>NC_092794.1:43670903-43991729 GCF_918797505.1 Bemisia tabaci
AGAGAAGGTAAGTAACACACTAAACTAACGACAACCTAAGTGAAACCCTATAGTTAGTCCATCATTTCCTCTCTTAGTCCATAGCAACCATCCGGTTCAACCAAAAGGATCACTCCATAATTTCTATGTTTTCCTTGTCTATAGCTTTGTGTATCAATTTCAATAATCAGCCCGCACACACGCAATTTGGCAATTTTGCCTGGAGCTCAGCGCAGTGAGGAATGATGACGAGGACTTGAGATGAAAAAGACAAGCCCTCGGCATGTAACACATGTTAGCGCCTACAAGACTGCATGAATACTTCACCCATTGCGTCAAACTCAGTGCGGCCAGGAGCGGTTGACGTGAAACGCATAGCGCCTACAAGACTGCAGGAATACTTCACGCATTGCGCCAAACACAAAGCGATCAGCGCGGCGGCGCGGCGCAGCGGCGGAAGTTAAAATTATTAAATCATATTTATGTTTGTTCTTTCATAATTTTTTGGTTCATTTCTTATAAATGGAGGACTTTGTTCACACAGGTATAGGTTTACGGAACTTAACTTTCGCGCAAAGTTCCGTGAAATTTTGCTAGCAGTGTTGACAGGGCTTTCGCAAAAAATTTATCCAACATCGAGTAGGTAAACGCGTCTTAATATGCACCCCTCCCCCTCCGGCACGTTCACTTGATGGTTTTTATTCACGTTTCAAAACGAATGAGAAGGGGGCGGCAAAATACAGGCGACCCATGGGCGACAAGTAGGTAAATCCGGTTCTGCCAGTATGCTCTATTTTTTTTTTTTTTTTTTACGTTTTCGGTTTAGATGGTGTGTCGGAGTTGTTGTCTCTTATTAAAATATCATGTCGGGAAAAATCGAGAAAACCAGCAGTGGATATACGACGTTTTTGGTCTGGACGGCAGAAGTTGTCTTTCATGTGGAGCCGTTTCTTCCGGCGGAGAACTTCTTGGAGTGCAATTGAACACGTAAGGACAGTGTCGGAGCAAATTGATTCTTCACCACAAAAAACTATTTACCGTCGCGCTATGCGACTAGAAGAGTTTTCTGTGATTTGTCGTCGTGTCGGCTTTGCACGAGATGTTTTAGCAGGGAAATTCAACCGTGATGCTGGCGTATTTCAACGCACATTGAGAGAAGTTAGGTTACACATTTACAGTTTTTCGTTGCGCTGGAGACAAGACTCGTCACGTCAAGGGAGCAGTTTATCGTGCAAACGTACGATTTAAGTCGTGGAAATGAGAATGGGCCTGTTGCAAACTTTAGCTAGAGCATCAAGAAGTGTTGTTTCTTCTAGAACATGACTAAAAAATCATAAATAACCCATTCAAAACACCATGAGAGCGCTGACGAAGTTAAAAAAAAATACTCATTCCTTACAATGGGGCTGTAGCACCTAAAAATTGCAGCGGGTAGGGTAGATTTTCAAATATTCGTCAACCGCATGTTGCCAGGGACTTCTCTTATTATAACTTAAAGTGCCATAAGATCGAAATAAGTTGCAATTTGTTTTGTATTGCGAACTGCCCACCTTTTGAAAAAATAGAACTAATTTATTTGATTGTTTAAAATAGGCATTTATCGACCAAATTATACAAAAATATTACCATTTCATGGTAAAAAAATCGCAATAAATTGCAAAATTATTCCAATATTTTCGTTGCACTGTGCTTCTTGGGCGTATGCACAAAGTTCCTTTAAGCATACTAACCCATCCATTCCACAAGATAATGACCCATTCTACATTATAAAATTCAGACGAATCGTCAGTTTTCGATGAGGACTCACGGGTGGGTATAGATTTTTCAGGTTCAGTCGGTGGCAGGCCACCGTGAACTCTCTCATTCACATCTGGTTCATGTTTCTCAGACATGAGGTGTTCTTCTCGTCTGAATGATCAAGCAACCTTGAGTTAATTGGTGTTACCTACAATTAGACCCGATTACCGCTCGGTTAAAACAATGTGCTGGCATCGAAAAACAGTGTCATGGAGAGGAGAAGGGCGAGGCGGAGAAGAGGAGGAAAGAGAATGACAAAAGAGGATCGGAAAACGCGTGTTCACTCGTATGAAACTCATAGACATAGGTTCCCGATGAGACGGCAGAATGGAGGATCGAAAAGATGATCAACAGAAGATCCTCTCGTATTTGAACTGATAGGCACTTTTGTGAATGGAGCTATTTTAACGTGAATAGACGTAGAAGGGCGTAATCGTCAAACTCTTTGCAGGAATTGAATTTTCGACGGAATTCTATTCTTTGAGGATGAACACATTTACCGGGCGATACGTCTTTTGCAGCATTGCTATATCTGCTTTAGTGGAAAAAGGGCAAGATTTCCGATCCAATTCTCCCAGCTCAGGGTGCATCCTCATGAGAAACTATTAGTAAGGGCACAAGCTATGATTTTCAGTATTGTCGTCATCATACAATCATGATACTTGACTGACAAAATACTGCTAAAAATGGTATAGCACTGCGCGGATTTGTGAAAGAAAGGTGTATCCACCAAACTTATAAAAAATTGCATTTCTTGCCCAATTTTTCCGCATCTCTTTATGTGACGTGGTAATATTACAGATGGTATGTGGAAAATCGCTTGCTTTGTTTCGAACAGAAATATCCTCAGGAACTTTAGAGAAAATCAATATTTTTCTTGTTTTCACGTAACTTGGCCGTTGACAGTTGTGCCTCTCTTCAGATAAGCAATTCTTATGCGATTCTGGAGTGGATATTACACATTTCTGATGTTCTCAACGTGATTATCGTGCAATTAACGAAATTCTTAAAAATCTACTCAGTGAAGAATTTGCACAAGCCTAAAATTTGATGAAATTCATGTTTAAATGGAAACTACAGAGTGATTAACTGGGCACAAGAATATCTACAATTTCTAAATTGAACACTTATTGAAAAAATACGACCAAATGACCTAATCTGCTAAAATACATGATGTGTTTAAATGTGGTCACAACGCGTTAGATTTCTTTATTTTTAAATTTACTTCTTTAAAATTTCCCATATCAGAGAAAAAGTATAAAAAATACTGCAAACTCGGCACATTCAGCTCTCTCAGATGAAGCAATTACTTTTTTTTAGTGCCAACTAGCTCCATTTGCGGCATTTTCTAAGTGTAATAGCCTTATTCTTAAGAACGAACAAATATTGTTCAATTTATTGTATTTCTGCATTTTGCATCTATTTTATATTGGCTATTCATGATGATTAGTCTACATGCCTGATGACCGTCAGCCAAAATGCATCGGTATGTTAAAAACCGAATTGCATTTTGCAATAAATAAGCACTATCTCTGGCTCTTCCATAAAAGCACCTTTCTGCATAGGGAAACCAATGGCACATATATTGCTTTTAAAATGAGCCAGGAATAGTGGTTCTTTATTGCAGAATGTAATCCAACCGATCATCTTCATGTAATACATTATTTTTAAAGCATCTATGCTAATCATTATCAATAGTCAAATATTTTTGACTTCGTCAACGCTCTCACAATGATTTATTTGCGAGCTGTATGCTGCCGTACTAAGGAAAAACGCCAGGTGAACATTCGAGAGTTGCCAAATATCTCCGTTAAAATGTTATTTTTCGATGAGAATTATGAAAATCCTTTTAAATTTTTGGATAATTCAGATCTGATTGCGAATAAAATTCTTTGAGAATCGGAGGAAAAATATTCTCAGATTTCTCTGAAACATCTCATTTTATCAAAGACAATACACTGAAAAAAAAATTCTCGGCGTTTTTACCAAGGTCCGTTGGTACCTTTACCATCTCACTTTTTTTACCAATTATTGGTAATTTAATCAAGACAGACTGGCAAGCTTATCTAAAAGCCGGTATTTTTACTGTTCTTTCAGGTAAGAACTCCACTTTTATTGGTAATCAATTCCCGGTAACTTTGCCATTTTATCTCGGTAATTCTACCACAGTCGATAAAAAATATTGGCATTTTTACCAAGGTCCAGTAAAATTACCGAGAAAGTTCAGTAATTTTACCGAGATTTCTCGGAAAATTACCAATGCCACAAATGGTAATTTTACCAAGAAAAAACTTGGATCAAATAGAGCCCTGAATTCTTGGTAATTTTACCCTTCTCTTAGTAAATACACCGAGATTTTTCTTTCAGTGTATAGCAACGTTTGAAGGTTCATACGGCGTTCTTCCTTAGGACGGTAGCATGGAGCAAAATTTCGGATGTGAACTGCGGGGCGTTGATCGGGCGACCGGGCCGGGACTGGGCCCGGCTCCCGGGGCCGAGGGCGGAGGAGGAGCCGGCAGCGGAGGAGATACAGGTGTGCAGCGATGCACTCTGCGGGTGGGGCGCCGTCGGGGGGGCCGGGGGACCGCGGGGGGCACGGGGGGCCACGGGGGTGGCGCGCACCCGGGTGGCTCCGCTGATTGGCAGATGTTCTCTTTCATCCGAAACTCGCGAGCTCTATCATTCGCGAGCGAGCGTAGTCGAGCGGATCCTGCGCACGCAGCCTCGCGCGGCCTCCGAACGCGAACGCCCGCTCCCCCCCGTCCCCCGTCCCCTCCCCCGCGTCGTCGAACGCCGGGCTCCGCGGGAGATGCAGCAGCGCTTCTCGTCCTCACAACAGGTCTCCCTCTCCTCCGAATCTACGGATTCGGGAATTCGATGCTCTTACGAGACTTTTTTCCGCGGAATCGGTCGGAAACTGGAAATGCCCCCCCTCAATAAAGAAAAAAAAGGGGAAAAAGGCATCACATGTCGAATGGAGCATTTGGAACAGATCGTATTCGATACATCAAATAGGTGAGATTGTATCGATATCGATTGGCTCGAAACATTAACGTAGCCTCAAAAGTCAATTGAGTAATCTGACGGAGCCACAAGTAGTGAAATTGCTACGAAATTTCTCATTTTCAGCTTTTCTGACAAATATCCTATCATTTTAGTTTGGGGTCAAATTCTATTGTTTTGAACCAAACGATACATCGATCCACTGTCGAATACGATCCATTGCCTGAAATTTGATGAATTTTGTGTCTAACTGACCTTATTTGGTAAGTGGTTCAATGCATCGTTCGGTTCGAAACTTTAGAACACGACCTCAAACAAAAATTTTAAGATTGAAGTTGGAATAGCTCAAAATGAGAAAATTCCTATCAATTTCACTGTTCATGGCCAAATTGTATTCATGAGAATAAAAAATCGATCACAAAAGACTCGTTCCTCCAGATTTCTACACCGCAAAAAAAGTGAAGTTGATTTAACATTTTGGACGTAAAAAAAAAGTGTGCGAGAACTTATAAAATGTCGAATTACCCGCTACAACAGTTACTTCAGCAATGCCAAGATATAAAATTTACTGCTGTAGCGAGTAATTCGACATTTTACAAGTTCTCGCACACTTTTTTTTACATCCAGAATGTTAAATTGTTTTCCTCGGTACTTTTGAGGCTATATGTTTACATGTTGAGTCAATCGATATCGATACAATCTCACCAGTTTGATGTATCGAGTACGATCAGGTGGAGAGTGCGGAGTGAACTGAAAATGAGATATTGTTGATTCATAAATCGAACCATTATTGGAGGAGTTACAACAAATTAACCTAATCTGTCAAAATACATATGTTTATATGGGAAATGCCGCCAGATGAGTCACTAGTTGGTGCATTTTCATACTTTTAAATATATTTTCATTCTATGTCCAATTTCAGAAAAACATCATGAAAAATACTGCAGAATCAGCACTTTCAGCGCTCTCAGACAAGGCAATAAAACATTTGAGTGCAAATTCTCCGTTTTTTGGGTCGTAGTCATTGTTCCTTAACAACTCCTTCTTTTACATCTTCCTTTTTTTCCGTAGACATTATGCAGGGAAAGCTTCCATAGTGGCTTGGGACCGTCCCTAAATTACGTAACGCACTTTTTCGGCAAAGAAGTCTAAAAGCACTATAGCTCCTGGAGCGCCTTCAAATCCGATGATACTCTCCGCTCTATCGGACGGTTAGTTTAGTTGCCTATCCGAACCAGACCCAACTAAGAGCATCTTAATCGTGAGTGTCCTAGCTGGTCCCCTGCGTTCAAGAGGAAAACCCCGTCTGCTTACATTCGTACTCTCAAAATATCGTTTCTCTCCTTCTGAATTTTTATATTTTTTTTTTTGTTCAACATGAATAGATTGGGATTTGACGGTGATTGCTAGCTGCCTGCAACATTTACGTTAGTGGCAACATTCCTGTTCTTATTCAATCACGTGTTATGTTTCATAGCCGGAATAACCTGGATCAAAGTTGTTTATGACCCTGCGCTCGTCAAGGATACATAAACCAAACCTGGATTAGCAAAATAATTGATCTCCCGTATGCTTGAATGAGTTCTCACCGAACTCCTCTGTGGCATGATGTCGAAAACTTGTATGAACTCTGTTTTCTTTTTTGAAAAGCGATTACCAAAATTTCCATTGAGGGATAAATTTGGGACTCTATAATTTTACAAAAACTACGGTACAGATTTGTGCCCTCCCCTTTCTCCCCAGAATCCGAGACCTAAAATGCCATAGACGGTTTATTAAGAAAAAATTTAGAGTTTTTAATTTCTAGAGTTTTAGAGTTTTCAATTTTTAGAGTTTGCACTGATTTCTACCTCGGTCAGTTGCATGCTCATTTTCTTGTTTTAATTTTTACATTTTTTAGCTTTTTTCCAGTTGAGAATGGGCATGTGATTGGCCCGAAACGTCCTGGTTTATTTCATTTCTCCTTAGCCTCGTGTATCCATTTGTCTTTGTATTTTAATGTGTTTTTATTGTTGTGTGCATTCGGGCTATTGTGTCTCATCTCTCTTTTATCATTAAAAATTTTCTTAGCCTTGTTACCCGTAGGCTCCTTACATTTCACTGAAGATTCTGATAAAAAATTGGATTTTTTCAGTCAAGATTGCAACCTCAAATTGAGTTACGTTCCTTGGTCCAGGGTACGACGAAATGACGGCAGAGAGAGAGAGCAAAGACAAGAGATGAGAAAAATCACCGGAGCTTCGTGACCGATCCAGAATGTGTGTAATTATTTGTTTGTCGATTGCCACGGGTCGGATCAGCGATTACGGATCCGGGATTAGTTTCGTATGATTATTGGTCGTGAAAGTATGGCATGACTCGGATCACGATGTCATAAGCGAGCGCATCCTCAGGTGGCTCGGATGTCAACGTCTCCGTCTGCTCGTCAGTCGCCAGGCGAAGCGGAAAAGTAACTAATTCCGCATCTTCATGAGAACGGAGCAAATTACTCATCAGCCCGGCCGCAACATGCGGAGGAGGGAAGAAAAAACCTCGTAGCTCCCAGATAATGCTGAAAAATCACCACTTTCCCCATTTATACCCGTGGAAACTATGCGCATTTTATGGCACGACCTTGCAACGTTGCTTAGAAAAAAACGCGCGGATCGCTCGGGACCGTATATCAAAAAAGAAGCGAGCGACTACAACAACACAACACTCGGCCGCTTAAAACAATGCATTTTAGTGACTCCTGATTATTGGTGCTGAGTCTCCGTCGTTTTTTCTCCCTCCCGGTTTTAATTTGACCGCCGCGCCGCACAATGGACCGAGTCAATAGGAGAATTGGGACAAAATCTGGATTCTTGAGAGCTTATATTTTCCAAATCTTAAAACAATTTAGTTCAAGGGTGGTTATTTCGTGAAATTTTGCTCTCTAAGAGACCCTTGGAAATTGAATTTGTGACAATTTAAACATAAAAATTTGAAATTTTACTAAAAAATGTTATGTCCGACTTCTTGTGTTAGTTGGCTCCATTGTGCGCCGCTGCGCTCCAGTGTGAGAAAAGCTAGATGGGAAGCGCGGGATACATTCAATGAAGGGGAAAAGACAAAACAAAAAAAACCTCCGGGGAAAAAGATTCTCGGAAAATATATGCTTACGCATTGCTCTGATTCAATTGCCATTAGCAGTCTCATTATCTGTGCCACGGTATTTCATTCATTGTATCGTTTTGTTGCTACTTTTCCAGTGTCCGCGTGGAAACCGCAGTTGCTGAACAATCAGCACGTGAGTAAGAACAATTTAAGGTCCACGTCACGGCGCAGGGTGGCAAAACTTCTTGAGTTTTAAAATCGTGGAATATTTCCGGGAAATTCTGAGGTATAAAGAAAAACATCGATGGCTGAATGCGAAACCACTTATCTCCATCGCGGTGCATGTTCCAAAATTTCAGCTCCTTTTTTATTTTTTTGAAGGGAGATGAGCCAACTTGATAGCTTGAAATTTTTTCAGAATATTCTGCTAACATAAAAGTAAGATCAGGGTATTCTTCGAGAAATTACGTCACCTAGTTTTTTACAGGAAAAATATAGTACAACAGAAAATCTGCAACGGCGCAAACGGAGATACGTGATTTCACACTCTGACCATCGATAATTTTCAAATTATCACTGTCGATTATCAGTTTACACTGCATCAGTCATATGAACTGATCGTTCAGTGTTACAACTCACCCCAAGAATTCGATTTGTCAAATCGAACTTTTAGTTCGTGTGACCGAAAGTTCGGTTCGTGAAGACGATCATATACGCAGAGGTGGAAAAAATTCATAAAATTTAAAATCATGACATAGTTCTGCTTAATTCCGAAGTATAATGAAACATATCTACAAGGCCAAAATACGGAACCACGTACCTCCTTTACGGTGTTTCAACATCTCCGCTCCTTTTTTATTTATTTATTTTTTTTTTTGAGGAGAAAAAACTCAACTTCACAGCTGAAATTGGCACGTAGTTGAACTATCCCTCTAATATAGAAACAAAATCAATAGAGCTTTCAAGAAACTACGTCGCGTAGTTTTTTTAAAGTACAAATAAAGTACGACTGTACGTCTGCAATGTCACAAACGGAGATACGTGGTTTAGCACTGTGGCCATCGAGATTTTCCAATGTGCCGATTATCTGCCGGGTACACGGACTAAAAGTCCGGTTTCACAAACCGAATCGTTGGGATGATATGAAACACCAAACTTTTATCAAGACCGAGCTTTTTTTCTAGTTTCTAGTGTATTGCGACATAAGAGGTTTTAAGGACAACTCGTTACTATGCTTGGGAATCTATCCTCACCTTTTACCGAGTCCGTGGCAGGCGGCGCCAGCAGGAGCATGCAGCAAGATTACTGAAATATTGATAAACAATGAGAGTAAACACGCGTGATTCGAGGATTGCGTTTGTCGGTCGTGCATGGCAGCGGCTTTGATGCTGTGTACATTATCGAATCGATAGTCGATATCGAATGACCTTGATCGATAAATCCCTACCTAAGCAATGCTATATATCGATCAAGGTCATTCGATAACGATCCATGGGGCAATGTACAATCTCACGATACGCAAGACGCATTGCAATAATCGCGTACCTGTCATGAAAATACTGTGAAGATACGCGGTTTTGCTGAGCGGGATAGCGAATCACGCTTCACGCAGCATCCGACGGAGGTCCAGCCCTATAGCCGCGGGCTGAGGAGTCGCCGCGAAGACCCCGATTTTTGCGCAAGTAATAACAGCCTATCTCCGTTTGTAATCTTAACCTTCAATTTTTTTTTTTATTTTTTTTTATTTTTTTAGGGGGGAGGGGCGCTTATATTCCAGTTTTGGAACCTACAGCCATCTATAGACATGAATTTAACGTAGAGATTATTTTATATTGTCAGTAGAAATCAGGGGGGTTTGGCACATCTATGCTCCGGCTTTCAAATTTTCAGGGATTAATGCCGAGTAGAATCTGTTTCTACAGATCCACTTGTCACTTCTGTACGAAATTGTCGCCACCACCGGGATTCGAACCCGGGACCTCATTGGTCTAGAGTCAGACGCGCTGACCGCTAGGCAAACCTGGCCGAAACTTCAATACACCTCCTATGGCCGTTTACTTGGTTTGTCCTTTGTCGCTATCGAGAGATTCGGAAAAGGATATTTTCGATGACCAGTGCAGCAGTGCTCGTGACAAAAATAAGGAATCATCAATAGGAATACATGGCTTAGTTTTGACAACATGAAGGATGTATAAAGGCTATGAATGGAATGATTTATGTCGATGGCCGTTGTGCAAAACTACGAATCTCCATCGCTGTGTTTCACAATGTCCGCTCCAATTTATTTTTTTCGAAAAGAAGCAAGTAATTATTATGGCTTGAAACTTGTAGAGAATAATCTGCTAAACCAAAAGAAAATTCAAGGCATTTTTCAAGAAACTACGATGACTAGTTTTTCTAAGAAAGAAGAATTTATGACAAAATGTCTGCAACATCGCAAACGGAGATTGTTTCGCACTTAAGCCATGGCTGTGTAAGGGATTTCAATAATCATGAGATAATCATCATTACTATTAATATATCTGTCGCAGACGAATAGTAAAATCAGGCATTTTATCAAATGCCTAGGCAAATAGTAAAATATTCGAACGTAGGTTGAAATTCTGATTCTTTTCCTAATTCCAGACCAAATAATTCATTAATTCTGCAAGAAAAGATTCTCAGTAAAAATTTGCTCCATACAATAGGATTTTCAACAATTTGCATCTCCTGAACAGACACTGGCCTTGAAATTTTCAGCATATCATAAAATACAGAATTTTCGGAATTTCAACATTTCAAAATATGAGAAGCAATTGAGGAGGAAGAGACAAAAAGAGCTCGTAGGTTTGATGAGTTATTTTCCCACAGATATTGAAAACTCGCGAGTTCTATGCCATAAATTCAAAAAATTGTGTAAACCCAAAATTTAACTATATGCCTAGGCATTCAACAAAATGCCGGATTTTACTATTTGCGTGCAACATGTCCATAATCTTTCTAATAAGGTACTTTTGCAGTCCAAAAAAACCCCACCTCGTCATTCGGGGGTTGGAGGCGTTCCGTAACTACGGATATACGCGGTTTTGAATGGATTTAGACGCGTCGTTGGCGGGGTCGGAGTGCAGCAATACGATCGCATTGACCCAGATGGTAACATGAGGGCGGGACCCCGATCAGACCGCGGTGCGCCGCAGTAGCGAAGCGTGAATCGATAATCGATATTCCTCAATTTGAAGCTGTGGTAAAGAATCGATTATTAAGGTGGTCGTTGTGAACATCCTGTTTATCGATCCTTTTCCATAGGTTCAAATGGCAGATCAATCGATTTATCGCAAGGAATGCCACGCCACTGGCTCCGTGCCGCATCCGCGGATCCTCGAGTTTCCCTCTCTTTTTTTCCTCGGCTCGTCTAATTATTCTCTGGAAATAATGTGCATTCATTCTTTTCAATTGCTATGTCGAAATTTTTCGCTCATGCATCGATTGTTTGCCCATCGCCGTCGATACCAAGATCCCGATCCAGATGAAGACTCCACCTTCGGATCCTCGTTTTCTTCTTCTTTTCGTCGTTTCCCTCACGAAAGAACGTAACCAAATTTCGATGTTGCCAAATTTTCCCTCATAAATTCTTTGTTTTCCTCATAAAAGAGCGTAATCAAAATTCAACGTTTGCATGTTTCCCCGGAAAAATGCATCTCTACTAGGAGAATTTTGGCCATTTCTAACTGAAAATGTTACCGATTTTTCTTCTGATCTCATTTTTAGCTCATACATCGATTGTTTGCCCATCGCCGTCGATATCAAGATCCCGATCCAGATGAAGACTCCACCCTCGGATCCTCGCTTTCGTCTTTTTCCTTGGCTTCCCTCACGAAAGAACGTAACCACATCTCGATGTTGCCATTTCGCATCGTGAAATCGCCATTTCCTTCAGGAGGGTGCGTAAATAAAATTCAACGTTGTGATGTTTTCTCTCGAAAATTGCATCTTCACCAGGAGAATTTCGGTGAAACCTGAATGACCCTGAATTACGAAATCTTGGACCCAAGATCGGAATATTAAAAATGTTCGACGAATTAGAAAATACAGGAATCTCGATGTATTGATAGTACCAAGCGGGATTATTTAAGAAAAAGGAGATCAGAAAGGTGATACTTAGAGAAACCACCGCCAATCTATTTCATTAATTATAAATTTTTCGCGGAATTATGCGAGTTGCTTCCGTCTAACTCTATTTTATCTCAATTTTTATCCAAGCAACAAAAAGACTCGATCTTTTTTCTAGGAATTTTTTACCGGGATCGAGAGAGAAAGGGGTGAGAAAGTTGCGAGCTGTCTTTGCTATACCGGTCAATATCCACCCTCCACGTTATCTGTGCACATCCGTCTGCTTCTGAGTGAATCGATGGGAAACAGTTTGCATATGTACATCGACAAAATATCCGATTTCCACTTCAAACTTTTTAGTTGCCATATTTAGGAAAAAAATAAATAAAAATAAAGTTGAACCCCTTTTTGGCATGTTCGAGACTTAGCCTACTGGTCACATTTGCTACTTTGAACAAAGAGCTAGTAATTTTCACATAATCAATGGCCGAAGTGCGAAACCACGCAGCTCCGTTTGCGACAGGGCCGGATTAAGGAGGCAGGCACATGGGCCGCGGCCCATGGCGGCAAATTTAGGGGGCGGAAAATTTTGCACTTTTTTAAATGTAGGTATAAAAAAAAAATCGGATTAAGAAAAAAATTACAAACGAGAAAAGGCGACAAAAACTCTCATATCCTGAGAGTATAGTAATTTCTAATTTTGTCGTCTTTCGGTGATACAAGAGACATCACCTTTAATTAGTCGAGTTAAGAGAGAAACGAAACACGCAATTTGGCCTGAAATGGCGCGGTGCAGAGAGCAATGACGACGAGAACTTGAGATGAAAAGGAGAAGCCCTCGGCGCGGCGGTTGGCATGAAACACATACATATGTGCGCCTACAAGACTGCATGAATACTCCCTGCATTGCGTCAAACACAGTGCGTTCAACAGCGGTCGGCGCGAACCGAATAGCGCCTGCAAGACTGTAGGAATACTTCACGCATTGCGCAAAAACACCGTTCGGTCAGCGCCTTGCGGCGGAAGTTAAAATTATTAAGCCATATTTATGTTTGTTCTTTCATAATTTTTTCTTTCATTTCTAATAAACCTGTAACTTTCGCGCCAAGTCCCATGAATTTTTGCTAGTAGTGTTGACAGGGCTTTCGCGAAAAGTGTGTCCAATACGAGCAAACGCATCTTATACACCCCTCCCCCTCCGTCACATTCACATGATGGTTTTTACTGATGTTTCAAAACAAATGAGCAGGGGGGAAATTTTTCTTTTTATTTATTTTTTTTTAAAATTTTTTATCGATAAAGTGTTGTGATACTTCTATTTAAACGATCGCATTAGTATAGCAGAATATTAACTGGCGTTGAGTGTGTTTTATATAAATGAACATACGTACGTAAAACATATGTTACGTAAATGAGTATACGTATCGTATGAGTCCAATTAATTATTTCCTAACATAACGATTAAATTGATCATTGTGTGTCTCCAGCTCACCCCCTTTCAGAGGAATCTAAAAGAATCAACGAAAAAAAAAAGCAATATCAAAAACAAAACCGCAGCAGTAGTTGTGAAGTCAAAGAAGCCACGATAATTGTTGTGTGGGTGAGGTATATGTTAGCATCGGAATCGACGTCCAGCGAAGAAAGCGCGGGAATGTGAGAAGCGTGAAATGATATTACAAACGAACGCGGAATAATTGAACGCACAAAAACACACGTTATTATGATTTGATGCGGCTCGCAGATAAATGGAAATAACAGTTGTTATGTCGACCGCTCTCATTGCAAATGAAAGAGAGGACTAATTACCACACGCACAGGCCACAATTATATTTGTATATACGACAGGTGCCATTCAAGAGTGTACACCCTCCATTAAATCTAATTCAAATAAACATCCATTGATGTCAATTCAGACGCGTGGAATCGAAGAAAAAACGATATTACGCTAAGGAACACAAGAAAATGAAATCATGTTTTAAGAGCGCAAAAATACGACGAAAAAGTTCAGACCGGGCTTGTTATTTGAAATGTGCAGTTCAAAATATGGAGGGCGTGGAGGACAAAGGCGCATAAGTGCAGTTTCCGAAAAAAAAAATAGATTTTAATGATTTCGGGGAAAACTTGTCTTAATGCATATTTTGTGAAAATTTCATTTCCATGCAGATTCTAATTTTAAGTCAATGATTTGTCGTTTCCCGCACGAAGTACAGTCCCTTTATACTGAGAGTCAAGACAATGTGAATCCATTTCTGATTGGTTCCCGTATTTTAGGCCTTCACAGTGTCACAAACGGGAATAAAGATTACATTTTCACCGATTGCAAAGATTATAATATGGAATGGACCAGGGAATTACGGGTTCGGCAAGGAACAAACGGAATGAGAGAGGGAACGGAGAAAGAGAATGGGCCGATCAAAGATTACGAAAAACGTTCAATTTCTGTAATCTTTATTCCCGTTTGTAACTCCATGAGAGGGTGTTGTCTTGACTCTCAGTAGAAAGGGACTCTAGTACGAAGGAACGTAACTTCATTCCAAGGTTGCAAAATTGACTCAAATAAATTTAATTTTGTACACGAATGTACATCTGCAATTTTGTCCAAAATTTCCCTGGATTTTGCACGAGGTCTGAGGAAAAATCTCCTATAATATTCCTATAGTAAAATTCAAAAGATTCTCCTTATAAAAGTGCAATGTACGAGGGAAAATTTGGCAACATTGAAATGCAGTTACATTCTTTCGCCAGGGAAACGACGAATTGGATGTATTTCTGCCAAACGGAACTATGTGCCTTAAGACATGAGCCCTGAGACCCATAAGAATATATGCATAACAGGGCTCACATCATCATGCACATAGTTCCGTTTGGCAGAAATACGTCCAATTGTGACGTAATTTCCTCCCTTTCGAGTCACTTTGCGAGGAAACAAACTCAAGCGAGGCTCGGTAGACGTACGAGGCGAGCGTCTTAAGACACCACGTCAGTTACCCAAGGTGACGTGTAAAATCAAACTTGAGTGCTGCGGTCTCGAGGATTACGGCCCGGGCGACCGAATTAACAGGGAGCTCAACGCTTCAGAATATCCAGGTCTCTTATTCAGGAACCACGTATGTCCAACGTATAACCCATGCAGATACGCGCTTGTTGAGCGTCCCGCGCGAAAGGGACGCAGGCAGCGTCGGAGCGGGTTCTTTGAGGGTGGACGCCACGCTAACCAGCGCAGGCCGTGAGAAATTCACACTTCCACTCCCTTCTCCGACCGCAAGAATGCCATTTTGGTTAGTCAACACGAGCCGTGACTGAAATTACGGTTCTCGCCTTGTTTCTGACTAATTTCAGCTGCGCCTCCGCGTACGCCCAGAGAGGATATTAAGATGTGTGGCTGTCCAGCTGAAGTTTGGACTCTGAAGTGGCTCCTCGGATTTCAGGTCAGTGTCTCCACGACTCTGATGTTTTGTTGATTTTAGCCTGTGCAAGTATTATTTTGGAAAAAACTAAATTTAAATACGTCGAGTGAGCTCTATGGGTCAAAATAAGACTACTTACCTTTACAGAGTGATCCAAAAATCTCCCACCACCAGCACCAGACACACCGAGACAAAAGATTGGTAGATTTTACCATATTCCTTCAGGCTGTACTTCACACAGCGTCAATTCATAGTGAATTCTGCCAGAAAAATGGTAGGCGTTAAGTTATACAGGTACAGGTAACCATTTCCCTAGCAGACTTAACTTAGAATTCATGCTATGTGAAATACAACGTAACGAAATAGTAAATTTTACCAATCTTTTTTTCTCGGTGACCCATGCAACCTTTTAACAAACTGAGATATGGACTTGAAATTTTTTGAGGGTTTCTGGGTCAAAGGAAACGAATTTTGGAGGGCCCTCAAAACTTCAAAAGAACCACCCTGAAAAGGGGCAAGAAGGTAGGGGTTATAGAGGTGGTGCGGGACTTTTGGATCACTCTGGATAAAGTTTTTTAGTTTTTAGTTTTTAGTTTTTTAGTTTTTTACGCTCTAGTTGACTCCCTCCCCTCCCTAAGGCGTTACGTAATTTAGGGGCGGCCCCTTACTTTTTTTTACGCTTCATGTTCCGTCAGGAAAATTTTGCAAAATCCGATCGTTCATATCGTCATCCCTCTGGTGTTAGTGCGTATCTCACTTTCCTTGTGAGCCCTGCTCTCCGTATAACTATATGCTTTCCAGGGTCCACGTGGGAATACAGCTACGCCTTTACGTCAGAGGAGCGACAACACGACATGGCTCTCTTTTTTAGGGCGGTGGTACGTTTTAGCGTTTCACTCACCTCCGGGTAGATCCACCTCCGGGCGCAAGATCCGGCACATAAGAAAACGGTCACGCACGCAGATGAGATGAATCGGGGAGCTTTTTTGCTAGGGAGGGGAGGGGCGGGGAGGGAAGGAAGAGGTCCGGAGCGCAAGAAAAGGGGCGGTTTAAGACGGTCGAGACAAACTCGGACGGGAAGATAAGCAGTGGCGAGGCATGAAAAATCGATTTTCGATATTTCCTCATTTGAAGCTATGGTAAAAAATCGATTATTAAGATGTTCGTTGCGAGCACACCATTTATCGATCCTTTTCCATTGGTTTAAATGGCAGATCAATCGATATATCGCAAAGCACGGCACGGCGCTGAAGATAAGGTGCTCGCGGAAAAGGGTTTCGGGATGTCTGCGAGGTTATACTCGGGGAACGTGTGTTTCTGACAGGACACCCGTCCAGGCCAGTTGCAAATCCTACCTCCCCCTCCCCGCGACGATTCCCGTTTCAACCCCCCCACACCCACCCCCCGACCGAGGGTTTTAATTGCTCCCAACTGGCAACGCCCGCCTACATTGCTCACCTAGGGTTGATACAAAGCTACCGGAACGCACTTCGCCTCTACGGGCCATTGTTTGGCGTCTTCGTCGTATCTGTAGTTCGAACAAATATAATAACTCACTCGCCATTGTATGTAGTGCGATCGCTTCGCGTCAAATGTCTGTCAATTAGTTATTCTGCCCTGCTTGGGAAGAACGCCGTATGAACTTTCAGGTGTTGCCAATTTTCTGCCACTAATCCCCTAAGAAAAATTCCGGAAAATTTGTATAAACATTTCTTTCAATTCCTCAGAGAATTGCATTTGCAATTTGATTCCAGGTATCTGAAAATTTCAAGGAAATACATTCATAATGTCCTCAAAAATGAGTATTTTAAGGCGAGCAATTTGGCAACACTCAAATATTCATACGGTGTTTTTCCTTGGCACGACAGTATTGGGGTTGCTCGTTTGTGATCGCACACGACGAAGCCGGCCGAGTTTGTGTTGGCCACTCCTCTACCACTCTATCATGGGCGATATTTGTGCTACGTCCATAAAAGCCATATATATCATGATACAATCTAGGTCGCACGACTTATAGAGGGAGCGGTAAGGCACTTTCAGGGAACGCGCCTTCATTTGAAACGCTGCAACCTGGTGCACATTGATGTCTTGTGTCGTTCATTAGTTTTGTGTTCGTTGAGCCAGGTAAATAGTTAGATATCCTAGAGTGAAATCCTTAACCTCCGGTTAAAAGGCAGACGCTTTGAGTGCCACCTGAGGGCAGGATTTTCAGTTCTGAGATGTCCCATCTCATAACAATCAGACCATTTTATTAACTATTATAGATCTTGAGTTCCTAAGGAGCGTTTAAGCTTGCTTTATCAAGAGGTTTTGTCACGTTAAGGAAGATCTTAGCTTGAACAAAACGCTGGATAAAATCCTCGCAAAAAGAGAGCTAGCATGAAAATTGTGAGGCCTAGCTTAGCTGGTTGGAGATCATCTTACCTTACCCAGGGCCGGATTAAGGGGGTGGCCACGTGGGCCGCGGCCCATGGCAGCAAAATTAGGGGGCGGCAAATTTTGCAATTTTTTTAAATGCAGGTACAAAAAGATTGGATTCAGAATAAAATTACAAACAAGAAAAGGTGACAAAATCTCTCATTTCCTGAGAGTTCATTAATTTCTAATTGTGTCGTATTTCGGTGACACAAAAGACTGCGCACCTATAATTAGTTGAGTTAAGAGAGAAACCAAACACGTAATTTACGCAAATTTACGTATTACCTAATTATTTTTTACATTTACGTAATACCTCGCAGAAATTGCAGACTCAACTAAAACCAGTTTAGTCCTCTGAACCCTAATTTCACGAGTTACGGGTTATTTTAAATTGTTTGATGTTTTCCATCGACATCAATGTAACCTAGGGAAAAAATTTTCCTCAGAATTTTCCTGCTTTTCCTCACCGAAAAGAAGAAAGGGGAAAAATGAATGAAGATGCATTTCCACGTACACCGTACCTCCTTGTTCGCGCCGCGAAGGCTAGACGAACGAACACTAAATCCGATAATTTCCGTGAGCAGTTGTTTTATTTTTTTTTTTCAAGAAAGCGACGTTAAATCAGCGTGCACATTATAAAGTGTCATTCCCATGCCGAGGGCGGAAAAGCGGAAGCGAGGAAAAATATTTGTTGCCCATAACGATGCCATCTGCCATAAGTTTCTATTTTTAATTTATTACCCCCCCCCCCTCCTTCACCACCATGCCGTTCCTCGTTAGTACTTGAAAGATACAAACTTAACCTTCTTGAACTATCCTGTCGTGCTAAAGGATAAAACGTCGTATGATCATTCGAGCGTTGCCAAATTACCCCCAATTAAGAATATTCTTTTTACCAAATTGACGATTCTCTTACTTGAATCTTTAAGGAGGATTTGACTTGTAGTTTAATCTAGGGTGTGTGAAACTTTTTAAGGAGAGTCCCTAGGGATTTAGCCTTAAAGGAAGTGTTTTTTGCGGGAGATTAGGCAACGTTCGGATGCACATAGGTTGTTTCTGCCGAGGCGGGTGTATTCGCGCCGGTTGTTTCCCAATATTCACTCAAACGGTTGACTGCTCCGGGAGCTGGAACTAGCTCCGTCATGTTCGACTCATAAAATTTTCCATATTTTCCCTGTCATTTGAATACGGTTGATTCCTCCTCATTGTCCGCATTCGATTTGGAATCACTGAGTCGTCCCGACGCGGCGCAATGCTCGGATTGAGGCGTTATAATTATTAAACTATTCTCGTTCCGCAGCCAGATCCGAGGTCTGTGGATTTTGCCACCGGGATCTGGGACCGCATCTGCGCTGTCGTCTTACCGAGGAGAACGGTAATGCTCGAATTTTTGAACTCTTATAGATCGTATTTGGTAGTGGTTCGATGTGCCGTTTGGTTCAAAACAATAGAACACACTCGCAAACAAAAGTTTTAGGATTTGAGTTGGAAAAGCTAAAAATGAGAAAATTCCTAATAATTTTACTCTCGATTGTCATTTTGCACTCATAAGTATAAAAAATCTATCACAAAAACCCATACCCTTAGATTACTCAATTGACTTTATAGGCTATGCTTACATGTTGAACCAATCGATATCGATACAATCTCACATATCCGATGTATCAAATACGATCCATCTTCTTCAAAATTCTACTAGTCTAAATACCTAATGAAGTGACTGATTTAGTCAAATAGGCAAAAGTCTCGATGGACACAGGAAATAAAGGGGTCACCCCCTAAAATTTGACGTTCCCCGTACGAAGAAACGGAGCTCAATTCCAAAGTTGCAACGGTCAAACAATTCGATTTTTTTTACAAGAAAGTACTAGCAAATCGTCCAATTTTTTTTTATTTTGCATGGGATCAGAGGAAGTGATCAGAGGAGTGAAATTTCCAGTCGGAAGGGTTTTCAGTCATGCGAGGGGAAATTAGGCATTATTAAAACGTAGTAGGAGAGTGTGGAAGAAGGGCGTATCCACCAGAATTTTGAAATTTTTTCTTTCTCATCCAATTCCTCAGACCCTCCTTGATGCGGACTAGACCGTTCTCTCATTATTAATGGACTACATTATGACGTTTGGAACAGGAATTTCTGGTCTAGTTTAAAGACAATTACCTCATGTACCGTTGTTTTTACGGATAAGTCAGAAATGCTAGTTCCTAACAGCAACATGTAGTCCGAAGGTATGTAGAACATCGGTTGATTTTTTTCAAACAGAACTAAGAATTTGCAGTTTGCACAGTTTTTTAAGCTCTCTTGAAACTGGACGTTTGGTGGTTACGCCCTTCCTCAAACAAGCCCTTCATTTCTCGACTTCGGCAGGGACTCCATCGATCCGATACGGCACGATCAGCTCTGATTGGCGTTTCGGCGGAACAAGATGGAGAATACTCCAAAAGCAGGAGGCAGGGCACGATCAGGTCGGAGATAAAGCTAATAGATTAGATAAACAGGCGAGCGAATCCGCCGAAGCGAACCGAGGCTCATGCTCCGCGGATAGAGCGCGCCGAAAACGGGGAGGGGGTGCAACTGGGCACTTCCTTCGACAGAGCTTGGACCGGGTCTGCGGCCAGCGGGACGGAGTTGCATCGTCTTCGGCGCCTGTTAGTGGTAATCAAAACCGAGTTGACGGGGAAGAGGATGCGCGGGTGTTACTTGGGTGGAGCTTGGAGGCAGCCTACCGTGCTAATCCCAAACCACTTATCTGCACCCAAGCTCAAACACAGTTACGCGGGTTATCCATCCAGGGACTCAAAATTCGCTCTGTCACCCTAAGCAAAACATCAGATCTACGAGCATTTTCCACCTGAAGTTAAGCGGTTGGATTCGGCGTGAGGGCCAACAATGTGCTAAATAAAAACCGTGCTCAATGCCCGTATCTACATAGCTTTTTCATTGAAGTTAAGCGATTTCGTCTGGTCTAGGAGGCTAAAAATGTTTTAAAAGAAAAACCGCGGATCTACATAGGTTTTCTATTGAAGTTAAGCGGTTGCATCCGACCCGAGGGACCAAAATACTGTCGTGCTGAGGTAAAATCGCGTATCTACATCCGGTTCTCGATTAAGTTGCGCGGTACCTGCTTAGCGGAGCAGAGGCGAGATGCGATGGTCTTACGAGATATGGCAAATTTGTATGGACGCGGCTCGAAGCTCCAAGTGAATGCGGTAACCAAGTTATACTGCATCTGTCTTATTTCTTAATATCACCCTCTCCACCCGCGCGCGGCGGCCGAAGCTCCCCCTCGCTCCCCGCCCTCGCCGCCGCCGCGCCCGCCCCGCCGCGCCCCTCATCAAGGGTAGATATAACTCAGTGTCCGAGGAGTCCCTATTGTTCTAATCTCGACTTACCCCCTCCCTCCCGCCGCGCCACCGCCGCCGGCCGTCCCTTTCTCGGCCCTTTCTTGGCGAGGCTACTTTGGTCCTTGTTTCCTCGCTCCTTGCATATATTAGGTATATTGTGTGGTCATCCCTGTTCCTTACAATCTCGCTCTCCCGTCTTCGTCTTGACAACCCCTTCCGCCCGCTCAACCCCTTTCCCTCGCCGACCCCTCGTCTTAATATATTTGTTAATCGATACTAAACTATGTACACGTTCCGACCTAGATGCATGTAAGTTCCCGCTTTGCTTTGTCTTATCTCAGCGCCAACTGCCCATTCCAGCTTCCTTTGCATCCTCCGTCCAGTCTTAGCTTGTCCTGCTCTTTGCCGCACGTCTCACCCTCCCACCCTCCTTCTCCCCTTCCGCCGCCGCCGCCGGTGTCTTGTCCACTTCTTCGCTTCCCACTTCTCGATCCGCGGCTACGTCCGCCTTCTTACGCGTCCGCTCCTTCGCCCACTTTCCGTCCACCACCCCACGGCCTGCTCGTCTTACCCCTTCCCTTACGAGCCCCGCTCTCCGGCACCCCGTCTGCCCATCAATTAACCAACCTGTGAATCAATCAATAAACGGGGCACTTTGCCTATGTCATTTTAGGTCTCGGCCGCGCATGCGCGCCACCCCTTTCTCGCGCCGTCATCTGCCGCGGCTTCACCTCCAGACTCGTTTCGTGGCCCGGTATGCCTCGAATGGGCCCGTTCTGACGTGCAACGCAAAAACGCCGTAAACGTCATTTTACATTTTTTGGAAACCATGTATCGTAGCAGAAAAACTTGTGTACCTTGGTACAATATTTTTACAGACTTTTTTCTGTCATACTGTCAAAAAATTAACCTGGAAATTTGAGGTGCATGGGTAAAACGGTATATATTTTATTAAGTGCCAAGTTCCAAAAAACGAGGGGAAATCTTGATGGATTTACGGCGTTCTTGCTTAGCACGGTAGTGTTAGGCCCTTAGCGAGAGTACAGGAAGGGGTGGCTAGTTATGTAGATAGTTTTGACCAATACGTGACGCAGGGAACTAAATATGTACCACCACTGATTTTTATGAGGAAATATTCAAAAATGTAAATCGATGGCTTCTGTGCGAAAAACGTATCTTAATTGCGGTGTTTTAAAATCTTAGCCTCTATCTTATTATTCTCGATGGCGCCACTGGTTTTTTCTTAAATCCACTCCAAAGCTCAAAAAAGCTCTCAAAGTTCAAGCTGAAATGGAGGGGGCATCTCACAACCCTGAGAGTCCACCTCTATGTCAAGACAAACTCTCTATGCAAATATGGAAATACATTGACACGGCTGCCACTTTATTTGGGGACTCCAAAATTGAAAATACGGCAACCCTGCTAATGTATTTGCTCCCTATCTTTGCATGGAAAGCTTGTCTTGATGTAGAGGTGGACTCTCAGGATAGCGTGGGATATCCCCTCCATTTTGGCCTCAACTTGAGAGCTTTTTTTTGAGCTTGGGAGTTGATTTCAGAGAAAACCAGTGGCACCATCGTATCTCTCGCGAACTTTTACATAAGAATCAGTAGTCAAATCGCAAATCCCTCACACATACAACATCTCCATTATAAAAAGTTTCCCTCAAAAGTAAATATTTAACGGGCAGAACTTCGGCAACATTCCGTTGGCGATACGGCGTTCTTCCTGAGCGCGCGGCAGTATTGGCCAATGACAACAAAACGGACCCGACGACCGTTGACCTTTTTTTACGATTCACACTGAGCGCAACAATAAATCCGAGGCGACCAATGGCAATAGCTCCAAACGGCAATATCAAAATGAGCGCGAAATGAAGCGAGTACCACGATATAGCGTGATTAAAGATTATCGCTCGATCCTCTTCGAACGAACTCCTTAGTGCGCTGCCAGCTCGAAACGCAGAAAAATCCGACGACGATAAAACCTCGTAAGCCCATTTTCTGACGAGCCCCAATACCCGTAAGAATTCATTTATTTTAAGGCTCACGTGAAAGGTATAAATGAATGATGACCGAGCTGCTTCGAGGATCTCGGTATCCTTCGGCAGCGTCGAGCGCAATACAAAATGGCTCCCACGATCTTTTATCGATTTTCGGTTCTGCGCCCGCCTGTCCAACGCGCCGGCATCGACGTGGAAATCAAATCAATACTTAAAGAATTATTGTTATCGTGCTTATCGTTATTTTTCCATCTTCTAATGTCCTCGTCGATATATCCTGTCGATGAGGAAAGAATTAGAGTAGGGAAAACAATGTCCTGAAGGTTTAGCTCGCTCTGTGCCGCTGCCTAATTCCGTTCTGAACACATTTGCACAAATTCAAACGAATGTCAACATTTCCCCTCCTCTCTTTGACCTCAACACCATAATTTTGACATTTTTTCACAACTTAATCTCCAAATTCAAATTTTCGTTCTTTTCTTTTCCTTATATTTTGCACAATTGCGCATATTTGTATGGTTTTTAAGCGCTCAGCCGATAGGTAGCGCTTTTTGATTTCGACTTGCCTCTGAGTACTAGTATACTAGTGCTAATGCGTTTAAATGGAGCACCAGCTCATCGATGTGTCGGCTTTTTGGGGGGAGGGGGTCCATTTTTAAAATAAATAAAGCTGTGAAAACCGTATTTTATGCTTTTAACGTAATGCGCAGGTAGTTTCGATCGTTTGTCTATAAGAAAATTTCTTAGCGGTAGAGTAATTCTTATCGAAATTGATCGTTGAACTCAAATGAAGCCTAAAAAAACGCGCCTGATGAGCTCAACGGTAAGCTCATTTTCGGGAAACAAAAACACGCGTTTACGGTTTCCATGGTAACATTTGTTTGCTATCAGCTGATGTTTTATTTCCATCACCCAGCCAAGTCGACGGAGTTTATACTTCCTTTCTTCACTAAATACATTGACTAACACCTGAGCGCTTTTCTAATACGACAGTATTAGAACTTTCCCACTTGTTTTTATTTTCTAATGCTCAACGTATTGTCATAGCACCTGTAAATAAATGCATTTACTTGCTAACCTAACCATTGTTTATGAAAATTTTCGTTTCAGAGTTGTGGACTTTCGTAAAATTGCAATATTTTGCCACAATGTACTTCCTTTCGCACTTTATCCTGACTTAGGAATGATAATGGTCATGATCATTGAGCTGTAAAAACATAGTCGTAGTAACTTGTATTTATCACTTAATTTGGAACATACGAATGCGTTATTTTTATTATTGTCATCTAAGCAATGTTAAGTAGAAAAACTTATATGATATTTACACTTTGAGGTCAAGACGCATTAGTGTAGTTTTTGAAAATTGAGATATTCATGATTTTAAGTAAAACTAGCCAAAATGTATATTTTGTGAAAAATTCGCTCCAAATTCCAATTTTTAAGCATCCAAAAGTTAGTTTGAACTTTCTTTTCGTCACAATGAGCAATGTAATTCCGGAACATCAAACACGTATTTCTGGGAATAGCAAAAACTGCATTTATGCGCTCAGATCCTTTAAGCTCCTCATTTGTCCAAGAGACTATTTTCAGACCTTCAAATGTGGGATTTAGTATCCTTTGTGAAATCTTGTTGAGAAAACGTGCAGCGAATTACTTTAATTCATACTATGTCAAGAACTCAAGAGGCTCACCTACAAATGAAGCGAGGGATGTGTAAATTATTCTCCTTCAATCCATGATACAGGCAAAATAAGGCGCTCAAGAGTCGAATTAGTGGCATCCAGAACAGTAGCGAGAACCGCAACTTTGTGGCACTAATTTCCCTCACTTTGAATGGATATTTAAATTATTCTCCTTCAATCCATGATATAGGCAAAATAAGGCATTCAAGAGTCGAATTTGTGGCATCCAGAACAGTAGCGATTCTCGCAACTTCGTGGCACTAATTTCCCTCACTTTGAAACCACTACAAGGGTTACGCCCATATGCATGGTCGTTCTTTAAACAACTATTTTTCATCAAATGGCCCCGAATGGTTTGCGTTTGATAAAGGGAGAGAGGTCTAAGGATGCCATTAAAGTAGTGTCGTATGAAAGATAATTTTTCTGAAACTTGAGTGGAATTAAACAGCTTAACTTAGAATATAGATCCCACCTACTTCGTTGAAACTTTTTGTGAATTCTTTTTAGATTATAAAAAATACACTCACAAAATTTCACATCAGAATTTTCTCTAGTTTTATACAAACAGCGAATCCGCAAAAGCGAGTAACTCGGTTTACATCGCTGAAGACTTTCTTTCATATTCGTTTCCCTGATGAAAAAATACCCTACGTCATCTTGAAAACTTCCCTGATTTTTCTCCTCAGTCCCACGAATATTCTGTGCAAATAATTTCAATCAAAGGGTTGGTTTTTTCTCGGGAGTAAAGATTTTTGAAACACCACCAGCCAGATACGTGTTTTTGCAGTTTAATCGTTGATATATAATAAGAATTGAATCGATGGCAAAAATGTGAAATAACGTATCTCCGTTTGTGACGTTGGGAAAACTAGCCAACTAATTTCTCGAAAACTTCTGTGGTTCTCTCCTCTCGTGGCAGAATATTCTGTATGAATTTCAACCTTTAAAGTTGGCACGTTTCTCTTCAAATAAATAAAACAGGAGGGGAAATTGTGAAACGCCGCAATGGAGATACGTTTATTGCACTTAAGTCATCGAAATACGAAAAAAACAGTGGCGAGTCTTGAATGATCGATCTATCGATATTTCCCCATTTGAAGCTGTGATAAAGAATCGATTATTGGGATGTTCGTTGCGATCATCTTGTTTATCGATCCTTTGCCATGGGTTTAAATGACAGATTAATCGATATATCCCAAAGCACGCCACGCAACTGAAAAAAAAAAATTATGCAACTTCTGATGTATTCAGGTCGATTCTGGATAAAGCTATCTAATTACACCGAGGGAGGGAGGGGGGACAGAGAGAGAGAGGCAGGTTTTAAATATGTATATCAGGCAGGTCAATAATTAATTAACTTTTTGAACTTATATGCTGATGAAAAGTTCAGAGGCTCCGAAGTAGTTTATGTAGTTTTTGCTTGGCGGTGTCGATACTGAAAGAGGTCGACAGTATCCTCGAGTTAAAAGAAAATCAAGGAGAGGAAAGTGCTTGCTCAGTGAGGCTGGTGAATTTCAAAATTGCGCTCCTCCGGGCCCCTTCATGAGCTTGCACTCATTTTTAAACCTAAATGAAAATCTGCCTATAATTGCGTTCATTATGGGCGCTTTTAATTATCGGAGCAATCGCTCTTTTGCCGAGCATCCGCCCATCGACTGAGCTTCACTTCAATGTCTCGAATCATGGATTATCTCATTACCCGGCTGCGAAAAGATTAAACTCGGGAAAAAATATTCTACAAATATGAGTTAACTTAATGGGAAGACTTTCTCTGGCGCAGTCAGAAACTTTCACCACGCATGCCACCTCTGTGTTTTGATTTTGAGGTTTTTATCACAGATATCAAAACGCATGACAAATTCGTGCCCTTTGTGCCGAAAATCGTCTTCCAAAGTGTTAAAACAAAGTTATAAACACTGTCTCCAAATGACCGTCGGACATTGAAATCGGTTTCAAAATGTTAATAGTATCCTTGGCCTTTCTTTAAAGTTTTAGAAGATGATTCTTGGTCCAAGCATCCCCTGATGAATAATCTACAAACATGAAATTTGGATTTTCCGAAAATAACCCACCAAATGGTTAGAGTATTTTTGAAATCGTTCATTAGTAACACCATTTTGAAATATGATTGTAGAGAAAAGAGTGGCCAAGGTGTTACATGTGTATTCACTTATTTAGTTATTTAATAAAATATGCGCTAAAGCTTTTCGGCTTGTGGCCATTATCAGAGCTTAGGTTAGAGAGGTAAAAAAAAAACACATAACAAAAACACTTAAAAAACATTTCGCCAGTGACAATTACAAATGGTTAGAATTCGAAATTCGTTGATTGTTCCCAGAATGTTTTGCGCGAGATATTTCGAATGTATGTAAAAGCTTAAATGTATTAGATTCATGTTAAAATTAGGGATCCAAAGCAGAAAAGAAATCATAAGAAATAAGAAATTCATAAGAAATGAACGAAAAAATCATGAAGGAACAAACATAAATGTGGTTTAATGATTTTAACTTCCGCCGCGCCGCGCAGACCGCACTGTGTTTGGCGCAATGCGTGAAGTATTCCGACAGTCTTGTAGGTGGTATGATTTTCACGCCAACCGCTGCTGAACGCACTGCGTTTGACGCAATGCGTGAAGTATTCATGCATTCTTGCAGGCGCTATCCGTTTCTCGCTGACCGCAGTGACCGCACTGTGTTTGATGTAATGCGCGAAGTATTCGTGCAGTCTTGTAGGCACTGATATGAGTTACATGCCGATCGATTGCCGCGCCGAGGGCTTCTCCTTTTCATCTCAAGTCCTCGTCATCATTTCTCTCCAAGTCCAAATTGCGTGTTTGGTTTCTCTCTTAACTCGACTAATTAAAAGTGCTGTCACTTGTATCACTGAAAGACGACAAAATCAGAAATTACTATACTCTCAGGAAATGAGAGATTTCGTCGCCTTTTTTCGTTTGTAATTTTTTTTCTCTAAATCCGCCCCCTAGATTTGCCTCCATGGGCCGCGGCCCATGTGGCCACTCCCTTAATCCGGCCCTGTGGGTTAAGTTCTGTAAGGTTAGATTAAGTTTTAGACTGTATCCATCTTAAGATCCTCCGTCAAGAGAGCAACGACCTGATGCTGATGGATGGTCGTTGCATCTAGCAGATTCCCTCACCATCCATTCGGTGTGGCTCAGGTTTTCACCTCACACAGATCCGGCAGCGGCGAACTCCAGTCAAGCAAGCTTCCAGCCAGATATGCTTCGATTCCAACTTATCAGTCCTTTATTTCCCCTCATTTCCTCCCGGGCCGCGCGTGGCGTGGCGCGGCGCGGAGCATCTCGAAAAACGGGCAAACAAATGCGGAGCACCGGGGTCGCGGGGGAAAATAGGAAAAACATGAACCGGTTATCATTTGATTTCTCTCTTTCCTCTTAAATTTCCATTCATATTTTCCAGTTGAGCACACCACTCTTCGTGTTTTGACGCCCCCCTCCGACCCCCCCTCCTCCTTTGATCCGCCTTCCCCCTCCCCGCTGCTTTTCATTCCACGCTACAGTGACATCCAACCATGCATCTGCTCGCTTCCATTATATTGCAGGTTTACGAGAAAGCATCACGTGAAAACTCAATATTGGAGTGGATGTTGGCGATAAAATTTAATCGTTTCATCCTTCCAGCTCAGACGAGGATGCGCCAAGACAGAAATGTAGTCTTCATGCCTCCACGTCATAGGATTTCTCGAAATCTCTAAATGAGTCACTAGATACAGTAAGAATGGACCAATAGACATTGTATGGACGGGTAAAAATGGACCAATAGACATAGTAAGGGCGGGTAAGAATGGATTAATAGACATAGTAGGGCAGGGTAAGAAAATACTGAAAGACGCAATAAGTGTCTATGAAACGACACGGTAAATAAATACCTCTGGACAGGGATGAAATAGACCTTACATGTGCACTACCATCAATTTATCAAAGTATTAATAAAATAATTGATTTTTCCTACTGTTTTGAATGTATTCGTCGCTTGGCTGACATAAGGGCGAAACTGCATATTGAGGACGTATATATATCCTAAAAAGAACTATGACCCCAGGGTTTGCGTGTAACATGGTTCCTTTAAGCATGAATGCGTCCATTTTATAATCATGAGAAGCTTTCGCTTGCGGAAAATGTCAATAGCAGCGAAGAGACTAGATAAAAATACTAACATATACAGATGCATATACTTAAAATAGAATCAATGAAATTCTGTAACTGTATCGTGATGGAATGTATCACACGAAGTATCCTATCCTCTAACATTGAATCTTGCAGTTAATGTTCAAATTCAATGGTGCCATCACAATAAGGGCGCGAAAGTGAGCAGGAAGAAAAAGAATGACGAGAGAAAAGGAGATAGAAAACGCCGAAAAAATTAAATAGTCAGAGCTTATACGTTTTTCAGGAGATTCGCATTTTAGCGAAAGAACTTTGGAAACGCTCGAGTGTTTAATTGTTCATACGGCGTTTTTTCTTAACGATCCAGTAATTATATCCGAGAAATAGACAATGATATCGTTCATAACGTCTTGATGCAACTATTCGTGCTCTATGTACATCCGGGTTGCGTGCTCAAAATTGAAGGCGCCCTGCCATACCAAATCATGAAGCGGTGCTTGCAGCAACACGCTGAGTTCATCAGTATTTCGGTGGAATATATCATCTGATGCGGCATAATGGTGCGTTAACATCCTTTTTTATTCTCCTGCCTTAGTTTTTGTCAGGGAATTTTGTCTCGCCACATATTGGTAACAGCATACGTGTCATTCGCTGCGTGCTTGAGCGCCTTCAGTTCCTTAGATGGAACACGCTTGTCCATAGAGTACGAATAGTCGTATGAAGGGGTTGTTACCAAACATCATTGAATGCAATAACGTTGCTTATTTTTATAAAGCTATTAGCCCCAGTTTACCTTTTCCGGTCAAGTGCCATGGGCTCATTTCAGGAACAACATCATATGTGCCTTTCGTTTCCCTATGCAAATAGGCGAATTTACGAATGCACCAAAAATTGTGGCTCCTCGTCGCAAAAAGAGGTCCGATCTTGAAGTACATGAAGAACTTTGGAGGATGTTTCAAGTGAAGATGGTCTCAAGGTGCGTCTAGTGAAACTCACCACGCTCCTCGAAAACATCATATGTGCCTTTCATTCCCTTATGCAGGTCGGCGATTTTACGGACGAGCCAGAAATTGTTGTTCCTCATCGCAAAAAGAGGTCCACTCTCGAAGTACATGAAGAGGTTTCAAGAGAAGTTGGTTTCAAGGTGCGTCTTGGCGAAACCCACGAGAGGGTAATATTTTTTCAGCGAAGGGCGAAAGGGTAATGCTAAAATTCGTGGCACTCGACAGGACTAGGGTTGGCGGGAACAAAAAGCGGGAGGGAGCGAGAAGCGGAGAGGAGAGAGCGAGGAAAAAAAGCTCGACTCCTTATGTGCGGGGAAATTGATTAAGACACGGGAACAATTGAGACACAAGTTGGGAGCCGAGAGCCCGGCCCGGAGTAGGAGGTAAATAAGACGAGGGTCCGGCTCGGGCTCGCCCGGGCGCTCGGGCCGGCCCGATAAGAAGGGACTTCCTGCGAGTATAAACAAGAGCCTTGTCTTAAGACGACCGCAAGTTCGCTCTCTCATTTGCCTAAGTACACACTCACACTCGCACAGGACTCCTTCGCCTTTTCCTTCGCTGATTATCGATTTTTGACGGACCTGCCACCCCCCGCCCTCGCCGCCTCCCCCACCCCCACCACCGCCACCGCCGCGCTGAAATGTATTAATTGGTCCAGCGGCTGTTGGGTCTCTCTATCCGTTCGCGTCGGCCCGGGTTGCGTCCGGCCCCTCCCGGGTCCCGCGTGGGCTCATCTTTGTAATAAAATCAACTATTGCAGGATTGAAAACATGCCCCATCTCCATACTTCAACCCTTCCTGTCTCGTCCGCCCCGGTCCCGCGCCCGCTGCCCACTGCCGCGCACAGTGGATTCACCCCTTGGACCTTCCGACTCATCTAAGGACTAGTTTCCACTGCTATGTTCATATCACCCGGTGCTCCATTAGAGTACCTGTATAGGGAGAGTAGCGACAGATCGGTTCATGGAGGGCTTAGGGCCCAAAAGTGCAGCCACCCTTCTGAGCAACTCCTAACACACAAAATTTCACTGCCAGCCTACAGATTTCAGTTCTAACCAAGATGGCTAAGAATGTACATAAATGAGCGTTCTTTCGCAAAAATAAGTAAATTTATGCAAAAAGTAAGCCAAATACATGCTTTCTAAACGACGGTTCGTAACAATTGTATTTGTAAATCGCTCTGGACATTCGAAATTCATAGGTTGGCTGCCCTTTTGGGCCCTAACTTTATTCGCGGAGGCATCGGTGAAGGCCTGATGGACTTTCGGAGTTTCAGATCTGTCGCTACTCTCCCTATACAGGTACTCTAGCTCCCATTACATGTCCTTCGAAAGTTCCGGAATTCGGAATATTTTTGTTCCAATGGACCACTAGACATGGTACGAATTTCAGCATTCTGATACATGTTTCTTGACCAAAATTTTACGTTAAACACGATGCACACAACGAAAATTACCGAAATTAACTCCTGACGAAGATATTCAATGATTCTTGATGCGTGAATTCAAACCACCCGCTCATGAAAACTCAATGCTCTGCGTGATTCACATCGTGCGCTAAACGTGACCATGACAGTCTCTGCGATATTAAAATCTGGCAACCTCAATCTTGACGCTTTGGCTCAGCAGTAGCAAATTGCTTATAGTTTGAACAACACATGGTGGGAAATGAACATTACTCAATTGAGAAGCTTGCTGAAACCGCTGTGGTGCGCGATTTGACTCACGTAGAGCTTTGAGTTTCTTGTGAGCGGGCAGTTCAAATTCCTCGTGACCAATGTGAAATAAAAACGTTAATATCTTCGTTTGGAGTTTGTTTCAGTAGTTTTCGTTGCAAGAATCGCGCTTTACGTTAAATTCTGGTTAAGAAACATGTATCAGAATGCTTAAATTCGTACCTTCCGTCAAAAATTCCGGGATTCCTTTTAGACCTTTTCAAAAGTTCCGGAAAATGGAAAAGATCCGGCACGTGTTACAAATTTCAAAAGTTCCAGGAAAATCTCAAAAGATCCGGAATCTGGAGATTGTTCCGGTAAATGGGAGCACTGATCTCAGCGTGCTGAGTTTCGTGTACGTAGTCGTTCCTTAAACAGCTCCTTTTGACTCATTTAAGGCTAAGTTTGCCTCATAGACTTTTTTCCCTCCTTATTTTATACTTCTCGTGGGGGTGAATCATTTTAATCCCCAGCAAAAATCTATTTTCTATGATATACTGCAGAATGTTACTTGAGGTTGGCAAAAAGTGTCCTTTTTATAAAGCCATGCTGGAAGAACGCCATATGAGCCTTCAGACGGTGTCTAATTTCCTCTGAAAAAACATGTATTATCGGAAGAATTCGCAAATATTTTCCTTTCAATTTTTAGGAGAATTTTGTTCGTAATTTTAACTCAGGCGTCCAAAAATATCCATGATTATCTTCAAAATTAAATACTTTGCGAGAGTAAATTTGGCAACGCTCGAATGCTGCCAAATTCGAGTGCATGCTGCTCGAATGCGTTTTTCCTTAGTATCGCAGTATGTTACAGATCCCTTTAAACCTCATTTAGTCTGAGTGTTACTTTAACGGGTCCCTTCTCCAAAAAAGGAGCTGTTTAAGGAACGCCAATGAATACGACCCTTAATGTAAAATTTTGGAGACAATTTCCCCCCAAAAATGTTCAGCTAGTAAGAGCATTTATACTATTTTAAAGGAGGATACATCATGTGCAATCTTCGCATCTTTGGCGCTCATAAGGTTTAGAATTTTCATTTTCCATGTATACTTGGTTCATCTTTGCTCAGCTCTGTTCAAATGTCCGGGCGACCGGTGTCTGCTACTCCACTGTACCCCGGGCGGGGCGCTACCCCGAAGCCGGCGCTACACCACTTGGCCGCGCCGCGGCGCTCGGCGCGTCTTAGCGACTTGGAGCATCCCGCTCAAGATCCTGCTCGACACACTCACTTAACATCCATTGTCCTTTCCCTCGGCCGGCTTCCTCCTACCCGGTTAAGTACTCTAAGGAGAATTGCGCTAACTAATATTTTCCTACCGCGAATATCTCCCAACTTCTGTCCTCTCCTCCTGGACCGGGGCAACTTTAATAATCAACTTCAAAGCTGAAAAGGTCACCGGATACTTACGCTCCTGCCTTGCGCCACTAGACGAAGCGATGACCTTAACTCTCTCACCATTCAAATCCCTCAACTTTTGGCTTTGTCGAAAAATACGATGCTCGCTCGTTTAGAGATAATATAGACGCTATTAGTGGCACGTCACAGAAAAGCTATTTATATCGATTTATTCTCATTCACAATATTAAAAGGAGTTATGTTATTATTGTTGAGATCCAAGTCGGTATAATGAAAAATCCCTATGGGGACGTCATCACTGATAGCGTCTACATTTTAGAGACCTCGTACTACCAATCGAGGTAACCAATTGAGGCAAAAGTTAAATTTGGAAGTCAACCCAATTTTTTCTTGAATGATGGGTGATGAGCAACTTGTTGAGAAAAAAAAGTCTTCTCTTCATGCACAAACTGTGAGGCCTCGATAGACGATCATATTCATGAACGATTTCTATCCATATTCAGGGCCGGATTTAGGGGTGGCCACATGGGCCGCGGCCCATGGCGGCAAATTTAGGGGGCGGTAAATGTTGTAACTTTTTCAAATGTAGGTATCAAGAAAAAATCTGATTCAGAAAAAAAATTAAAAACGAGAAAAGGCGAACTAATCTCTCATTTCCTGAGAATTAAAGTATTGTAATTTATATTTGGTTCGTCTTTCGGTGATACAAGAGACAGCGCCTTTCATAAGTCTAGTTGAGAGAGAGAAATCAAACACGTAATTTGGCCTGGAGTGGCGCGACACAGGGAGCAATGATGACGCAGACTTGAGATGGAAAGGAGAAGCCCTCGGCGCGGCGGTCAGCATGAAACATATATTAGCGCCTACAAGACTCCATGGATACTTCACGCATTGCGTCAAACGTAGTGGGGTCAGCAGCGGTTGGCCTGAAACTCATAGTGCCTACAAGACTGCAAGAATACTTCACGCATTGCGCCAAACACAGTGCGGTGGCGGAAATTGAAATCATTAAACCACATGAAATAAAAAATATGAAAAATATGAAAAAATAAACGAAAAATATGAATATAATATGAAATATAAGTGAATATATATAAACATAAGTTTATTCTTTCATATGTTTTTCGTTCTTTTCTTATAAATAGAAGGCCTCGTCTACACAGAGATAGGTTTACGGAACTTAATTTTCGCGCAAAGTTCCCTGAACTTCTGCTAGTGTTGACAGGGCTTCCGCAAAAAATGTGTCCAACACGAGTAAACGCGTCTTATGCACCCCTCCTCCTTCGGCACGTTCTCTTGATGGTTTGTATCGACGTTTCAAAACGAATGAGAAGGGTCGGCAAGTAAGTAAATCCGGCCCTGTCCATATTTTGGAGGTCTTCCGTCCTAAAATCACTGCATCGCTTATTTATTTTCAAATTAAAACTCAGCAGATATGTTCCGCGTGGCAAGACATGGTGAATGATGGCACTCCAGTTTGTCAAAAGGAGAATGTTGGATGGTGACGAACAGTCATCAAATGGTCTAATTTGATCAAAATTGGTTCGGAATTAGATAAACTATCCAGGCATGTAGGCTTCAAAGGGATGCATCGCCGATGCAGTTAATGTAATTTCACATTTTTGGGGGTGTTCAACTGGACTCTGATACGTAACATTTTTTAGATTAATACTGCACGTTTCATTGTAATATCTTAGTAAAATTCATAATTCTATACAATCTTAAAAAAAAAAAAAAAACCTTGAGGGCTGAGTCCTCGGCCTTAGAATGGCATCTTCTAGATTTTGGGTAGCCCTGAGTTGCAGAACTATGAGATACTTATAGATACTAATCCAGGAATGGCTGGTACTTACCCAAAATTAAGCTGCTGCTATTCAATATCTTTATCTAGCCTTGGGCGCAAAACCATTTTTCCGAGTGTGACACACTAATACAAATCAGTGGCGTTGCGTGCTTTGCGATATATCGATTGATCTGCCATTTAAATCTATGGAAAAGGATCGATTATCAAGGTGTTCGCGGCGAACACCTTGATAATCAATTCTTTACTACAGCTTCAAATGGAGCAATATCAATAATCGATCATTCACGCCACGCTACTGATGCAAATTCTAACATTCTATAACCATGCATGGACGAAAACTTTAATGCTCAGAAACAAATACCGACGATGAAACTGCAAAACTACGTATCTAGGTTGAGGCGTTTTGAAATCTTTGCTTCTATTTTATTCTTGAGAAAGAGCCTGAACCAATAACATGACTTAAGTTCTCGCAGAATATTCCTAATAATGAGACGAAATATCATTGGAGTTTTCGAAAAATGACGTTCAGTACTTTTCCACGTAGAATATTAATTATGACAGGAAGTCTGCAACGCCGTAAACCGAGATATGTATTTCTGCATAGTTTCACCATTGATATAGCTTCACGATGCTAAAAATTTCCCAATTATTCTTTTACTATTAGTTTTTTTTTTTTTTCCAAATTCCTGAACTTGTCTCAAATTCTCCTTGTTTCCCTGACACTTTCAGTCGGAAACCTTGCGCCTCACACGGGTGAAACATTACTTATAAAATCCCTCATTTGCAGATGGATGCACTCCCGCCGCAACAACACTGATTGTGAGCGCTTTTTTTTTCGTTTTTCATGAGAATTCCCGTCTTATATCCGAGAGAAAAAGCCCTCATCCTACGGAGGGCAAACTTATCTTGATGAATGGTGGAGTGCAAGAGTTGACTGAATTAAAAGTTTCTCAACAACTTTGCTCCGGAGCCGAAGGAGTGCGGAGCAGAGTTTCAAAATTTTGCTCGAAACGGCTACATTCAGATAGAAAAGCACTGGAATTTTATGGGAACTTGACCCGGGACCCGACGAATTGCGCGGGACACACGAAATAGAGCAAACGCCAGAATTTTGATTAACTGTTGAGATCCATGCCGCGAGACACATGCACCGCAAAACGCGCCCCGAAATTTTTCCTCGACGCTGTTTGGAGAGCTCGAAAACCTCTTTAAACTCGACTGCATTACTGTTTCATGATGAGTGCTTATTGATGCAGTCGGAACCAAACGCTGCCGTGCTAGAGAAGAACGCCGTATGAGCCATTAGGCGTTGCCAAATTTCCCTCGACACATTACGAATTTGCAGGAAAATTTATAAATATTTCTCCGCCGAATTTTCTGAGGAGTCCGTTCGTAATTTGATCTGGAAAGTCAAGATATTTTAAGGAAATATATTCATAATTTTATTCGAAAAAAAAACATTTTGAGAGGAAATTTGGCAATATTCGAATGCTCATACGGCGTTTGTACCTAGCACGACAGAACGCCCGGTTGATATCGAAGTAAACATCAGGTGAGGTTGATTCGTTTCTCTCTATTTACGCATTCCCTTTCCTATCATTTGAATGAAAATTTGAAGGACGAAGGGGAATTCTAAAACTTTAATTGGAATTGAGTCACCAGCCGACATTTTTAGACGCCCATTGCGAAACTTTTTTGACCAGGAATCTCCTTGAAATTATCTCAAGGTGAACCCAGACTTAAATGTTCCTGTGTAGATATTCCGTCGCCTTTCTGACGCAAGGGCGTCTGTCAGTGGGTCAGTTGCACGATTTTTTCATTGCTCATGCGGAGAGAAATAAGGATTCTGATGTCACAGGAATTTAACCAGAGTTTTTTTTACAACCGGAAACTCCCCAAAATCAACTTAAAAATGCCCCAAAATTAGGATTTTCAAAACGGTCACTTTTTCGTGGGAACAGATCCGGTACTTTCGTGACGTCATAGTACATGAAAAATCTGGTCCCTTCCGTGATCAATTGCGAGTTTCATTCGGGTTATTGAAAAATATCTCATTCCCGGTTTTGAAGTTTCGTTAGTGGTGCCTGAATTAGATTGCACAAAAACAGTTTGCTGATTTTCCTTTAAGCCGTAGTGCGCCTATAGAAGATACAAGCCAACACTGAAGGAACACTTAGTTGTAATATGTTTGCCTGAGTTGTGCAGGAAATTTCGATGGAAAAGGATAGAAGTTGAGCAAAGCTGCCGGACTGTGCGATAAAAGCTGCATAGTTTACATTTATTAATTTAGGAAAAATGCCGTTTTTCCATGACAATTTGCCAACCGCGAGGCTGACCAAAAGTCGAACTTGATACAGAGTATTGAGCAGTGTTAAATTTTCTTCCAATCCGTCTCAGTGATAAAATCTAACAAGTGCATTCTCCAATGATCCCGAAAGATCATAAGCATACTTGCATATCACAATTATCAGAGAGCGGACTTAGGAGGTTTTAGCACGGACCGATGAAGTTATGATGGTCCTCCAATACCTCGGGGCCAGGCATCCAGAGACGAAGGAGCGGTAATTTAGGCACTGGCTAATTTGCAGATTGAGTAAACATTTAAATTCAGGCGATTTGCATTTTGTTTGCCCACTTCAATTTGCCGAAGGAACGGTCGAGCTTCTGAATATTTCACGCTTATTAAATGCTTCGTCTTCATTTTTCGCTGACCCAACTGGACCTCGCGGAGAATTTGGACCTCGGAACTTCCGGGGTGAACAACTGTGTAGTTCTGGGAACCGTCACAACTTGTGAGGTATTGTTCATGTTACCGATTAATTGTTTTGCGTTGCACATGAGCCATGAGTTGCATACCAATGGCTAAAGTGCAAAATGTATGTCCATCGCAGTGTTTCAAAAATCCTGCTCCCTTTTCTTTATTTCGAAGAGAGACAAACCAACTTTATAGCTTGAAATTTATACGGACAATTCTGCTGATAGAGAGGAAGAATCAGGAAAGTTCTCAAGAAATTAAGCTGAACAATTTTCCGGATATAAAATAAGGAATAGAAATCTGTGACACCACAAACAGAGATCCGTGATTTAGCACTTTGGTCATCGATATAATGGTGTTTCAACAATTTTACTTTCATGGATTAATTTTTAGAGAAAATCGCAAAAATAAGCAGAATAAATAACAGGTATTCCTCGCTAGTCATAGTGATTGATCATTACAAAATCACACTTCAATTGCCTCTCCCTGTTTGGTAAAAAAAGTATTCTTTAAATGTATACATTCCAAAATAAAACGGAAGAAAAATTCTATAATTTTGACGAATTTTAAGGTAGGTGCACGAAGCTACCTAAAATTTACCAAAATTGCATCATATTTTCTGTTGTATTTTGTGTTTTTGCAGTGAAAAATCATTGTAATCCCTTCGAAGGCTCTGTTTCAAAAGTTATACTGCTAAATTTTTCTCAAGGTTGACAATAATTGCCCGTTTCATGATGATAATATGTCAAGGATCTCCTTGAGCCTCCCTTAATAACCATGTAAACCTTACGAGGATTTCTGAGAAAAGGAGCTGCTGAAGAAACAACTATGGATACGACCCTTGACAGTGACTGCTGACCTGCAAGGACTGCAAAAGCTCCGTTTATTGTGTGAGCTTTGTTTCCTGAAAGCTCGAAACCGATTCGCTTTGATCATCGCAGTCCCAGCATGAACATTTCAGCGTCGCTTATTTACTGGCCCGGGGCGAGCCGAGGGGGGGGGGGGGCAAGGGGCTGTAGTCTTAATTGTTGCACAAACATGGTGGCCGACCCGACTCTGAAATCGAAACGAAACGAGGTTGATTATGATATAATCTGCGCAGGGATTTATCCGTGAGTTATCATGACGCTGATGAATATCCGCGCTGATCTCCGATCCAGTTATCCCGGTCGTCGAAGCTCCGGCTCGATTGTTGAATCGATATATCGAGTAATCCTAATCGATAAATTCCTATCTTAGCAATGCTTTTTATCGATCAAGGCTATTCGATTTGGATCCCGTAATGCGCCGCTGGAGCCCTCGCTGCCGCCAAACGGACTCAAACGAACGGAGCGGGTAACATTTAAGAACGGATTGCGAAACTGCGCGGAGATGTGGGGTAAGGCCCCCTGGCAGAGATGTGGCACAACCCCCAAGGGATGCTCCAATCCTTCAAAAGGATGTCTCTTTACTTGGGTCATTCTTCAAAAATTGAAAAAAATGGACTGAAAAGTCGAACCTCTGTGCAGACTCTCAGCATGGCGTAGGGAATCCCTACTTTTTGAGAGCTTTTTTTTAGTTTCGGAGTTCCTTTTAGAAAATTGTCGACATGTCCGTACCCTCTAAAGTACCTGTATACGGGAGAATCTTGACATCTCAATCCTTTTACCACAGAAAAAGTTACTGGTGTACACTGATTGGTCGGCTATCATGGAGACCCAAAGTTGGACCAATGTAAACAAACCCCAGCCCCTCCGCTCCTAGTTTGATCCACTGTAAACAAACAAGATGGCGATAAAGTTCTATAAAGTTCTAGGCGTGATTTTGGATGTGATAGAAATTTTTTCATATTCAACCTCTGAATGAGTTCTGATCGTAGTCCGATGGATATTTTGCCGAAAATTAACCTTTGAGTATGATTATCATTCATTTCTCCGCCGATAATACTTGTTCCACTGGGTCGGGTTTGTTCACATTGGTTCAACTTTGGAGCTCCATAATAACCTAAAACTGATGAGCCAATCAGAGAGCGGCACAGAGATGACAATACTCTCCGGTATGTAGGTACTTTACTCTATATCGTGCTCCTAGCAAAATTTCTGATAAGAAAAAGATCTCAAATCGCAAATCCCTGATACATGTAAAAGCTCCATCGAGTGAAAGGAAAGTAACCGACAGGAGCACGGGAAGCGGATAAGTGAGTCAATCGGTACGGTTCGAGAGGGGAAAAAATGAAAAGGAGAGGAAAGCGACCTGTCGTAGCGTTAAATCGAGAGGAGATCGGGATCCGGGGGGAGAACCGCGCGAGCTTTTCAAAAGCTCGGAGGACGGAAAGAGTGAGTTATATAACAATTATGTGTGACATACATGTCTCGGCAACCTGTTTATCAAAACCTCGTGACAGCGCCGTCGACGACAGCCCCGGATCGTAGTTTTATTTTCCCTTCAAAGCTCGCACCCCCCCCCGCCCCCGCCCCCGCCGGCTCCGAGCTTCCCTTTTGAAAAGACGAGCCCGGAAAACCTACTCACCTGTTGAGCTTCCGATTGCGGTCGTGCGCTCGTATAAGCGCATCAAGTTCATGCGTTTGAGCGCTGATGTGCGACTTTAACCTCACTCGGGTGCCGTGTCAATCTCTTTGAGTGCCTCAGTCACGCCGGCCTCTTCGCGGATTCATCATCCTGACAGACGGAGCTTTAAAGGCCGCACATCCAAAGTCGTTCCTTACGTATCATTTTTCTCCTGAGAGGTTCTATGAGGACTTATCTGTAACAATGGCGGATGTGAAAAATTACCTTTTAGAAACACGCTCAATAAACTGTTTTGTTCACACAAAAATTTAATATGTTTGGCATTGGCATGATGTACAGATCTCGAAGATCACATCTCAAGTATTTTCTCAAAATTTTCTCGATGCCGAAACAGTTTTTTGAATGTGTATCGAAAAGGTAATTTTTCACAACCGCTATTGTTACAGATAAGTCCTCATAATATATGGTTTTTTTCAGCTACTCGTCATTTTTCTCGAATTTTGGGATCGCAATCCTTTTGACAGGAGACAAAGAATTTACTTGCAAATTTTGACAAACAAATAGCGTATAAGCGCATCGAGTTCATGCGTTTGAGCGCTGATGTGCAACTTAAACCTCACTCGGGTGCCGTGTCAATCTCTTGAGTGCCTCAGTCACGCCGGCCGTTCCACCGCCTCTTCGCGGACTTATCATCCTGACAGACGTAGCTTTAAAGGCCGCACATCCAAAGTCGTTCCTTACATATCATTTCTCTCTCGAGAGGCCCTATGTATGGTTTTTTCGGCTACTCTTCATTTTTCTCGAATTTTGAGATCGCGATTCTTCTGACAGGAGACAAAGAATTCACGTGCAAATTTTGACAAACAATCGGATCGGACCGGTGGGTAAAAAAAAACAAAATTACAAACGAGAAAAGGCGACAAAATCTCTCATTTCCTGAGAGTATAGTAATTTCTAATTTTGTCGTCTCTTAGTGAGACAGCACCTTCAATATTAGTAGAGTTAAGAGAGAGACCAAACACGCAATTTGGCCTGGAACGGCGCGACTCAGAGAGAAATCATAACGAGGACTTGAGATGAAAAGGAGAAGCCCTCGGCGCGGCGATCGGCCTGTAACACATATTAGCGCCTACAAGACTGCACGGATACTTCACGCATTGCGCCAAACGCAGTGCGGTCAGCGTGAAACGCACAGCGCCTACAAGACTGCACGGATACTTCACGCATTGCATCAAACACAGTGCGGTCACTGCGGTCAGCGTGAAACGGATAGCGCCTACAAGACTGCGTGAATACTTCACGCGTTGCGTCCAACACAGTGCGTTCAGCAGCGGTTGGCGTGAAACGCACGGCGCCTACAAGACTGTCGGAGTACTTCACGCATTGCGCCAAACATGGTGCGGTCTGCGCGGCGCGGCGGCGGAAGTTAAAATCATTGATCCACATTTATGTTTGTTCTTTCATAATTTTTTCGTCCATTTCTTATGAATGGAAGGCCTTGGCCACACAGAGGTAGGTTTACGGAACTTAATTTCCGCGCAAAGTTCCGTGAACTTTTGCTAGTAGTGTTGATAGGGCTTTCCCAAAAAATGTGTTCAACACGAGTAAATGCGTCTTGTGCACCCCACCTCCGCTGACACGTTCATTTGATGGTTTTTATCGAGTTTCAAAACGAACGAGAAGGGGACGGCAAAATACAGGCGGCCCATGGGCGGCAAGTAGGTGAATCCGGCCATGTTGATGAAATGACAAGCATTATTTTAATCCAACGTCCACTAGACCTGTGATTAAAATACGAGTACTTATTGATAAGTCGTTCAGCAGTTTATTTCCAAGCTTTTCGTACTGTAAGGAGTTTTTTACGTAAGATTTTGTAGAAAAAACACGTGACGAATTTCTAGGTTAGATTTTGTCTACTGGTCTATTAGAGTTTTAAACTTACGAATCTTTTTACCTGATTTCATCCTTTACAAGCAAAAAATGATCGAAAAATGATGTATTGGGAATGATAAATAATAAAACTACGTTCAATCTGAATCTTGTGCGCGGCACGATTCCTTATCAAGAATGAAGTGATTTTTGTTTTAAATGCTTTCGCGAATCGAAAGAAAGTCTACTTGAGGATCTTACGGAAGGAAATTGCGAAGGATATCAATATAAGCAATGCATTTGAAACATCCTAAGAGCGACAGTCTTTGTTTTAATTGTCGCACGAGTTGCCGTGAACCACTTAGACCCGGTGCTCTCCAGCGACCTCTTGAGATTGGATAATACCTCTCTTTTTAATTTCCAGTTCTTCATTCTCGTTGTCATTGTTCTTCGCAGAATCAATTCATCAACCCTTGCGATTTTAGGGCAACGTGATTAATTTTGAAGCGTTAGACTTCTCTCAATTTAAATTCTACCGCCTTAATATTCAAGCAAATAATCCTCACGATAAGAAAAGGGAAGAGAGAGAGAGACAAAAAAAAATATTCTCGGAACCGAGATATTTATGTCGGGAAATGATTTTTGTTTGTTTGTTTTTTTATTTGTTAATTGTTGTTTTTCCTCAACCTCTATTCTTACATCAACGTTTAAAGTCAGCAGATAAAGAGAACTTAAATTTCCTCAAAATTTTACTGTATTTGATAAAGAAAATTCCGAAGGTCTCAGAAATAAAAATATTTTCAAGAATTACAGAGAAGTTTTTGATCTAAATCATCGGGCCAAGATATTTTAAGAATGAGATCAATTTTTCTCCGAAAGTTTTTGACTGATGGTTAAAATTAATCTGATCAAATAAAAAGAGTTTTCTGACGGGAGAAAGCTGTCGAAGAAATGTATAGATGTTGTTTTTCCAGAGAAAGTATCATAGACGTCATTTTTACCAAAATTGAGTTGTTCATGATTTTAGATTCGTTACATAATTTTTACACACGAAAATAATAATTTGTTTAAGATTTCAGTCATTCTTATCTTCAACAACCTCTCAAACGTGAGCAAAGTACATATAAAAGCATCATGTCTGAGAAAATGTATCGAAAGCGCTGGTACTCTCAGTAGGAATTATTTGTTTCGTCTTAATCTACTATTATATTAAAAGTAATACATGTATTTTACGCCTATGTGCCACTATTCAAGTTGAACACATCCAGCGATCGGAAACTAGATGAAATTTTGATGACTGTGATATTGTTACGTATACTACCATGCTAAGAAAAAACGTCGTATGAGCATTCTAACGTTGCCAAGTCCCTCTTAGAAAAGATTTATTTTTAAAGATGGTTATGAATATTTCTCCTTGATATTTTCAGACACTTCGCAGATCAAATTACTAACAAAATTCTTTGAAAAATCGAAAGAAAAATATTCACAAATTTCCCTGAAAATCCATGACTTATCAAAGGCAATTTAACAGCGTTTAAAGGCTCATACAGCGTTCTTCCTTTAGCATGGCAGTACAGTGCAGCATTACTCCGCGAGGTAACATCTTACCATTTCGCCTTCAAAAGCTTAATAGGCAATGTGAGCGGCTTAGGAGCAGTTGTTTGTTCAGCCTTGTTCACTCGGTTTCAATGGCATCGGCACCAGTCGTAATGTAAGTGGGTGAGCCGGCGCCACTTTTAAGCATTTTCCAGGGCCCGAATTCCGAGACTCCTGTGTGACGCCGGGTCATTTTCGATACATAATCGATTGTTTGCGATACACGGGTACCCGGCCATCCACTGTAAACAAAGAAGATAGGAATCACCACGTATTCCACACCACCTTTTAGGATCGAACACGTATCGAAAAAGTGACCCGAACTCGGCGCACACCGAGCTCGGAGCTCGTCGAGCAGAACATGGCGCCAGCTCTCTCATTTACATTACGACTCTATGTACTCTATGATCGGCACATTCATAACGAACGAAACGAGTTGTACTTTGAATCATGTACATTACTTCCATAACCTCACATGCGCAACGCAGCAAGTAATTGAATACAGCTCGGAACGTTTGTCTCCTCCATTTTGCTGCGCTACTTCCACCGCGCAATCGGCGATACATTCTCCTGACCACTCCGAGTAACGACAGCTATCTCACTTATCGTATTTACGACAGACTTTGGGATGTGGCCTGGCGTTGGCTCCACACAACTATTACGGGTTTATTTTTTCTTGGCGCCTCCACCGATGCTACTCTGCGGACGTAAAACACAGAGGACAGACGAAAGCATTTCGCGAAATTTTCCCTCGGTGGAGTCGTGAAATTGCATGGAAACTCGCAACAGACCACGTTATTTTGAGCCCCGAACAGCAGGATCGGAAACCTACCTCGTGCGTTATCCCATGAGCCTCAGAACTCCAAAGAATACTTGAGAGGTAGAGTTCTTAGGAGAGCGGACGTGGTAGGTTTTAACGTGGGTTGGTGTGCTGGAAGCTGCGCGCGCAATGACAATGTAGGATAAATTGAACCACGGCCGGACGGTAATTAGATGAGCATTGCCTCAACATAAAACAACGATACTCCACCACAAACCAGTTAGCGGAGCGGCCCGGCCCGGGAGAGTCGAAGAATATGTGTTGTAATTGATATTGAAGGGTCGACAGTTCGCAGAAAAGATTAGAGGGAGCCATAAAACAAGTAATGAAGTCTATCCAAGCAAAACATATTCTCGTAATGATGACTCTGTTACCACCACTGACGCTGAAACTAACTGCGCTGAAAGTGTTGCGAGATCAGGTCGGGGAAAACTATCTCACTGCGTCGTTTGTCTACATGGTGCTCCGTGGAAATGTCCTAAAATGTCTAACATAGAATGCCATTTACAGTAAGGTCAGCTTTACCAGTGCATAATCAGTCTTGTGAAATATCTATTTTTTTTTTTTTTTTTTTTTTTTTTTTTTTTTTTTTTTAAATAGTTGTTTCTATTTGTCTGTGAATGTAAATATATTCAACCTTTTCTATGACAATAATAATGTCTCTTGCTAATGTATATACCTATGGGAGAAATTGAAATTGAAATTGTCGAGACGTTTTACCTAAATTCTCAGGCATTTTCAATCAGAAAAAATGATTAATAGAGAAAACCGTATCGACGCACCCTTGACTGAGAGATACTCGTATTTCAGACTTTAAACTTGTTTTCTTTTCTCTTTTCCCGCTTGAAAATGGCTGAAAATGTGTTCGAAAAATCTCTGTAAAATCGCGTTCAATAAAATCAAAATTGTATCTCAATTCATCACGATTTTTTGTTCGATATTATCGCAATAAATCGCCATTTATAAAATCGCGATTTTATTGCAAATTTGTGTTCGCAACTTTTTATCCGATAATATTACAATAAATTGACTCGATCAAATCGCGATACATTCTCCGATCAAATCGCAACTTAGTGCGATCACTTCTTTTTGGGCGAAATCATTATATTGCAGATTCGATTTGAAGCTGCAATTTAATTTTTTATGGTTAAGTATGAATTTTCCGGCAAATATGGCTACCTCGTCTCGTTCATTTCGTCGAAGAACAAGGCACAAACTCTCCGTCTCCAATAGTCACCACGGATCTCGTTGCGTTCATCATCTTTCCCTCTTTATTCTTTTCTGCATCGCTTGATTTTTCTTACCTTCTCCGCTTCTCGACAGTGTTCAAATTTCGCTTGGCACAACACAGACGAGGAAATCTGCGCTTCAACGGGATCCAAAGAGGTCTTATCTCACGTTGAAGGATGTTACGAATGAAGAAAACCGGGATATAAATAAGATGCACCGGTGTGCTAGATACTTTTCAATCAGAGTCGAGGTGTGAACGATCGATTATCGATATTTCCCCATTTGAAGCTATTGTAAAGAATCGATTATTAAGGTGTCCGTTGCGAACACCCTCTTTATCGATTCTTTTTCATGGCTTTTAATGGCAAACCAATCGATATATCGCAAAGCACGAAACGCCACTGCTTTTCAATCGCATAAGAAAGATCCGATCGTTAAGAGTCCGCCTGAAGCATTGATTGTCGAGTCGGTACGTACAAAATAAGTTATCGCTTCTTTAATTTTTCATTGAAATCTTTTAGGTTAAAAATACAAGTATCAGAATCTTGAGCGGGATCGATTGGAGGTGCTTCGCGAGCTCTCGATTTTAGTGATAACAGTGAGATGGGCGTATGACCAAATCTCAAATGAAAAATTTTCCCTCGCAAATTATCTTTTTACTCGGAGACGAATGGACAAAACTATTTAAAACTATTTGGACCTATTTGAACAGGACCGGAGGCAGCCCAACTTCATCAACCGTTTTCTAATTTCTTCTCATGTTTTATTTTTTTACTAGGAAGCTAAGCAACATACAGAGGTGAAATTGTTATTTATTTCAATGCGATTAACACGCGAGTCATTTCTGAACAAGAACTAAAAACACCTCAACAGTAATACTGGGGATGAATTTTCCCTCAAGAATATAAAACGCTTGACGAATTCAAAATTTAGTCGCATTGCACGCTAGAGCTATACAATCGCAAAGTAACAGGAGATCTAATACTTCCATTGATGATCAAAATGGTTCCGTCGACTGCCAAACGGTCAGTGGCGTGGCGTGCTTTGCGATCTATCGATATTTCCCCATTTGAAGCTCTGGTAAATAATCGATTATCAAGGTGTTCGATGCGAGCACCCTGTAAATCGATACTTTTACATACAGGGTTATCCAGAAGTCCGGGACCCCCCTTATAACTTTTGAACAAAAAATGCTAGAGATTTGAAATTTGGGGAATGTTCCTAGGTCAAAGGGAACTACTTTTTGGCGTACCCAAAATTTTGGGGGCGCCCCCCCTGAGGGGGGGCGGACCCTAACTTTTTTTTTTCAAATGGGAACCCCTATCTTGTGATACATCATTCGAAAGGGCTTAAAAAAAGAAAACTTTTGGCGCAAACCGATTGTCGATACCTCAATTTTTAACAAAATGGCGGCCAAAAAATGGCGGCTCATTCAAAAGTCTGGGCCTCCGCTCATGACTCATGAACAAAAAATGCTGGGGATTCGAAATTTGGGGAATATTCTTAGGTGAAAGGGAACTACTTTTTGGCGTACCCAAAATTTCGGGGGGCGGACCCTAACCTTTTTTTTTCAAATAGGAACCCCTATCTTGTGATACATCATTCGAAAGGGCTTGAAAAAAGAAAACTTTTGGCGCAAACCGATTGTCGATACCTCAATTTTTAACAAAATGGCGGCCAAAAATGGCGGAAATGCGTTTTTTGGTTATTTACCGTCGTATTCGCTTGAAACTTGGTTTCCACAGGTTTTCGAGCACGAAAAAAACAACCAACCACGGGGTGAGTCCTGGGTAGTTGAAATGACAAGTCAGGAAACACGATTTTCAACTGGCTGAGAGCACCGCACAGGAAATCTGACACATTCCGATTTAAACTTATTTTCCCGCCATTTTTCGGCCGCCATCTTGGAAAAGCTCGGGTATTTTGCAAATCCAATATCGTATTGGTTTTTTTCGTGCTCGAAAACCTGTGGAAACCAAGTTTCAAGCGAATCCGACGGTAAATAACCAAAAAACGCATTTCCGCCATTTTTTGGCCGCCATTTTGTTAAAAATTGAGGTATCGACAATCGGTTTGCGCCAAAAGTTTTCTTTTTTCAAGCCCTTTCGAATGATGTATCACAAGATAGGGGTTCCTATTTGAAAAAAAAGGGTTAGGGTCCGCCCCCCCTCAGGGGGGTCGCCCCCCGAAATTTTGGGTACGCCAAAAAGTAGTTCCCTTTCACCTAGGAATATTCCCCAAATTTCGAATCCCTAGCATTTTTTGTTCATGAGTTATGAGCGGAGGCCCAGACTTTTGAATGAGCCGCCATTTTTTGGCCGCCATTTTGTTAAAAATTGAGGTATCGACAATCGGTTTGCGCCAAAAGTTTTCTTTTTTTAAGCCCTTTCGAATGATGTATCACAAGATAGGGGTTCCCATTTGAAAAAAAAAAGTTAGGGTCCGCCCCCCCTCAGGGGGGGCGCCCCCCAAAATTTTGGGTACGCCAAAAAGTAGTTCCCTTTGACCTAGGAACATTCCCCAAATTTCAAATCTCTAGCATTTTTTGTTCAAAAGTTATAAGGGGGGTCCCAGACTTCTGGATAACCCTGTAGGTTTAAATGGCCGATCAATCGATATATCGCAAAGCACGCCACGCCACCGCAAACGGCGAACCATGCTTCTGAAGCTGCGGAGTCGAACCATTTGGAAGAAAATTCGCCTACAAAGACTATGATACCGCACGCGTTGCAGCAAATCCGTTCCAGTATTTATGCTCGCACCACACAACTCAAACGGTCAATGGCTGTGTTTTGTGTGTGGAAATCGTGCTTCTCATCACAAAATTGAAATGTATTGGACATATTGGATTGATCAATTTGGTTGTGTGCAAGAATTTCTATTGCATTTTTGCTTCAATTAACCGAAAAAATTCCCTTCAAAACTTACGGAATCGCCTGGATTTGGATAATCTCGGTCCTCTATTGATCATTTCCTTTCCTTCGTTATGAAAAAAAAAAATCAACACAGAAATCCTCTCCCCTCCTCATGAGAGCGCTACCTAAGCTCTCCGCTGTGCATTTTGCCCTAATCTTCAAAAGCAGAGCACAGTCTATTGGGGAAAAGAATATTTACCTTTGTCATTTTATTAAAAGCTTAGTTAATGCGTAAGGAGGAGCAAATTTGTGCATCAGAGAAAATCAACTTTAACGTTTGCTTGATCACTTAGTTGCTGTGGACTGTTCCCAAGAATATATGCGGTTTTCACCCGAATGCATGTCAGTTGCCGTCATTATATTGGCACTATTAAACATTGAGGAGTGACATTGAGTGGCGGAGTCTATTCAGCTTCCAAAAATCCAGGATGATATAAATGCGGAGTGAAATTAGCACTATAAAAGTGTAAGACAATCCGCAAAAAGAAAAGATTCCGCTCCGTAATAGTGCAATTCACTCCGGCAGGAGCAAGAAGGAGCATAGATTCCGTTCCACATTAAAGCACTACGGGGTTTTTGGGTGCTATACAGGGTGATCCAAAAGTCCCTTCCACCCCCTCTAACTTTTTACCTAATTGAGGTAAAGATTTGAAACTTGGGGGATGTTCCTGGGTCAAAGGGAGCTACTTTTTGGCCCCCCTAAAATTTTCAGGGGGGCCCCCCTTGGGGGGCAACGGCCCCCAACTTTTAATTTTCAAATGGGAAGACCCCCTTTGTGATAGCTCGTTCGAAAGAGCATAAAAAAAGAAAACTTTTCGCGCAAACCCGAAGTCAATATCTCAAACCGTTTCAAAATGGCGGCCGGTTAAAGTTCAAAATGGCCGAAAATTCACACCGGTTATTTGTCGATGGATTTGCGCGAAAATCGGTATGCAGGGGTATTTTGACACGAGAAAAACGAATTTGGCGTTAGATTTTCAAAAAAACCGAAATTTCCAAAATGGCCGCCGGTTAAAGTTCAAAATGACCAAAAATTGATTTTTTTAGAAATCTAAGTTCAAATTTGTTTATCTTATGCCAAAATACTGTCAAATTCCAAGTTTTAGGCAAATCCATCAGCAAAAAACTAAGGTGACAATTTTCGGTCATTTTGAACTTTAACCGGCGGCCATTTTGGAAATTTCGGTTTTTTTGAAAATCTAACGCCAAATTCGTTTTTCTCGTGTCAAAATACCCCTGCATACCGATTTTCGCGCAAATCCATCGACAAATAACCGGTGTGAATTTTCGGCCATTTTGAACTTTAACCGGCCGCCATTTTGAAACGGTTTGAGATATTGACTTCGGGTTTGCGCGAAAAGTTTTCTTTTTTTATGTCCTTTCGAACGAGCTATCACAAAGGGGGTCTTCCCATTTGAAAATTAAAAGTTGGGGGCCGTTGCCCCCCCAAGGGGGGCCCCCCTGAAAATTTTAGGGGGGCCAAAAAGTAGCTCCTTTTGACCCAGGAACATCCCCCAAGTTTCAAATCTTTACCTCAATTAGGTAAAAAGTTAGAGGGGGTGGAAGGGACTTTTGGATCACCCTGTATAGACTCCGGCACAGAATTTCGCTTTGAAATTTTTAACAGTGCTTTTTTGCGTGTATTCTTCATTGATATTGTGCTTTCTCTCCGCAGAGCAGCGGGCTGATAATTGGAATTGATAGACAAAGCTATAGACAAAGCTATAGACAAAGACGACTCGCTAAAAATAAAGCGACCCTATCGGTGGAAGCATGCTCTTGATTGCAATGGACAAAGGATGTAAGTAAGAGACCAAGTGATGGCAACACACGAGAGACCCGATGGTTAGTCCATCATTTTCTTCCGAAGTCTATGACAACTACCCGTTGCAACCAGTAGGATCACTTAATGTTCCCTATGTCCTTGTCTATCGCTTTGTCTATCAATTTCAATAAGCTGTTGTACCGTAAACCCGTGTGATATTTCTGTACAGAAAAAATGTCTAATTGCAGAGATGTATCTTTTTTTTTTCAAATCGGTCGTTGGTTTGCTCTGAGAAAGACTCCTGAGAACTGATTCGGTCGAGGTGTGGGTGCCAGGACTTACGAGGAAGAGGAGCAAACAGGGAAATGATCCGGGCGGGGGGCGGGGGAGGGGGGTAATGGGAAGAAGATTAGAATGGGTAAGTTTTAAGTAGATGCTGGCCGATTGCGAGAGGGCGGAATCGGAGAGTCCACGGTATGGTTCAACAGTCAGAAACAATGAGCAGCACACATCTGATTAGCGCGAATACTGGCGCATCTCAACGGTTTCGTGTGCTTCTTGCAACCCATGCTGCCGCTTCCCCCGCAAAAATTTGCGAAATTACATTCAAACTGACCCTACACGGAGAAAAAAACTTCGTGCGTGGGACCCGAAGTTTAGGTCATATGGATCTCTGAAGTTTTCGGATTGAGCATTCGAACACTTGTATTGCATTTTGCAAAAAGGAACCACTAGCATTGCAATGATGCTAAGATTGTGCAACTTCATCTTTTGCAAAAAAATTGCGGAAATCGTGATAAACTATGAAATTTAGATGGTAATTTTTGTCTCAAATTTACAGTTTTTAGCGAGTAAAATAGAAACTATTAATGGATAATCGGGTTTTTCCTCCAAGACAAAAGAGGTTGCACAATCTTAGCAACATTGCAATGCTAGTGGTTCCTTTTTGCAAAATGCAATCCACTTCCAGATACGGGTCTACGCGACTTCGTCGGAAAGGACTATCCCCCCGTGGTGGGAAAGACTCCGGTCCGGTACACTATACCACGCCCGCGCACTTTGAAGGTCCAGCTGCTGAGGTTTGGATTACACATCTGAAACTTCGGTTCTTACGTCTGAAGTACTTCGGTTTTCACATCCGAAGAGCTTCGGTTCTCACATCCGAAAAACTTCGGTTTTCACATCTGAAGTACTTCAGATGTAAGAACTGAGGTTTCAGATGTGTGATTCGAACCTCAACAGCTAGACCTTAAGTGTTCAGATGCTCAATCTGAAAACTTCAGAGATCCATATGACCTAAACTTCGGGTCCCACGCACGAGGTTTTTTTTTGTGTACCAACGACCTGTAAAACCTACGACTGCGATAAAAAAATAAATAAAAAAAAAAACAAACCTTAAAATTTGTAAAAGATAACTTCGGAAGCAAAAACCGGCAAACGCAAGACACAACAGGAACATGAGAGGAATTCAAACTTTGGTGATTTTTTTATAGCTGCAAAAGACAATAACCTTTTAGTGAGACTTTTTTCAATAAAGAAAAATCGAAAGATTTACTGTACCTGGTTTCTCAAAACTGATTATTTTAGAATTATGATAGAAATCTCCTAAAAACTTTAGGGTACTTTTTAAGGACTAATTTGCGTAATCCTGTGTGAGTACGGTGTTAACTTTATATAGACGATGCACATCATCATTCATCAAATATCCACCACTGCCTCGGACATATTTTAGTACATGCATCTCGTATTTTATATTTGCCGATGCCTTGAAAATATAGGTCCTACAAAATTTCACATATGATATTCTCAAATATTTTGTATTTTATTCAATGTTTAGGCATCGCCGGCGTAATCTCAGTCTCAGCTCCATAAATCACATTTACACCTTGCTCACTGACCGGCGAACGTAGCTTTTGTCCAAAGAACCGCTCCTGCTGACATAACCTCAGATATCACAGTTCCAATAAACTCCAATCAAACATTCCGACCTCCCCCGGACGATAAAAGTCTCTAATGACCAATAATTAAAATGAAATATCGTTTCTCTGGATGCTCGTCCTGGTTCCGAATCCGTGCTTTTCGCCAACAGATTAGCGCTCACGTGTTCCGCCGTGCTAGGGGAAAACGCCGTATGAACTTTCAGACGTTCCCAAATTTTCTTGGACAAATGACGAATTTATCGGGGAAAGTTTTTAGTCTCTTTCCTCTAATTTTTTGGCTAATTTTATTCATAATTTAATGTAAACCTTCTGCAAATTTCGAGGGAAAATATGTATAACTTTCCCCAAAACTACATGTTTTATGTGGAGAAATTTGGCAACTCTCGAATGTTCATACGGCGTTCTTCCAAAGCGCTCACGTGTTAGAGCTCTGTGGATTCTGCTTTGCTGAAAGTGTGTCTTTTGCTTCTTATGATGAGCACGCAAAAGCTATGGTGCTCCAATAGAGAAAAACGAATGAACAATTGAGGACTTTTTCTGGCGTACAAGGCTGCAATGCGGATAAAACTTTGCAATTTCTCGTAATATCAGCAGCAAATGAAATTCAGCTACGGTTCTTACTTTCACGCAAAAGTGAGGAACAACTCTGAGCAGATACAGGGAAAAATTCATAGCATAGTTTTCGGTCACTGTGTGTGTTTTTGGTTCACTCTACTTGAATGAAAGAACCACTTTGCACAATCTTAGCAGATTGTTGGAGGCCTCACACGCTCTTTAACTAAAGAAGTCCTCAATTCGTCGTTTCCCAAATGGATTACATTTTGCAATAAGGAACCACCATTTCTTGCTCTCCCATAAAAGCACTTATCCGCATCGGAAAACCAATGGCATGTATGTTGTTTCTAAAATGGACCAGAAATAATGGTTCCTTCTTGCAAAATGTAATCCAAATAAAGAAACGTATTTCTATTTCGATGTTGCAAATTCTACTTACGCAATTCCTTATTTTCACACGGAAATGTTCAATTATTGCCCCAAATGTTCAATTGCTGCCCCAAATGTTCAATTGCTGCCCCAAATGTTCAATTGCTGCCCCAATTAATGTTCAATTGCTACCCCAAATTTCGTTAATTTTTGACAGTAATCCGTTGCGTGCTCGTTCTGACCTGTTCGCCCTCAATACTGTAGTAGGCAATTTGAGCGGCTTAGGAGCAGTAATAGTTGCTCGCAGTAATGTAACTTCGTTCACTGGCATTAAATATTGTGTCAAATGACTACTATCTACTGAAAGTGCACCGTTACAAACTCACTCTAACCAGTTTGCTCTCAATTCTGAAATGAGCGATGTGAGTGGCTTAAGCAGAAGTAGTTTTACGTACAGTAATGTATGCGACCGCACGTTCATGTACTTCAATATAAAAACTTAGTGATGATGTAATTAACAGCGGCATGAAGGAGTCTGTCCTATGAATGACCACATCATTAATCTAATTTTTGAGAGTTTTCTATAACTTTCAACCGTATCGTAGAATTTACGTACGTTCATAGTGTGTATGATAATAAATGAATACCTACTGTTTTTAATACTTAACAAAGTGTTTTATAAAATGAATGTTTAGGGACACTTTTACACAAATTTAATCTTATATTTTATGAACCAAATATGTACAAAAAAAAAAGAAAAAATAATCACTAAAAAAATGTTTACTACAACTAAGAAGCTCGAGTTGTTTACTGAATAATATCGCTTTATTAATTTTTAAACATTTGACTTTTGAAGATGAAAAACGAATACGTATTTAAAACAAACTTGCTTTTCGGAATGCTAACATTGGGACATGGTTACCTAGCAGAGCTTGGTGGGCAAGAACATTTTTACTTTTTTATTCCACGGTCTATTATTGCAATCGTGCATGCCCACAGCGGATACTGGCACTTTTGATCGTCGTAAATACTTTTTTGAAGAGTGTTTTAATGATTCTTCGACCATGGGAAGCCTCGAAGCCGGGTCGTCATTCGCGAATCTATTTTTTCAATTTGGAACGCTACGTGGTGATCTATTGAATGACTCGACAGCGTGACGAATGGTAGATCGGTCGTTGGATGGACAGGTGACTCTTCTCCCCTCTCAGCGAGTGAATACAATTCAAATACATTCAGAACAACGAAAAAGAAAAAAGAGTTTAAATTCTCCCAGTTGGACGGATCGGAACTTGTTCGAAACGCAATGTCACCACATTGGCCCCGAATTCATTGCTTTTTAAATAATCCAGGGAGACTTGGATCCAGAACAGTGTCGTAGCGTGCTTTGCAATATATCGATAGATCGGCCATTGAAACGTATGGAAAAGGATCGATAGATAGGGTAGAACACTTTAATAATCGATAATTTACTGTAGTTTCAAATGCGGAGTTGTCGATAGTCGATCATTCACCCCTCACCACTGATCCGAGGGGTATATTAGGGATAGTTCGAAATTAAGTTTTGCGATTTATTAAGCGATTATCCTCGATCTTGTCGCAATTTGATTTCTATAAAATCGCGTTTGATAAAATCGAAATTTTATCTCGATTAATCACGAATTTTTGTTGGATAATATTGCGGTGTATCGCCGTTGACATAATCGAGATTTTATCGCAAATTTATGTGATGAAATCGCAAATTTTATCCGACAATATTGCAATACATCGACATCGATAAAATCGCAATACATCTTCTCATCAAACCGCAACTTATCGCGATCACTGCTATTTGAGATCCTGCGCTTTTTCCGGAAGCACTTATAATTGGACTGCATTTTGCAATTTGGAACCATAAATTTTGGCTCTTCTGGAAAAACACTTATAAGCATAGGGAAATTAATGGCACATACGTTATTTTTAAACTGGGCAAGAATTTATGGTTCCAAATTGCAAAATGTGGTCCAATTGAGAGTTTTTCTTGAGCCGTGTGAATAAAACTTCGCAACATTCCACCGGGACCCCACGTTGGCGTTGTGTATAATTTGTTGTTGGAACGCCGAATCCAGAGTGCACTGCCTTCTCGGGCCCGGGGAGAATCTAGCGGAGTCGGACATGAAAGTCCATTTCCTTAACCTCATAGGATTACTTCCAATTACCAATTACAAGTACAATCGGACAATTACAATCGAAGATCGCGACCGGCGCATCGGTCATGAGCCGATGACGACCACGTCGCGCCCCCCGACGCGATCCGATGGTCGGTGCGATTTCGGACAGAGAGGCGTGAGGCTCACCGTTCACCGCTGCCGTTTCGCCCGGAAAAATTCACCTATTCTCAATAGGTCAGAGTGGAGCTCTTGCATGTGTCAGGAATTTGCGATTCAAGCACTTAAGCTCGCGTAAAATTTAGCGAGAAACACGATGGTGCCACTGAATTTTTCTGAAATCAACTCCAAAGCTCAGCAAAAGCTCTCGAAGTTGAGGCCGTGATGGAGGGGATATCCCAAGCTACTTTGAAAGTTCACCTCAACAAGACAAACTCTCCATGCAAAGATAGGGAGCAAATGCATTAGCGGGGTTGTTGTGTTTTCTGTTTTGGAGTCCCTTAACTAAAAGGCAACCTTGTTCATGCATAACCTCCCTATCTTTGCATAGAGAGTTTGTCTTGATACGATATACAGGTCAGGGTAGCGTGAGATATCCCCTCCATTACGGCCTCAACTTTGAGAGCTTTCTTTGAGCTTTGGAGTATGTTTCAGAGAAAACTAGTGGGACCATCGTGTTTCTTGTGGAATTATACATAGGGATCAGTGCTTAAATCGCAAATTCCTGACACATGCAAATAAGAGGTAGATTAAAAGCTCCGGCCTCACGTAGAGACAATTTGTCTCAGGGCGAACTCGCACCGCTATCATGTATAGTATAATAGGTATATTCGGGGGTCAACGTCGAGATTCGGCAAATGATGATTAATGAGCTAACTTCTTGAGTAGAAAATCGTCAAATGATGACAGATGGATGACGCGGTGAGGACTTCGCTCTGTGATATTTTGCAAATTAGGAGAGATTCGCTAAACCAATTTTTCGACTCTTAGGGTATCAGACATCATTACGCGAATCGAAGCGTTGACCTCCGAAGGTAAATTTTTCACGCCGGGGACCCATAAGATTCCAATGGGCCCTTACGGAAATTTCCTGGGGACCCACTGGAAAGGGGTGAATGAACAGACCTACAGTTATTTATGGAGCAGAATGGCCTAAGTGAACCCTTGAGGTTCCCAAATGGTTCCCTCAGGCTCCTGTTAGGTATCCATGGAAACCTGGGTCAATTCCAATGGGTTCTCATTAGAGTTCATGCAATTTCCCTATGGGATCGTTTTGAAAGTGGTAGATAGCTATACGTGGTTTCTAAAATATATCACCTCTGCCCCCAGAAACGCCGCCATTTTTACTTAGCTCACGGGTTTACATCTCCATACGAATCAGTGTTGGCACGCTCTTTATGAAGGCACTCTACCTCCTCTTGAGGACCAGTAGACAAGGCACGAATTGAAGCTTGTTTGACTCATGACGTTACCCAAAACTCATCATTCATCTAGTAGGTAGGTCAACAGCCGAAAAAAGGGTGATGACTATTGCTGCCTTACAATTTTAAGGAAGCGGTGAATCCCCAAAAAGTAAAAGTCTCGTCAAGAGGCCATAGTGGAAGGCCTCTAGTCTCTGTCCATTATGAGTGCTCGCGGACACGGCGAAAACGGCCTCGACATCCGAAATCCGAAAAGACAACGCCGCGCTGACCAGCGAAGACCGCGAGGCCGACGGGCCAACTGATGGGCATATATTATTTGGATCAATAGAGCGCGTAGGCATATATTTCAAATTGACGGTGGATCGCGGAGCGTAGAGCGGGCACCGGGAGCGGCCTGGAATCGGGATTAGGGCTTCCTGTCCGGTGTCCGTTTATCATTTGTGACTGCTCCCGCGCTCTTGCTCTTTGAGACGGACACCATCCACCGCTCCGTCCGACACCATCCACCGCTCGGCCCGACACGCGCTGACCAATTGCGGCAATTAATGTTCACGTTCTCTTCGATTCTTTCTGTCCGATAATTTGACTCATCAGCTCGACCGCCGCCGCGATATAGGTGTAGAAAATGGTTTCCGGCACCGGCAGTGGCCCCGTCGGGTTTTCCTTTATTCATTGTGCACGCAAATTAGAGCCCCCTCCGGATCTTCAGTTCTCGAATCGCTAATGCACGTCACATTTCAGTGCTCCGCCTCTCCAGCTCCGCGCTCTCGCAATAAACTCCGATTTCGACTCGTAAATGTGGTCGAGACGTCCAGATACGCGTAAGCAACCCGCCGGGGAAAATCGGGTTCATTGTCACAACGAAACAGCTTTCTTTACTCGTTCCGACTACCAACGCCAACGTGGACGGTTTATCTCTATTGCACAAGGTTTTAATCAGAGACAAGAGAATGTCCACTGGACTCTTGGCGACAGGTGGAATCTTTTACTCTCGGGGACTCAACAATCTGAGACGTTGCATGTGTGAGGAATTTGCTATTTGACTGTTGGTTCTTATGTAAAAGTTCGCGAGAAACACGATGGTGCTACTGCTTTTCTCTGAAATCCAGGGCCGGATTAAGGGGGTGGCCACATGGGCCGCGGTCCATGGCGGCAAAATGTAGGGGGCGGCAAATTTTGCAATATTTTTGAATGTAGGTATCAAAAAAAGAGTGAAAAAATCGGATTCAGAAAATAAATTACAAACGAGAAAAGGCGACAAAATCTCTCATTTCCTGAGAGTAAAACGAGTAATTTCCAATTTTGTCGTTTTCGGTGATACAAGAGACTACACCTTTAATTAGTCGAGTTAAGAGAGAAACCAAACACGCAATTTGACCTGGAACGGAGCGGCGCGGCGGTCGGCATGCAACGCATAGTGCCTACAAGACTGCATGAAGACTTCACGCATTGCGTCAAACACACTGCGGTCAGCAGCAGTCAGCTTGAAACGCATAGCGCCTACAAGACTGCATGAATACTTCACGTATTGCGCCAAACAGTATGGTCAGCAGCGGTCAGCGTGAAACGTATAGCGCCTACAAGACTGCATGAATACTTCACGCATTGCGGAACGATGTGTGTGCCAACACAGTGCGGTCGCGGTCGGCGCAGCGGCGGAAGTTAAAAGTATTAAGCACATTTATGTTTGTTCTTTCATAATTTTTTCGTTCGTTTTTTATAAATGGAAGGCCTTGTCCAAACAGGGATGGGTTTACGGAACTGAACTTTTGTTAGTGTTGACAGGGCTTTCACAAAAAATGTGCCCAGCACAATTAAATGCGTCTCATACACCCCTCCCCCATCGGCACGTTCACTTGATGGTTTTTATAGATCGTATTCGACAGATCACACACGTGAGATTATATTGATATCGTTTGGTTCAATATGCAATCACGGCCTCAAAAGTCAATTTAGAAATCTGAGGTTACGGGTCTTATGTGATCGAATTTTTATTCTCTCGAGAACCAAATGGCAATGAAAAGTGGAATTGTTAGGAATTTTATCATTTTCAGCTTTTCCAAATTAAATCCTAAAATTTTTGCTTGAGGTTATGTTCTATTGTTTTGAACCAAACGGTACATCGAACCACTGTCTAATACGATCTATTGATGTTTCAAAACGAATGGGAAGGGGGCGGAAAAACACAGGCGGCCCATGGGCGGCAAGTAGGTAAATCCGGCCGTAAAGTTTGTGTTGCGATGTGGAAATCAAACTACATTTTAAGCCATTTTAGACGTTTTAAGGTCCCAGGAGTAAAAATAACCATACTTGAAAAAATGTGTGTCCGTCCGTGTGGCGTCCCCCAAATCTGTCTACAGCGATATCTCAGAATCTATCTGTTCGATTTCATTCAAAATTGGCACAGGACACCATATCTATGGTCTCCTTATGCACGTTCAACGATTTTGAGGTACGCTAAAATTTGGGGGGGCTACGCTCAATTGTCCATTTTTAGCAAAATCACACGGAAAGCTCATTTTGAAAGACTGTAAATTTTGAAAAATGTCTTTAATTCTTTAACAATGGGCATCAAGCACATCACCTGGGTCATTAATTTAAGTTCCAAAAAGATCTTTGGACTAAACTCAAAATTCAAGAGATACGAGGCCCAAAAGTAGGGCACTTTGCTCCGCGAAACAGCTCATTTTCAAGGACTGTAAATTTGAAAAAAAATAAAATAAAATGCCTTCAATTCTTCGAAAGTTGGCATCAGAGCACCACCTGGTTCATTAATTTAAGTTCCTACGAGGTCTTTGGACTAAACTAAAAATTGAAGGGTTACGCGTCATATAGCGAGGAGAGCACTTCGGTCACACGGAGAGCTCATGGACTGTAGATTTTGAAAAAATGCCTTTAATTCTTTGAAAGTTGGCTCAAAAGCACCATCTGAGTCATTAATTTAAGTTCCTAAAGGATTCATGGACTAATCTCATAATTGCAGAGGGGCCGATAGGAAACGCTCAATTCTCTGATAAATGAGTCGGAGCGCTTCTAGATAATAGCAGCAAACGCTTTGAGTCAGGTGAAACCTAGGAATTCAAATGCATTATATAATGCATCATATACTATTTCCAAAATTACTCCGTAGGTAATCACAAAGCAAAATTAGACAACTAATTAGATACATACTCACATTACAAAGGTACTATGAATCATCAAGCTAACGCCAAGAACTGACACTTAGATCTTTATTAAAAACTAATATGTTTGTTGTTAATGAATTTAGAATCCCGGCAGATTCCATCTTTTGCGGTTCCTTTTTACGAGGTACTAAGCACAAATATAATGTAATAATTCGGCACAAATATGACTGATTTAATGCTTGTTAATGAAGGAGGTTATAATTGTTATAACGTGACGTTTGTTGACTTGTCTCTCGTTGACGTTTGTCGATGGCGCTCTCTATTGTTTTCGCTTTGAGTTACGGGGATACGCGGTAAGGAGATGGCGCTCCTGGCGGGCGTGTCGTGAACCTTCCAGCAGGTAGATTCGCCCGCCAAATTTAAAATTTGGGAGATGCTAAGCGAAAACCGTTTAGTTTTAAGACTATTTGAACATCGAATAGTCATTCTACCCATTCAAGTAGATATTTGATGGCTTTTGACCGTGCTTAAGGAGAGATTTATATACATTTACTTACAGCGTTCGCCATTTTCGCCATTTTCCGCTAAAGTCAAGAGATATACTTAGTTGTTCGACGCATTTTGGCTAACTTTTGCGATTTTGCATCCAACAACTTTTTGACCACCCTCACGAGGTGGATAGAGAATTTTAGATTTGGTTGTCAATGCTGGCAGTAATGAAAACCAAACGTTGTAGGCGCACCGTCACGTCGCGTCGCCCGGAGAGATTTTTTTTTTTCTGTAACAGAAGTTGGCAGCAAGCTAAAAACTTGAACCAATCTACTCACGAAAATTCGCCCAGAGAGAAAATCTACTAATACCCTTTTCAGAGTCTTAGCAGAAACTATGAACTAGTAAGACACATCACCTTGCAAGTTACTTTACGAAAGATACCCCATGAGCATTTTGGAGGTCCTCCCTGGTTTCGGCGAGAAGAGATGGGAAAATCGATAGCGATTCATGATGCACTTTTAAAGAGGTCATCGGAAGCCGAAAGAAAGCCGCCGGGAAATGGGATGACGCCACGCAAGTTACTTTACGAAAGATACCCCATGAACATTTTGGAGGTCCTCCCTGGTTTTGGCAAGAAGAGATGGGAAAATCGATAGCGATTCATGATGCACTTTTAAAGAGGTCATCGGAAGCCGAAAGAAAGCCGCCGGGAAATGGGATGACGGAAGAAAATGGAGGGACATGGAGATCTTAAAAAGTTAAGAAGCGAAGGAGAAAATGGATAACTACCTGCATGTAGCCCGTAGCCGGGGCCCGAACTGTGAAGTAAGGGTCCGGGTCCCGGGTCTCCCGGTTAAGGGAAGACGAGTTAATTATTTCGTCGGGAAAAAGACGTCGAGAAGAAAAAGAGACGGAAATTCGAAGCGGTGAAGTATTGGAAAGAGAGAGGGCAGGACGCAGAGGTTGGCGAAGATGAGTGAGGCAGCTGTGAATAACATAAAAAGAGAGGAACGAGCCTTGGAGATAGTAAGGCAAAGGCAAAGGCAAAGGCAAAGGAAAGCGAGGAAGGAAGCGAAGCACATATAGGGTTGAGTCACCCCCGCCCTCCCGAAACTCTTTCAACTTTCTTTCTGTTTTTAATAGCGAAGTCATGTTAATGAATATAAAAGTTCTCTCCTTGTTTCGCCTGTCTAATTCTTTCATATCAGCCATTACTTATAACCGAGGCAGGGCTCTTTTCCTTCTTAGCGAGGCAGCCACGCCAACTTCTATAATCACGTACTAAGAATTCTAAGATTGTGTGACTGAAGCTTCTGAAGCTGTCCTACCTCCATTTTCGCGTCCATCCATTATGCATTTTTAATTCTTTTACTCCCATTCATTAGTACCATTTCTTTGCACACATTTTTCAACTCCTCCCTCCGCCCCCAACCCTCGCCCCCCGCCCGCGACGCCGCCGTCATCCCCCGTTCTCCGTCGCGACCGTCCCCCACGTGTCCCCCGCCGATACCCGGCTATCCTTCACTCGCCCCCACCACGGGCCCTCAACCCCCTAGTCTCCTCCTGCCCCCCTCCCCGGACCCCTAAACTCGCTCGATAAAGATGTACCGTTTCTTCGGAATGCATAATTATTCTCTCTTTTCTTAATCTTTAGGATTACCACAGCCGGCTCCAGCTTGATTCCGCTCCCTCCGATCAGACCTCCCCCCTTATCTTAGCCTTACCCGCTACCTCCCCCTCCACCACCGTGCTTTCTCCTATCCTCCAGAGCTCCACTCCCGTCAAGCCTCTCCCTGGCTCCTTGCGAATATCTACGTCCACTAATTATTTTTCCAAGTGACGTTTTCTCACTGAAAATTTGAACGAAGCAGAATTGACACGAAGAGGGTTTAGGGGTCACGCACATTCTGTCGTGCTAGGGAAGAACGCCGTATCAGCCTTCAACGTTGCCAAGTTTCCTCCGATAAAAACCGAATTTACTGGGAAAATTGCGAATATTATTTTCCAAAATTTTCAGACAATTTTGAACGCACTTTAATCTAAAGTATCTGAAAATTTTAAGGAAAAATGTGCATGAATGTTGTCGAAAATGCATGTTTTATCAAGAGAAATTTGGCAACTCTCGAATGTTCATAAGGCGTTCTTCCTTAGCACTGCAAAATTGCTATATTTCCTTCTTTTTCCGAGATGGACCAGAAAATATCCTCCGTACAACGACAGTTATCTACTTGAGAATTTGTGTCTGGTCGTTCACTAATCTTCCCGTGCATAGTAAATTATGTCAAAAGTCAGGCTGAAACTTTTACGGCCAGTTCAAAGATTCTTCTTTTACTCAGGTCTACAAGATTGATATGGTTGATGATGTAAAAATAACAACCCGCACTGGACCATCAGAACAACAGTACAGTTGAAGAAACAGTACTTCTCTAACGTATAGGCAAAAAAGACTGATGATTATCTCATCCCTTTAAACCCTTATATTTTACATCTTTGTCTGTTCACAAGGTAAGAATTTTTTATGGAGGAAACCCTTGGAATCAATTTTTTTCCAGTGTGTAATTTTTTCTAATTTTGTTTAAAAATAGAGATATTGCGTTTTTTGAAAAATAGGTACTCTCAAACATTCTCAATGATAGATCGTAGGCGATCTAGTTCATTTCTATGCTCTAGGGCAAACATTTGCATTTGAACCCGACCATTTGAGCTCCAAACATGAGAAAATAAAGCTTTAAACGATTGTATCTAACGATGATTGTTTTTCAGCTGCTAACCCAAAACCGCCGTGGCTCCTGTTTGGTCAAATAGACATATTTCAAAAGATTTTATAAAAATAGAAATCGGTCAAATAGGTATTTTATGGAAAAGTAATTATTATTTGTATTAAAATGTATTAAATTGAACTTCAAAGAATAGGTATTTGAGCAAACATCATATGAGGGCCTTGGAGGACAAGATGCATTAGTGCAGTTTTTGAAAAAAAATTGAGATGTTAATAATTCCAAGGAAAACTAGTATAGATGCATATTCTAGGGAAAATTACAATTTTTAAGTATCAAGAAGTCAGTTTGAACTTTCTTCCACTCTGCGGATCCATGTAATTTCGAAACTTCAAACACGTACTTCTCGAAATAGCAAAAACTGCATTTATGCGCCTTGTCCTCCGAGCCCCTCATATCTTGAAGTTAAGTATGTTCGATAGAAGTTTACCCCATACAATTGCAATGTTATTAGCCTGCTATCTTTTCTATGCGTTTTAGAATCAGTAGCTCTTTGCTGAGGAACCACCGAGAGAAAAAAATCGCGGATAATCTGAATCGCGAATAGTCAAGACTACATGGATTGCATCTTGCAAAAAGGAACCAAAAGCATTCCAATGTTGCACGATTGAGTAACTTACATTCTTTCAATAAATACTGAACTCATGCAAAAAATTAAATTTACAAAGGTAATTTTTGTATTGAAGTTATAGTTTATTGAGCGTAAACAGTGTTTGAAACTCACCTATGAGTTTCAGGAGCCATGTGGCGCAACGAGCTCGACTTTTAGGGGCCAAATTGGCTTTTTGCCTATATATCACGGTGCATTTAGTGAAAAGTTAGACGCAAGATGTTTTAGTTACAGAGCTAACTGTGACTTGGGGGAAATTTCAAAAAATCACCAAACAGATAAATTAGGATTTTGGGAGGGAGAGGGAGGGGTAATTTTTAGGGGCCACATTGGCGCAGAGCCTTCATTTTATAGGCGCCATGACCGATTTCTTAGGCTCATCTGGCGCGTTGGCGCCTGTGAGTACATTCTTAGCGACATTGGAATGCTCCTAGTTCCTTTTTGCAAAATGCGATTCATATACTGTATTTTAAGGTTGGCACGCGCAATTATTCTCCGTGTAATGCTCAACCAAAACGACCCATTCATCAGAACAAGGTCAGCGAGGGTCGGTCCTTCCCGAATCCGACCCACTTTATCTACGATCTAGGGAGCGTGCGTTCCGCGTTCCGCGACGCATGTTCAAAGAACGCAAACTGAAACAGATTGCGGGGCAAAAAAGTGTCGGGCGAGAAGAATGAACCTGGCCGAGGGGTCGTAGCACGGGACATGGGGCACGAGAACGCCGTCAAAAACGTCATAACTCCGTGTTTAAACACGCGGCGTGTTCGTTGTTCTCGAGCGGGAGGCTTCATTTGCATATTTCACAGGTAACGCGCGTGTCGCGGCGCGGCGTTTGAGACAAAAGCGCGGCTCCAGCTGTCGGCGATTAGCGCTGAAACAATCGGACGGCTCCCTCATTTCGTGATGGCTCGGAAAAAAGTGATTAAAATTAGCGGACGCGCACGGGGAATGGCCTAATAAATGCAAATGCGGAGATAGGCGAATCCGGAAGGTCGCAGTTGGAAGAAGGGGTGCCGAGCAACGGATGCTGCACAGGGGTTGATGAAGGGCTTCCACCCAAGAATCACCTTGGGCTTAAAGGGGCGCGGCACAAAGATGCACTGTTTTTTTTTTTTTTTTTTTTTTTTTTTTTTTTTTTTTTTTTTTTTGCCCACCGGTTGTTATTTAACCGGTGGAGCACTCTACAGGACACGACATAAAGCACTCCGTTAAATGTCATGTGAATTAATTCTTATGATGGAAAATTCGGTAATCAATCATTATTTCTAAAAAAAAAAAAACCCTGGTAGTTTGTTTGATGGAGATGTTGCATGTGTGAGGAATGTGCGATTTGACTATTGATTCTTATGTAAATGTTTGCGAGAAACACGATGGTGCCACTGGTTTTCTCTGAAATCAACTCCCAAGCTCAAAAAAAGCTCTCAAGTTGAGGCCAAAATGGAGAGGACATCCTACGCTACCAAGCACGCAAGCCAAACTCTCCATGCAAAGATAGGGAGCAAATACATTTGCAGTGATACCGTGTTTCCACTTTTGGAGTCCCCAAATACAGTGGCAGCCCTGTCAATGTATTTGCTCCCTATCTTTGCATGGAGAGTTGGTCTTGATGTAGAGGTGGACTCTCAGGATAGCGTGGGATATCCCCTCCATTTCGGGCTCAACTTGAGAGCTTTTTTGGAGCTTGGGAGTTGATTTCAGAGAAAACCAGTGGCACCACCAGGTTTCTCGCAAACTTTTACATAAGAATCAATCGTCAAATCGCAAATTCCTCACGCACATGCAACATCTCCATTTTACGTACCATGCCATGGAAAAACGTCGCACGATCTTTCGGACTTTACCAATCTTCCTTTGACTAAAAATCAATTTTCGGCGATAGTTTTAAGTAATTATGTTCCGATTTTACAGAGAATTTCGTTCGTAATTTGATCTAGAGTGTCTGAAAGTTCCAATGAAAAATATTCATACAACTATCCTCGAAAGTAAATTTTTTGCGGAGTAAATTTGGCAAAATTTGAATGTTCATACGGCGTTTTCTCTCAGCACATCAGTAGTGGACATATTTAACTATGATTAATTTAAGTAATTCAGACGGCGTCTATAGTGTGCTTTCACATTTTATTTTTGTATGCAAGAAAACTAAGCAACGTGAATTTTGTGAAGCAACAGTGAAATTTTGAAGAGAAAATCTAAATTTACCTGTAGCAACCCAAGTGAGAGAATACCTGATTTTTTCCGGTAATTTTACGATAAAAATTTTCGAAGGACTTCAGCGCCATTTTCTCGTGAAATTACGTTTCTGATCAAGTTTGCCCGTATACTAAGTGCAACTTGGTCGCTTTTTTTCGAAACTGAAATTTTCTAGTGCTTAAGTTGTGATTTTCGATTACATCCTAGTGTTCATTCTCCTCGTTTCAATGAACTCAGTCAATTTCAAAACTGATAGAGTTATGTTTCCTTTTCGTGCAGTGGCGTGGCATGAATTGCGATACATCGATAGTTATGCTATATAAATCTATGGTAAAGAATCGATTATTAAGGTGTTCGCTGCGAACACCCTGTTTATCGATCCTTTTCCATAGGTTTAAATGGCAGATCAATCGATATATCGCAAAGCATGGCGTGCCACTGTTTTTGTGTTGATCTAATGAAACGATTCGTTTAATTCATATCCGAACGAGACGAGGGCACCTAATTACCGGCTTTGCAAACCCCAGCGGCCCATTTAGAGGCTATCACTATCCCAAGTTGAGGAGTTGCGGGCGGGTTAAACGACTCGCCTGGTGCAGTAACAAGTTGGGACTTAGCGCCGCGGCGCCACGCCACGGTGCGAGCGAGCGAGCGAGCGAGTGGAGGAGACGAGGCAGATTTTGTGAATGAAGTCGTATTTTCCGAGCTCATCATCTGAATTACAAGTTCGGTAAATTACTCTCGTATGAGAAGTTCCCTGAGTCGTGTGAGACATTGTGCACGAGAGGATCTAGGGACCTCCCCGGATACTACGTCGCGAGCCCCCCCCCCCCCCCCCCCCGCCCTCGGCGCGGCGCCCCATACTCCGTCATCCCCGTCCTCCCCGGGCCGCTCTCGCATCACTCTCCCATTGATGAATTTCCCCTCCTTTTTCCCAGGCTCCTACGAGCTCATTCACCTAATTATGACGGCATGGAGGATGCTCCACTAGTTTCCATGCGAGCTCTTGTGTGACGTCACACATACAGGGCGATCCAGGGTTAAACGGCCAGCAGCCTGACTGTTGGAATTTTGTGTTTGTCGAGTAGCCATAGATGCCATAGGTTAAAAGGGGGAGCGTGATTGGTCGGCTATGTCTTCGCTGCTTTATCGTGCCTATATCGGGTGAAACTCGCATCACTCTCCCATTGATGAATTTCCCCTCCTTTTTCCCAGGCTCCTACGAGCTCATTCACCTAATTATGACGGCATGGAGGATGCTCCACTAGTTTCCATGCGAGCTCTTGTGTGACGTCACACATACAGGGCGATCCAGGGTTAAACGGCCAGCAGCCTGATTGTTGAAATTTTGTGTTTGTTGGATAGACATAGATGACATACACTGGTAAAAAAAACCTCTTGGACCAATGCCGCGGTGCATTGACTTAAGAGTGCAGTTTCTTCTCGCCGGATTTAAGAGTCTTGAACTCTTGTTTCAAGCGGATTTTGCATTGATTCAATTCAAAATCCGCTTGAAACAAGAGTCCAGACTCTTAAATCCGGCGACAAGAAACTGCACTCTTGAACCAAGAGGTTTTTTTACCAGTGTAGGTTAAAAGGCGGAGCGTGATTGGTCAGCTATGTCTTATCGCTGCTTTATCATGCCTATGTCGGGTGAATTCACGACAAGCTAAAGGCACCTTCTAAGTTTCTGGCAGTATGTCGTCCATTCCACCTGACAAAGTCACGATAAAGCATCGATAGACATAGCCAGTCAATCACGCTCCGCCTTTTAAGCTAAGTATGTCATCTATGTCTACCCGACAATCACAAAATATCGACAATCGAGCTGCAGACGACAGGAGCGTGTTATATGGGTCAAAATAAAACCTTTTTTTTGTAAAAAGTTTTTTCCCAAAAGTGCCCCCGGTCGGAGCTACGGCGCCCCCAAAATTTCGAAAGTAAGTCGTTTTTCCTGAATTTTGGCAACGATTGTGAACCAAATCTCATAAAAATTTGCGCTCCACTGTACTTTTATGCCCTGAATTCATAAATGCTCTAAAAAAAATTGAGATCGCAATTTAAAGCGGGGGATTGGGGGTGTCTCGGCTCCTGCAGCCTGGCTGTTAAGCTCTGGATCACCCTGTAGAGTAACTTGATAGAGAGATTTGTAGGGCTCTGACCGCGGCAACACGTTCTGGCGGCCTGCGAGTGCACAATTTTAAGATAAGGTGTATAGGCTTTAGAGTGCATGGACATTATCTCAAATAAAAATTCTGACTTTGTAAATCAGGAATACATATTTCATCAATAATTTTAAGATTCTTTCGAGATTATCAGGGTATTCTTCAAATTTATCGCGAATAGGTTTCCCCAATATTATCGTAAACATGTTGTTTAAATTACTCTCGAACACTTTCTTATATCTTCAAGAATAGAGTTAAAGAGACGAGAGTCTAGTTGACTGAGAGTTAATAGTTTGACACTAATGGTAAAAAGTGTGATATAACTATTTTAACTCCTGTGTAACTCCAATTGCATAGCCGGCGATATTAAGGAGAGGCCAATGTATCACTACGCAAGGCAGTAAAGTAACTTGATAGAAAGAATAGCGCCATGTCATTCATGTGTATAGTTTTCTTCAAGAATGAGTATATTATCCTTGGAAATCCAGTAACATCCAAATGTTCATACAGCTATCCTTCCTCGGGATGACAGAGATGCGACATCAAACAACAACGTGTGGATACAACTATCCGTGCTTTATGGATGTCCATGTTGCATATGCACCGATTTGAAGGCGGTGGTGAAACGGCGAGACGCAAAGCTGCAATTGCAGAGTTGCAAAGTCTCACTCGATAACTTTTTACTTCATTCGTTACCAGGTGACTTCTCTGTGTAAAAATGTGTTTGTATCAAAGCACTGGTCTTAGACATGTCCATTAAGTTTATCCAAAGTTAAAACTATCGTCAAAAGTACTCATCGGATATATTCGTTAAAACCACTGGTTCAACGGCCGCTAAATTGGATTGCATTTTGGAAAAAGTAACCAGGATCATTGCAATGTTGCTAAGATTGCGCAACTTCTTTTGTCTTGGAGGTAAAACCTGAATATCCATAAAAAGTTTCTGTTTTACTTGCTAAAAACTGTAAATTTAGGACAAAAATTATCATGCAAATTTCATATTTTTTCAGGATTTTAATAGTTGTATTGCAAAGGATGAAGTTGCAAAATCCTAGCAACATTGTAATGCCCCTGGTTCCTTTTTGCAAAATGCAATCCAATGTTGTTTGTGTTGTTGTTGTTGTTTTTTTTTTGTTTTGTTTTTTTTTTTTTCGTTTTCTTCCTACCTTTCCTCTTGACATGGTTTAAGTTTAAACACCAGCGGGCTTATTAATAATAGCACAAGAATGGAAGTCTTACCTCTTTGCATGAGAATAAGGCTGTGATTTGACGATTGGCAAGAATATTCCTAAGTGCGGTCGGAAGAAAAGAGAAAATATGAGAGCAGTACCTCAAGCGCTCAATTCTTTCTGGGAACGGTTCGAATGCGAGTGGGAGGGCAACCACCCTCAAAAAATATTTTCATCATCACAAGTTTCATGAAACTGAGATTTGAGGGGAAGAAAGGGGTGATTCTGAGCGAAGTTTTAATGAGATGTTAGCTTCTCAAAGCTGCTAATTATTTGCTGACTTTCCATTTTTTCTTTCATATTCGTATATATTCAATGTCGTTTTTTCTTTTGTCTGCAGGAAAGTTATTCTTCAAGATGTTGTTTTCTTCGCCAGAATTTGAATGCTCGGAGGTTGTCTTTTGAATTATTATTCCTCCTTAAACCGAAATCTTTTCTCCGCTCAAGGAATCATTTTTTGTGGTGTGATGGCGACGGAACAAGTTGCCAATTGTGAGCCAGGGTATGTCTGCCAGTTTAGATGACGCTTTTCCTCCAAGTATTAAATATTTTCTTTTCTTTCTCACCCTCCTCATTGTGAAAATTGCCAGCAAGCGCATCATTTTTCTCAAGTTTTATACTTAACCAAACAGAACACATTCATTCTGCGAATGAAATGTGACCGATTCAGATTAAAATTATGAGATTGAACTCTGAGATCATAGAAAATAAGTTTTCAAGACTCTTACAAACTCTTATAATGGGAATGAAGGTGAGGTATCTTTTTTTTCCTTAGATATTTGCACGCTTAAAATTAATCAAACTTTCTCTGCCAAAATTATTTTTTCCCAATTAGAAAGTGGGTAGGATATCAAAAAAATAACATGATTTCAATACACAGGTTCCTGGATACAACTATTTTAACGTCTGAGATGTCTATGATGCATACATTCCAAAATGAAGGCGTTTGGCGATCCACGTAGCCGGTATTTATTCAAAACTGTGATTCTATGCTTTAATGTCAATATATCAATTTCTTGAGGTTTTCCAGATTACGGTACCTTTTCCCGTTGGCAATGACAATTATTAAGAAACATAGGGGTACGCCCCCTAATCACTTCGCGGTCCCACCCCCCCCCCCCAGTTTTTCGCGCCTGAGACGTCATGCGTCACGCATTACTCTTATGATTTTATAATAAAGAGCAAGATCATGATTTAAGTGCCTCTCACGAAACGCTTTTTCATGTGGAAAATCCGAAAGTTGTAGATACTTTCACTCTGGGAGCAAGCAGATTCCACAGATGAGAATATGCCCTCGTGATAATGTACACGAATATTAGCGTCATTTCTCGCGCCGCTTTTTGTTTGCCGGGCCGTTAAATCAAGTTTGAATTAAAATGGCTCCTGCGCGAGCGAGCGGGAGCGAATTGGAGTGCCGTCTGCAATGGAAATCGGTTCTTTCGAGTGAGTGAAAAATGGAAATGGACCGGAAGAGGAGGGAAATTCGGTGGCTAATATATCAGCCGCCGCGAGGAGGTAACGAGAGGGTGAAACGAGTTAATATGACACATTTTTCCTCCAGCGGAGGAGCGAGCGAGCGAATGCATAAATTGAAAGTTTCCGAAGGAGCTAATTATACAAAATGTGCTCTCTCTCCGTCCCGTCCGTTTGCTCTCGTTTCCCTTTGGAGCTCGCATCCCGGCCCCGTATATTGTTGCAGTCGAAGAAATGGATCCTCCAAGACGCTTTAATGCAAAAGAACTAAATACATAGAGAAAGAACTTATATTTTATTTAATTTATATTTACAATAAAAGTGGAGAGAAAAGGAACGTGGAAAGAGGAAACCATGGGGAGGGGGGGAGGCGAAGGAGGGGGGGGAGGAAGACGGTGAAGCGCAGTTCAGCGCTCCTCAATCTATGTTCTCTTTTCTTAATTGATAGAATGTATGTAAAGGCAATTTCCTCATCTTCAACGAGGCGATGCTCATCTCTCTCTCTCTCCCTCCGAAAGCACTTAGCGCTCGCTATCTCCGTCTCCTTCTCCGCTGCGCCTCCTCCCCCCTCCGCCGCCCCCGCAGCGCGGCGTGACGTGGCGTTCATCCCCAGGAACCCTTTTATTTCTCCCTCCCAACTGTCCAAGTTTTGAGAATACACAAAAAATGAAATATGAATTTTAAGAAGGGGAAAGAGAGCACATTTATCTTTATCTCTTGCACGGCGGTAATGAATTTGTTCTTACTCCTCTCCTTGGCGAGGATTCCTTTCGGAACCTGCCCGAGAAATGTGTATTGACGACGTACAAACATACCTACAGCTACGTTGTAAGAGTTTTAATTTTAAGAAAACGACGGGCGGGAGGGGGAGGGGGCGGGTCCCCCCTCCCTCGCTCTTTTCCATTGTTTCATGTCCCGGCTCCCCCTCCCCCCTCCCGATCGAGCCCTCGGAGAGTTTTTCCATCTCTAAATTAACTTTTCCATCACTTTCAGACCCCCGCAACTTAACGAAGGCATATGTTCGGGGAGCATCCGTTCTTCAGAGGGAGAGGGCCGGGGCTCGCGCGCATCGATAACCCTTTAGACAGGAAATTATTTTTTAAAATTCCTCCGGGGATTTCGCGTCGGTTGTCTCAGGGATTGAAGTTATCCCGTTCTGGGAAACGAAAACATTCCGGACATTCCTGCCGGGGATTTTCTCTCCCGCGGAACTTTGATAAGGAGACACGTAAACGGACCGCGTTTACCAGCAAGGAACCAAGCCGCACTCGCAATTGCCAAATTTGATTGGGCGATTACGTTGTTTATAAGAAATAGTTCGCGGGAATTCCTTTTAAAATTATACGGAATCTGCTTCGCACAATGCAGGAAATTCACCAAAATTTGCATAAAAATCCGCTCAACCGTTACCATGTGAAAAATCAAATTGTCCAATCAAATTTGGCAATGCCAGATGTAACTTGGTTCCTATCGCTTACCGCGGTCCAAATGTTAACAATGAAAAATACTCACTTCAAAGGAGGGGTATCGATAAGGGCCATTTTTGGGCCCACCGTGGCTGAATTTCCTCGACTCTACATTTTGCTCGAGGGGGTCTAAATTTTACAAAGTGCGCAGGATTCGGTCGTTTTCGATTTCTTTTCAGGTCTCATACTGACCTTAAACACGGGTACGAAATACGAAAGCCGATTTTGGCAAAAAATGCGGATTTTTCGTCATATGACTGCAAAGCCGCAAAACACGCATTTTTTTTTTTTTTTTTTTTTTTTTTTTTTTTTTTTTTTTTATTTGCCAAAATTGGTCTTGAGGCTCATGTTTAGGTCAGTATTAGACTTGAAATAAATTCTGCTAAAAGAGGATTTTCAACGCGCAAAAAATCGTAAGGTTGAGGAAATTCAACCGGTTTGAGCCCAAAAACTACCCCTTTATCGATACTCCGCCTTAAAGGTATACCATTAAGAATATCCATTACTCCGTTTTCCGGTGAAAAAAATTTGATTCATAACTGGGGTGCAAAGAGAGAATTTTTTGGTGCCCTCGTATGAGATATACTTTTCCACAATGGACCCTACTATTTTCAATGTACTATTTTCACCTATATTACTTTTCCTATTTCAATGGTTGATAATGGATGAACGATATGATAACGAATGAGCTTGTGCACAAATTAAAAAATAGGATGGAAAATATTTGCGAGTCTTGTACATTTTAAGTAGGTAGGTACTTCGGTGAGGTAGATTCGCACTTACCTTCCAGTTTTTCAAAATCATACATGTTTTCTTGCATATATGATGCTATTTGCAGTTGCATATCATTTTTATACCTTATAGAGGGATCCATTTCCAAAGTTATACTGCTGATTCATGATGCCATTTTTAGGAATTTCTGAAGCCTTCCTTAAGCACAATATAAATCAAATAAAGCCCTCTAAGGAAAGAAACCGAGTAAGGAACGACTATGAATATTGATGGCCTATGTGCAAAACCACGTTTCTCCATTGCACTATTCTAAAATGGCCAAACCTTTAAGCCAACATTATAGTTTGAAATCTATACAGAGTATTCTGCTAATACAGAAGAATTATCAAGGCAGCTTCTAACACATTACGCTCGCTCGTTTTCCACAGAAAGAATTAAGTATGGAAAGAAAGAATAAAGTAATGCAGGAGGTCTGCAACGGAGGTACGTGGTCTCGCACTTTGCCTGTCGATATGACCCTAATATTCAGGGACAAATCTGCGGGCTGAATGTTCAAATTGATAGACAAAGAAGCGATCCTATTGGTTGAAACGGATGGTGCCCATAGGCTAAGGGAAAAAATGATGGATTAACTATAGGGCCTCTCGTGAGTCGGCGTTGGTTAGTCTATTACCCACCTTTTTTGCCCATGGCAACCACCCGTTTACCAATAGGATGTCTTCATATCCTCTTTGTCTTCTTTGTCTATCGCTTTGTCTACCAATTTCAACAACCAGCCCGCTGGAGATGACACACTTTTCCCCGTTCTGTACAGGATTTAGGTATATGCGAACGCTCTCCCTACAGGTACTTACTCTAGATTGGAAGGATTGGCGATGCGGCGGATTCTCGGCGGGCGGGCGTTGGACGATGGGCCGGGGTGTCGACCGCTAATAGGTTATTGAGACTAATTTGAGAGCATTAGCCGCGGATAATTGTGATTGTGAGCGGCTCTGATTTGGACGACTGACAATCCGCGATCGGCGATCCGGGATCACACGGGCCCCGGGCGTATCATTTGTGCAGGATGGACGCGTCCACCACACCAGCTCGCCACCCGCTCCCGGACCAACCGTCCATCTCATCCATCGCCCGCTCCGCTTTTGTCCGCGTCCATCCCGGCTAGCACGCGCCGACCAAAGCGACGACTTCCCACCGTGCCATATCTCCCAATCTTTGGACCCACCCAGAGACAAGAGACCCTCCGCTCGTATATCGGCTATTGTGGAAGCTTTTACTTTCGGGACTTCAACAATCAACTGTTGACTTACCTACATGGTTGATGTTTAACAACGTGTTGGCAGTTTTGTTTTGTAAACGAGCCGAAGTTTGGGAAACTTGTTTGGCTCATTACGTCACTCGAAGCTCATCATCCACCATGGTGGTAGGTCAACAGCCGAAGAAAGAGTGATGACTGTTGTTCCCTTATAGTCGTCCATGAGGAAGTGTTGAATCCTCGAAAGTTGAAGCTTCCACCTGTCGCTAGGAGGCCAGTGGAGAGTCTCTTGTCTCTGGACCCACCTGAGGGTGAATCCGTAGAGCTTCGTTCAAGGTCGTTCCTCAAGAAGTGTATACAGGGTTATTCAAAAGTCACGCACAACTGGCCATGAGGGGGGTGGCCATTTGGAATTTTTGCCCCCCGCCTCCCTCTCTCTGAGTGGGTCAAAAACTGGAAAGTACCTAAAAAGTTTTTCCCTCGATATGAGGAAAAACGTCACAAACCGCAAGTCGATATCTTAATTAGAACTGAAGTCATGGCCAGTGGTGCGTGACTTTTGAATCGCCCTGTATGGCCGGATCTGCGAAAATGGGTCTTATCTTAAGCCTGTGTCACACTACCGAAGATGGCCATCAAAATATCAAGGCCGGGTATTGTGATTGGCTTATTCGATGACATGCACCAATCACAGCACTAGCCATTTTGATAGAGTATTTTGATAGTGTGACACAGGCTTTTCAATCATTTCAACGGAGGGGTATCGATAAGGTCCTTTTTTTTGGCCCGCTCCCAGCCGAATTGCCACAACTCAACAATTGTTTGCTCATTGAAGGTCTATACGTATGAAATGCTGCGGATTCGGTTATTTCCGATTTTTCTTCGGGTTCAGTATTGGCCTGAACGTGGGTTTGAGGCCGATTCTGGCGAAAAATGCGGATTCTGCGGCATTTGCCCACTTAGGAGCTCTGCGGTCGGCGCCCACATACCTGCAAAATTTGCATAGTTTGGTCTATAGACCCATGTCTAGGTCAGTGTTAGACCTACAAGAGACCGAAAACGACCAAATCATAAAGCATCCTGTGAGATATAGACCTTCAATGAGCAAAAATTCATATTGTCGAGGAAATTCAGGGTGAGCCCTAAAACGGCCTCTATCAATACCCCTCTTTCAGAGAAAAATTTCGAAAGGTGAAATTCGTACAACCGAAGAGTAATGTACTTCGCATAAACTACAATATCTCCCGTTTAAGCGTAATATTTTGCACCATACTTTGTTATAACGCGTGCAAAAGGCAGCTTTGATGATCAACAGTACAGAATGCGAAAAACCCAGTCAACAATTAACGTTAAAACAACATCAATTCATTCCGTCTTGATACTTTTTCAGCACCTCCTTCCCTTCGTAGTTTTGCATAACAAACAAATCCTCTAATTACCTATGATTTTATTTTTCGAATCTGTAGCACAGAGTTTGCCATTCTTAAATGAGAAGCTCGAATTTATAATTGACTTTTACCGATGCCAAACCTTTGAAATCGCGTATCTCAAATTACCATGTTCCGAAATCTCACTTTTATCATATTTTTCAGCAATTGGAAACGACCCGACTCTGTCGCTAGAAATTTCAATAGTATATTCTTTAAACGGGGTAGAAAAATGATTTATTTCCTCTAATAATTACGTCCAATGATCCTTTATTCGCCGAATTGCGTATAGGACGGAGCCGCACGCTGCCGTGATAAGGAAAAACGTCGTATGCGTCTTAGAGAGTTGCCAAATTTCCTCCGATAAAATGGATATTCTTAAGAAGAATTATGCATATTTTGTCTTGAAATTCTCACATAATTTTTATCTTATCGCGAGAAAAATTCTCTGAAAAATTGTAAGAAAAATATTTTTAGATTTCCTTAAAAATTCAAATTTTATCAGAGGAAATTCGGCAACGTATGAGGGCTCATACGCCGTTCTTTCTTCGCACGGCACAGCCTATATAACGTCAAAAACTGAAATACGTGCTTTCCGAGCTTATTCAGCGAAAAATCACCGCGGGGAGGGGGATGAGAGAGTATTCCAAGGGACCCGGGAGAGACCTTGATGAATGATTTCACCGATTCTAATTTCGTGGTGAGGGGAAGGGGGGGGGGGTTCATCGAACGACGGAAAGAGAGTCATTTTAATAACGTTGACGAAATGTGACGCAGTGGGACGTGGAAAAATAAAAGGACCGAAGTACCCTTTTGTGCTTTGTCCCCACGGCAACACACAGTCGCAGGCGGTGAAAATTTAAGCGTGCGATAGTCAAGGGAGCGGCGGGCATGAATGAGAATTAAGTAGCGTCACAACGCGAGAGGAATGAGCAGAGTGAAACATTCGATGATGGAAAATATATCGTTGGATATAGTGAAAAACAACGTATCTCCATTGCGGCGTTTCAACATTTCCGCGTCTAATTTATGGATTCATTTTTTCAAAAGGAACGAGCCCACCTTTCAAGCACGAAAATACAGAATATTCTGCTAACAGCTCTATTAGTAGCCTTTTTCACCGGAAAAATTGCGATATTCGGCAATTAAATTGCGACTTCTGTACGATTTTTAAGCGAAATAATCGCGAGGATCACTAACATCTGAGCGATTATCCTCGCGATTGTATCTCTATAAAATCGCATTTGATAAAATATCGATTTTACATCAAATTTATGCGACGAAATTGCAACTTATCGCAATTTTGTATCCGGTAATATTGCAATAAATCGACATCAATAAAATAGAGATAAATTTTCCGACTAAATCACAACTCATTGCGACCACTGCTCATTGGGAGAGAGGAAAATTAAGACAGTTTTTCAGAAATTATTCCGTCGAAATCTCCGAAGAAGTCTGCTGCGATACATAGTTTTGCACTTCGACAATCAACATGGGTACTTGAAAAAAAAAATTGACGGTGGTGAAGGAAACGAACAGATAATGAAACTAGAGGAATTCAATGTGTATGAGTTGATCTTTAAGCTCATACTCTGAATTTTCGCAACTCTATACAAGTTTTTGCTCATTGAAGGTCTTTATCTTATAGAGCGATTAGAATGTATCATGATTTTGTCATTATGGGTTTTAAATTTTATATATTACACTTCTTTTTCTCCACCGTCCCTGGTTCCTTTTAGCAGAAATGCGTCCAAATAAGCAAAAATTGTACAGTGAGGACATTCAGCTAAGGTAGCCCCAAGAACGGCCTTTACCGATTTTCACAGATTTTTCATTGAAATATTTGACACGTCCATACTCCCCTCACACGGGGACTCTACTTTACCTCATTACATCTAAAAATTCCAAGTAACTCATGTCTCCAGTTCGACAACACCGACCAAGGAACGCGGCGACGGTAGATTACAGAGCCGGGGTCCATATCGCGCGCTTAGCGAAATCGGCATCTTCATTACCCCCGCCGCTTCCCTCTTAACCCCCCCCCCCCCCCGGACAATGATCAGTCGATGTATCGAAGCATATGTATCGGGCACGGGTAATTCGAATCAATAAGAATAATTGCGGATCCGCCATGCCACTCGGGTGGATCACAACTGGACGTATCTCTGCCAAACGGAACTATGTGAATTATGACGTGAGCCCTGTTACACTTGTATCCTTATGGGTCTCAGGGCTCATGTCTTTGTGCACATAGTTCCGTTTGGCAGAAATACGTCCAACTGGTGTTCCTGTTGCCGCATGCGCATGCCGCGCGCGGGATAAATCACAGACATCACATACGAACCACCGCGCACCGGACAACGGTCACCACTCACCGGTCACCGGTGGGGGCTCAGCCTCCACCTCGCACGTACGCCAAAGCGAAGAGTCTCCACCCAAATGATAACGTTGTATGGTTGCCGTGTTGCCGACGTTCCATGGACTTAGGTTGTAAGTATAAATTTGGCATAAAGTCATAAAACAAAGCCGGATACAGTCTCTCCTATCTTCGGCAGTGTTGCTCACGTAGCCCAAGAAGGATTACTACAAATAACACAGACGGAACCAACACAACATGGAAGTAGAGCAAAGGAGAGGACGATTGTTGAAGACGGCGCAGAGATGCAACTTTTCGTGCTTGATGGATGTCCGTGTTGCGTCTGCAAAATTGAAGGCACGATGACGTGAGGTGTGAGCTTGCAATGTTCCACTCTATGCTGCCAATGAGGTGTTGCTCAGATTCGGGAGAAAAGTTAAAAAACGAGGCCCGAATACGTCTCTCCTATCTTTGGCCGTGTTGACACTCGAATTTTTACTTTTATCAATTTGACATCTGATTCTTTTTTTAAGATGTATTACATGATCCACATCTAAGGCTCCTACTTACCACCCCAGAAGAGATTGGTGCATCAGTCTGACCCGGCTTGGGATTTCTAAGGGTAGTTGCCAAAAAAAAAAAAAAAAAAAAAAAAAAAAAAAAAAAAAAAAAAAAAAAAAATACTGCAGGGTGACACTCCAGTTTTTTCCTTTTTTTGCATTTTGATGCCTGATCCTTATGTTAGATGCATTCATAATCCTATATGCGTGAAACTCCCACCAGTCCAATACAACCTGCGAAGTGCGTGTTTCCAGTAAACCTCGGATCGGTTTGACCCGGTTTGGGTGTCTGAAGGGTTATGTTTTATCTTATGTAATGCACGTGAGCAAATATTCTTTAAAACGTTTAAACTTTGAAGTCATTTTACGCAAAGGAAAGTTTCCAATGTGGCATTATTCCTGCCTTATTCCCTCATAATATGTGCCGAAAAATTCATCAAATGGAGAATTTGCAGGTATATCTGAACTTTGATGAACTTAGTGTATAAGTGGAAACTACTGGGAGAACTGAGCACGAGGACACCTTGGTTCATAAACTGAACAACTATTAGAAGCCACGATACATGTGATTAAATGGGGAAAGCCGCTATATGACGTCACTAGGCGGCAAATTTTCCCTCTTCAGAATCTGATTCTATACTGTTTCCTAATTCAGAATTTGTTTTAAAAAAATACTGTGAAATCAGCTCTTTCAGCAGTTTTAGATGAATCAATAAAGACTTGCAATCTTCCATTGCCCTTGCGAAAAAAATATATATAGATAGCATGACTTATCCTTGAGAGAGAAGGCGGAGGGAAAATGTTTATCCATTTCTGCTTCATAGTATGATAGATTTACCGTGCCGACAGCGCAGAGCAAATTTAACCGAACCCATTTGCCCCCTCACCTTCCAGCGGCCACTTAAAGATGAGATCGAACGTCTGTACTCTGTAGGCTTGCAAAATCAATGAATTCATTCCACATACCGCAACGAGAGGAGCACGAGATTGGAATTGTCCGCGCCCGTCTTGATCAACCCCCCCTAGCCCCCTCCTGCCCCCCCCCACACGTTTGCAGGCCGGGGAACGCTGCTGTCGGTGTCATGTTTTCAATCACAAGGATGCTCAGGGTAATTTCGCAAAATAACTTTCCATTGACGTCAGACTGAAGTAAAACTAAAACCTCCCGAGATATTCCCGTATAAAGAATGGTACTTTAAGAATATGATATTAATACTACCTAAGAGGAGAGGTGACGCCATGAAAGGGTGCCGTATAATGTCATCGACGGTACATAAAACAGATGTCAACAGGCAGGAACACCCGTTAATGGCCGAATACTGCCGGAGATTGCCAGATATGAGGACCTTTCCGACTAAACAGCACGTGCGCGTATACATCGACGATGAAGCTGCAAAAATGTGTATCTCGGTTCCAATATTTCAAACTCTCCGCTACTATTTTATTTTTTGAGAGGAGACTTAGCCAACATCCTGGCTTGAAATTTTTACAACATATTTTTCACGTGGAGAAGAAAAATGACCGAAGTTTTCAAGCAAAGGACTGCAGTAGATTTTCAAGTAGAAAATGAAGTATGACAGGAAATCTGCAACGCCGCAAACCGAAATACGCATTTCTGCAGTTTCACTATCGATATGCCGTTTGCTTGGTAATTCGCGGTAAAAATAACTCATATCTTGGATAAGGTATCACTTGAATTTTTTGTCGATAGCTGGAAAGGATCGGCACTTCGGCAGGTATGATTTTTTTGGTGCCCAAAGGTTGATCTATCGGCGCATTTCCGAGCAAACTGCATATACGCATATTATGCCTTTTCTCGAAAATTCTGTTCATACAGCGCATCATACCAAAGTATAAAATCAACGATTTACGTGTAATAATAAGTCCGAGTCCACAGGCTCATCTCTCGTTGTTTTCTTTTGTCCTCATAAAATCGCAATGACAGAAAATGTCTGCACGATGAAACTGATCAACGAAAGTTCACTGCCATTCTAGGAAAACGGCAGCGTCAACTTCGCTGATTTTTATGGGCTCCATGTTTTTCGACTTATTTCTAACCAAAATACCTAATTTCGGTTCATAGCTCCACCAGTCTCAGTAAGTAATGCACACTGAATCAGAAGACCTGAACTGCAACGTCTAACATGCAAATGTTTGTATTCAATGATAAAATAAAATATCCAAAATTCAAGGAACAATAATACCAGCCTCACGTCTAAAACTGTCCGTCTTGCACTTGCAAAAAGTTGAGGGCATTCTGGTTTTCTGAATGGCAACGCCTGGATGCAACTATTCGAACTTCATGATCGCCCGTGTTGCATATCTAAAATATTGAAGGCTTTTTCTAGTGCCTGGAGGAAACTATTCGTTCTTGATGGTTGCCCATGTTCGATATCTAAAAAATGTAATGCAAGGCAAAAGGAAAAGGAATGGAATCATGAGTGCCCAGTGGTATTGCGCATTTGCGTATCAGAAATCAAACATTACTAAATAAATAATGGTGCCAAATTTCCCCTGTGAAATAGAATGTTTACCAGGAGAATCTTGGGCACCTCTAACTGAATAATTTTACGGACTTTTCTTTTGACTTCATGCAAAAGTCAGAAAAACGTTGGACACAAATTTCAAAGGTGCATTGTTGTGAAAAATTAGGTTGTTTGAGTCGATTTTGCAACCTTAGATTGTAGTCCAGAAATCGACGAATTTTGACATTCAGTACGTCAGCAAATCTATTTTTTCGTTCTGATTATGTCGCAGGCTATTTGTCAAATCAGAAATTTTATCAAATGCCTAGGCATATAATCAAATTGGAACAGTTCACAAAGTCATGTAAATTAATGGCGAAGAGCTAACGAGTTCTCAGTTTTTTTGGGGGAAAATTACTCATATAATCTACCAAATCTCCGTGTTCCGCTCTCTTAAAATGCTTCTCACCTCTAAGTTAAAATCGTAGAAATTCTGTGTTTCATGATACAGTAGACTCTGAATTATCCGGATGAATTGGTGCCGGGCCCGATCCGGATAGAAAAAATCTGGATAATTATAGTAAACACAAACACCACCAACCAACACCACGGTATTCTTATTATGTATACATCATGTACATACCAACACGAATTTAAAAGGTTAACGCTAAACTGAACGATCAATGGCGATTGTGAATGGTAGTCGACAACGATAAATTACAATAGAACGATTAAAGCGCGCAATGCGTGAAGTATTCATTCATACAGTCTTGTAGCCGCTAATGTGCGTTTTAGGCTAACTAACCGACTGCACTGCGTTTGGCGTATTGCGAGAAGTATTTATGCAATCTAGTAGGCGCTAATGCGTTCCACGCCGACCTCACTGTTTGGCGCAATGCGTGAAGTATTCCTTCAGCCATGCAGGCGCCAATATGCCTTGCGACCGCTTCTCCGCGGATCCGCTCTCTTATCGGAATGCGTACGTAGTTACATGGTTGCAAAATCGATCCGGATAATACGAAGCCGGATAATCCAGAGTCTACTGTACGCTGAAAATTTTAGGAATAATGTTCGTGCAGTAGCTAATTATCGTTTAAGGTACTATTGTATGGTGAAAATTTTTGCAGACAATTCGTTCCTACATGAGCTACGAATTCGTTAGTCCAAAATTAGGAAAAGAATCAGAATGTCAATGCGAACGTAAAGATTTTACTATTTGCTTAGGCATTTGATGAAATGCCTGATTTTACAATTTCGACGGAGTAAGTCTGCAACCATGTATCTCGGTTTGCAAAGTGGCAAACTTCCTGTCGTGCTTCATTTTTTACATGGAAAAGCTGGATTACATTTTGTAATAAGGAACGGGACTCTCTGTCATCCATAAAAACACCTTTCTGAATTGGGAAACCAATACCATCTATGATTTTCCTAAAATGAGCCAGAATTAGTGGCCCTTTATTGCAAAATATGGTCCAAATATTCAATGGCAATTCTTAAAAACTGCCCTTGTTTTTTTTTCTTCGTGCGAAGAAAATTCTGTAAAAACTTTAAGGAATGATGCCGATTTTTCCTCCTTAACAAAAATAAAACAGGAGCGGAGATTTTGAAACACCGCAAGCGAGATACGTGGTTGCTAACACCGTTAATTTGCCCTTGACAATTGAACTGCATTTTGCAAAAAGGAACCAAAGAGCATTCCGATGTCGCTGAGATTGCGCGACTTTTTTTTCTTTACAAATATAAACTGATCATCTAAACAAGATCCATAATTCCGATAAACTTTAATTTCAAGACAAAAATTACCCTTGTTAATTATTTTTTTTTTTTTTTTTGCATGATTCAGTAAATTCATTGCAAAGAATGTAAGTAGCAAAATCTTAGCAACATTGGACTGCTCCTGCATTATTTGCAAAATGCAATCCAAGTATAGGTTTGAGCTCAAGTAAAGAATCTGCAATCTGGTTCCTGAAAAAAAGAAGAAAAAAAGAGATAAAAACAATACGAAAACAAACAAACTAAACAAGAATCAAAACAATGTCCGTGCAGCGATCCATTCCATCCCGAATTTCAAGTTCACGATGATTATTTTTGATCCGCGGAGCTTTTTTATTCCTTTCGACTCCGGGAGTCGGGGACGGGGGAGCCCTCGAAAACAAAGAGCCGTTTCCGTTCCCTTTAGGACGCAACCGCCCCGCTCATTGTTTTCCTTGCTCAAGGAGCACCGGGGTAGGTGCATCTTGAGGGAAACATATTTGATAATGGCGGGATAATAAAAACAAGGAGACACACTCGAAACTTCTTTCGCCGCCCGGCGTCCCGGGAAGGAGGTCCCGGCAAAAGAAGAATTAAAAGACAGCCGCGGAGAACGGCTTGGGGCGTGGGGGCGAGGCAAGAATATTTTTCTGCTCTTAATATTGATTTTTCTCTTAATCCTCGTGCAAGTAATTAGTCCCGCCAAGCATACATGCGGGGAAGACGCTGCGCGGAAAAGACGCAACCCGCACCGCTTTCCCATCCAACTCGCGCTGTTTCCTCCGCGCTGAGACATGTCTTCGTTGGGGTGGTAAAAAGACGCAACCCCACCTCGAGACGATCCGTGTCCTCGCTACCCCCCGCCGTTTTTTTCGAGGCTCGAGTGGGGGCGCACTTGCGTCCTTTTTCCCGGCGTGGGGGGAGGGGGGCGGCGATGTCTTGGTCTTCGTCTTGGGTAGCTCCTTTTTATGCATACAGAGTGTGCCACTGCCAGCTCGGGCTCTCCCCCGGACGATTTTTCTTGTCGTCCTGATTCTTTTGCCTCCCATCCACTCCCCTCCCTCCCGACTTCATCCCCGTCCGGGGGGGAGGGGGGCATCCGCCCGCGTCCCGCAAGCTTTAACGCGTTTTAATTTTTATTCTCCTGTCGTATGCGGAGCCTCGGCTCTCTCCTCGCGATTTCCCTCTCTCTTCCGAATGGCTTATCACGCACACCGTTGCCTGGTGGACTCCATGTTGCGATTAAAAACTGCATTATCTGGCTCAGTTTAGAAACAATGTACAGATATTTACCTATGCTCATAAGTGTTTTAACGGTTGAGCCAGAAATCTTAGTTCCTGATTGCAAAATTCAGTCCAACCGTCCGCCACACCGCCGTCTTGAGAGAGAGCACAGTTAAAGCTTTTCGATAAGTGATTTATGTATCGATTGATCGAATGCCTCTCGGTTCGATCTATAATCGATAATTCGATTAACCTTTAAATCGATTATTTGCTACCGCTTAATCGAAATTAAAAACATGGTTAATTTTCAGGTCGCATTTCGGAAAATCAGCACAAATCCTCAAGAAAGATACAATTCTTAGCAAAACTCGCATTTTTTAAAATAATTCCATCCGTAGAGGAATTAAAAATCCCTGACTGGCCTTAATGGAATCTTGAGAGGTTATTCATGCAGGTTTGTATCAAAGATATTTATCATTTTTGTCTTTCAATTCCGAGCGCGTCTCTATCACATTGGTTGCTAAAGTGCAAAACCGTGTATCTCTGTTGCGAGGTTCCAAAATGTTCGCTCCCATAAGATTTTTTCAAGAGGAACAAGCCAACTGTTTAGCTTGAACTTTATGCAAAATATTTTACCAACAAAGAGGAAAAATCAAGGGAGTTTTCAAAAAAAATAAGTTGATCAGTTCTCCAAAGAAGAAATAAAGTATAACAGGACGTCTGTGACGTTGCAAGCGAAGATATGTGGTTTTGCACCTAGGCCATTGACATGTTACCAGTTCTTAAGCTAATCTATTTTTGTGTTTTTCCAAAACTTCCGATGTAAATGAAACTATTTGGTTCAAATTTTTTCATTTGATCTCAAACGCTGGTCAAAACTAGTATCTTTAAATAAAGAGTCCTACATATATGAGACGAATGAAATTCATTTCTGATGGTATCTGGTTCTTTAGGCTCCCGGTCTATCACAAACCTTCGCAGAAATTATATTTTCAGCGGTGGCAGGTATTGCAAAACTAGAAAAGAAGCATGGAGAGAACCAAGGGCACGACAAGTAACGAACAGAATGTTAGAGGAAACAATGGAAAATTTCAAATGCGTTAATCGAAGCTTACGAAATATTTTGTGAACTGTGTACCTAATCTTCGTGACAACAGGAACCTAGATGGCTGTTATTTTACTTTCTCGTAAAGGAAAGTACATGCAGCTAAAACTGTGATTAATAAAACTGTGCTGACTTTAACAAAGTAGGTACTGGGTAATTGATTCAGATCATTTATTTTTGTCCAAACTCTTTGAACAAAAACGACCATTTTTTTTATTATTCAATTTTGCTGTTTTCAAGTTTGAAATAGACTTTTGTCCCTGAAATATAAAAGTAGTTGGTCCGCGAGATCATGATATTCCTTTTTTTATGAAATCCTGTTTTGGGGTTGTTGAAATATTCTGATCACAGTTTCAAATTCGTCTCTTAATTCATTTTTGCTCCATTATTTATCCCTGTCCTATCACCACCGAAAAAATATACGCATACTGTATTGCAGAATGTATGTACACATCCTCAATACTAAAACGCATGTCACTATACTTTCTTCACATTGATGTCCAAATCAAATTGAGACAGCCCAGCAGATAGCATAACATGTCAGATTTTTATACGATCCGTACGCACTATCGTTGATACTGAATGAGATGATAATCGAATGAACCTGGAAAATCCCAGCAAGCAACTATTACTGCTCCCAAGCCGGGCAAATGGCCTGCTTGAGATTTGAAGGCGAGCTATAGTTGGAACACAGGACACTACAAAACGCACGAAGCGGGAGAAACCTACGGTTCTGAAGTTCTTCTAAATCGAATGTGAAGTCCGATAGCGCGAAAACTACTTGAAACTTATGGCAAAAACGATGCTTTATACCGACTTTTTGTACCTATCTTAATTTAGGTATTATACGTGGACGATCTTTTGGACGATTCTTTCTCTTTTTGGACGATCTTCGAGGGTAATTAAAGGTGAGATAACCAAACCAGAGATACGAGAAGACCCTCCACTGACTTCTTAACGACAGGTGAAGACTTAATGACTAGGATTTAAAAATTTCTTATGAGAAATTGTACGTCAGCGACAGTCTTCACCCTTATGTCGGCTGTTGACATACCTACTGATGTGAATGGCTGATAAGTTTTGGATGCCAAACAGGTTTACCAAACTTCAGAGTGTTTGCTGACCAAAATGATCAGTGTGTTGTTAAACATCCATCTAGTATAAATAGGTCAACGGTTGATTGTCCTCAAAAGTTCCCTTAGATTCTAGCATCACCTAGTTACCAATGGAGGGTCTCACCTTGTTACTGTTCAAAACCTTGGCTCCTTGCTTTTCTGTAGCAAGACGGCTCAGACTATTCTATCTATTACCATTCATTGCTTATACATTCATACTATTTCCATCTGCTGCAATGAAGATACGCTCCTCAATAATGCATGAATGAACTCAACTTTTAGTAATTTTTAGCAATGAATCTATCCGTTTTTAAATTTGTAATCCACTGTTTAACATTTTTGTAATTTTTAAAATTTTAAATTTAACTTTTAAAATTTTGAATACCAAATGATATTGATATTGATATATTTTACTTAAGTTTGTATCTTTGCAACTGTATGAACCCGAAAGGGTAAAAACAAAGGATAATTTCATTCTTCTTCATCTTCTTCTTTTTCTTCTTTTTCTTCTTTTCCTTCTTTTCCTTCTTTTTCTTCTTTTCCTTCTTTTCCTTCTTTTTCTTCTTTTCCTTCTTTTCCTTCTTTTCCTTCTTTTACCTCTTTTTCCTCTTTTCCCTCTTTTCCCTCTTTTCCTTCTTTTTCCTCTTTTCCTTCTTTTCCCTCTTTTCCTTCTTTTCCTTCTTTTCCTTCTTTTCCTTCTTTTCCTTCTTTTCCTTCTTTTCCTTCTTTTCCTTCTTTTTCTTCTTTTTCTTCTTTTCCTTCTTTTCCTTCTTTTTCTTCTTTTTCTTCTTTTTCTTCTTTTCCTTCTTTTCCTTCTTTTTCTTCTTTTCCTTCTTTTTCTTCTTTTCCTTCTTTTCCTTCTTTTCCTTCTTTTACCTCTTTTCCCTCTTTTCCCTCTTTTCCTTCTTTTTCCTCTTTTCCTTCTTTTCCCTCTTTTCCTTCTTTTCCTTCTTTTCCTTATTTTCCTTCTTTTCCTTCTTTTCCTTCTTTTCCTTCTTTTCCTTCTTTTCCTTCTTTTCCTTATTTTCCTTATTTTCCTTCTTTTCCTTCTTTTCCTTCTTTTCCTTCTTTTCCTTCTTTTCCTTCTTTTCCTTCTTTTCCTTCTTTTCCTTATTTTCCTTCTTTTCCTTCTTTTCCTTCTTTTCCTTCTTTTCCTTCTTTTACCTCTTTTCCCTCTTTTCCCTCTTATCCTTCTTCTTCCTCTTTTCCTTCTTTTCCCTCTTTTCCTTCTTTTCCTTCTTTTCCTTATTTTCCTTCTTTTCCTTCTTTTTCTTCTTTTCCTTCTTTTCCTTCTTTTCCTTCTTTTTCTTCTTTTCCTTCTTTTCCTTCTTTTTCTTCTTTTCCTTCTTTTCCTTCTTTTCCTTCTTTTTCTTCTTTTCCTTCTTTTCCTTCTTTTTCTTCTTTTCCTTCTTTTCCTTCTTTTCCTTCTTTTTCTTCTTTTTCTTCTTTTTCTTCTTCGTCTTCTTCTTCTTCTTCTAGCATGAAATGTGAAGATATTCCAAATCCTCGATCCCTGGATCCTCTACAACCCCATACCGAAGACGTCTGAGTGTGACTCTTGGAGGGACCCGCGGAGGGCTCGCCGGTGCCCAAATCCAGGGTGTCAAGCGGGGTCGCGGGCACACGCGGCGAGGGATTCGGGATTCGGGACGATGCAACCCCAGCTGGCTCAGAGGAGCGCGCCTCGGATCAGGAATCCGGGGATCCCCATTCATTATCCCCACGCGACGCGGCCCAAAAACAAAAGATAGACCATACACATACGTATGATATTATTTAGATTCGGACGAGCTCCGGCCCCTGTTAATTGTTTCTTCTTTTTTTCAACGACTTTTTTGTTGATTAAAACACCGGAGCGCACATTGTTACTTGTGTCTGGCGCAGGAGGAGGACTTAACCCTCAGCTGTCGGTCTGCGTGTGTCCCTCGCCTGCGCAGTTAAAACGAAATATTTTACTGATGGAAGTACCCCTCTTTTAGTTGCCTTCTTTTTTGTGCGTATTTTTTTTCCCTTTTGCTATTCTTCTAGCGCGGAGCATTGATGATGCACCCTCTTGTGTGCTCTTGTTTTAATCGAATTTCATGCCGCCGCTTATCGTGGAACTGACAGCAGCGGAACTCGAGGACCGACGCGGTTTTTCGAAAGGATTCGTTCGTTGCGTCCACAACTTACATGGCGCTAAGTTTATGGGTTTCGGACCAATGGCGTGGCGTGCTTTGCGATATGTCGATTGATCGGCTGTTTAAACGTGTAGAAAAGGATCGTTAAAGAGGGTGTTCGTAAGGAACACCTTAATAATTGATTCTTTACCACAGCTTCAAATGGGGGGAGATATTCGTAAAGTTTGTAAGAAAAACTCCATAAAAAATGTTAAAATCTTAGTTTTAAAAACATTTTTGGGGTATTTTTTGAAGTCTAATTTAAAAGAGGTAGAATATTAGCAAAACATTTTTGAAACTCTTGAATGATACTTTGATATTTATCAACACTCGACATTTTTTAAAAAAGTGCAGTTGAAAACAAAACAAAAAATTTAAAATACTTTTTCAATTTCACAAAATGTAAGTTCAATCATAAAGCTACCCGAAAAGTGTTTCGTGAAACTAATTTTTAAATATTTTATGGAGCTATTTTCTCTTGCACTAATTACAAGGATACATTAAACCAGAATTAGTTGAACTCCATTTCACTTTGCCAAATTTCCTCTCCCTTTTTCCCTCTATTTATTGCTCTCCTTTTATATGTGTTTGAACTTGTTCTGACCTTTTTCCCGCCTGGTTATACCATATACCTTTGACATGGGGGAATAGGATTAATCACATCTGTAATGGTGATAATCTATTCAAGAGGTATCGAATGTATGTACATTTAAAACAGGAAAAAAAATGGAAAATGGCAAAACAAATATGCATTGATTTAAAAAATAATCAACGCGTAAACGCTCTACAAAACGTCGGTCTGGGATGTATCGGTATCAATAAATTGAGGTTATATTTTCATATTTTCATCTCTAAAATTAGGGCAATTAGCAAGATTTAAGAAACAAAATGGCAACAAGAATTGAACGTTCTGATCCAATGAAAAACTGCTTATTCACCTCAACCCAATTTTAATCTTCCTCACTCCCATTTGACTATTGTGGCTATTCGCAGTTCTTAGAAAAAGCCGCATTTTTCGCTTTTTAAAGCGATAAAATATTGGATTGAAAAACACTTTAGGCATTCATTATTTCTTAAAATAATGCCTCATGGCTTCAAAAACTGAAATGTGATCATTTTGATCTTTTAATTATTCCCTTCCGCTATCCTTCAAAGCCTGAAAAACTGAGAATGGATTTTCTCCGGTTCTGATGATTCTTGTGCCGGTTTTGTTCCCGCAATATCTGCGTGACCAATTTGCTTCATTAATTTTAAAATGAAAGTTACTCAGCAGTAAAAGAAGACAAACTGCTGTTGCAACCGATGCTGGCACAATGTTGCCTTCATTTTTAGTCCTCATTTCTTTTTTCTAAGATCGATGAATTTAAAAGCGACTCAACCCTGCAATGTATAGGTACAAATAGTTTGGACCGAGTTTCTCACGTAAAGCATAATGGAAACATAAGAAATTTCCCAACTCAATTTATATGCACGGAAATCAAAAATTTTTGTGAAATCAGTTTTTCATCTTGCTGGGTTATCAGTAAATTCTATACTTTTTAAATATTTTAGTTTTATTTTTGTTTTATCTACATTTGCTTACACAAATGCCGCATATTGTGGCTTAGCATACATGTCAACAAGTCCCCCAAAATTTACATGTTAATGATCATTATAAAAATCCATTTGTTAATAATAAGCCTTTCCAACGAGTGCCTAATGTTCTTAGGCCCTATATAGAAAAGCACTCACTTCCTCATCTTTGATGACCTTTTTAGGGTCAAGGGAAGGTCGCTGAACAGCCTGATGACAAGACCTGATACACACTGTTCAGCAACTTTCAGGCGAGCAATTTCATCATTCGCACGTTCAACCTAAACATATTGTGCGTGAAATTTGATGGATCATATCTTGCGGTGCTTTAATTGGACTTCATCTTGCAACTAGGAACTACAATTTTCAGCCCATTCATAAAGACACGCACGTGCAGAGGAATGAATGGTACGTACGTCGTTTCTAAACTGAGCCAGATATTCCAAATTGCAAAATGCAGTTCAATTGAAAGGGCATTAACCAGCATTAGCAGCATTTTACGTTTCCTAACTTGCTCTCGAGCAGTGGCGACTTTGCAAATTGGCAACACTTTTTTACTTCATTTAAATCAATTAAAAATATCGATATTAGGCCAGGTAAGCTGCCTCGCCAAGAATCGATTGTTTTGCATTCATTTGAATGGAGGGAAAACGGCGTTGTCAACTTTCAAGAACGCCATGCTCACAAGGTTTATTTTTTTTACAGAAAATTCAGCAATCATGATACATGCGGGCTCTCTATGATTTTTCTCTGGATTATCAAAGTAATCACCTACGCTACAGAATGAAAATTAGCTAGCATGTCGCTTATTTTTTTACGGAACAAATAAAACTGAAGAAAAAATTAGCCATCACTTGATGTAGCTCTCGATTCTGTTCGAAGTCATACAATTCTCAGCATAAATACTGTCATGCTAAAGAAAAATGTCGTATGGTGCTCGAACGTCGTCAAAATTTCTCTCAAAAACGCAATTATTTTTGAGAAAAGTTATGCATGATTTTCCTTAAAATTGTCAGACAGTTTTACATTTTGCAATTGGAAACAACAATTTCTGCCTCAGTTTAGAAACGACGTATGTACCATTAGTTTCCCTGTGCACATAAGTGTTTTTTACAAATGAGCCTGAAATTATAGTTCCCAATCGCAAATTTTGGTTCAAATTTCGAACAAAATTCTCTGAACAAATGGACGCAAAATATGACAAATTTTGTCCAAAAATTCGTGATTGGCGGAAGAAAATTTGGCAAAGGCTCATGCGGCGTTCTTCCAGTACTGCCGTGCTAAGAATGAACGCCGTATGAACCATCAGGCGTTGCCAAATTTCCTCTGACAAATCACGAAATTTCAGGATCATTTGTGAATATTTCTCTTCTGATTTTACAGCGGAATTTGTTCGTAATTTGATGCTTAAAGTCTTAGAGATTTCAAGGAAAAATATTCATAACTTTCCTCTAAAATTACTAATTCCTCAGAGAAAATTTGGCAACATTCGAATGCTCATATGAGCGTTTTTACTTAGCACGGGAGAGTGGTCCACTGAGTTACGTGGTTTTAAATGTTGGAGGTGGATGAGCCGTAGGTACGGGATTCTGGGAGCGGCGGCGGATCCGGGAGCCGGAGAAAAATCCGGGATAGATGAGCGAAAAGCGGGAGGAAAACGGGACGTGACGGGACACGACGGAATGAGACGTACGAAGAGCGAGAGGAGAAGGAAACTGAGCTGCGAGCGAGAGGCAGGGCCGACGGGATGCAGGGTTAGGTGTGGTTATTAGAAGTGAGCGAGAAACACTTTCTAGAAATGAATAATATTATTTCCTTGAGTATAGTAAAAAGATCATTAACACAGGCGGAAGAACGGAGAGAGAGGGAGCGAGCGAGAGGGGGCCGCGAGGGGGGCGGCCGCGGCGGCGGAGAGAGAGGAAAAATCAAGGCGTCTCTCTTCACAACAACCCTTCTTCTTTTCTCCCACCGCCTCATTTTTTAATGCCACCCACATTTTTCCTCCCCAAGACGACTCACATTTTAATCGATTTCATTTGGCGCGCGCATGTGAGACTTGTTAAGAAAAAAGGGAGTTGTAGAAGTAAGAAAAAGGAGCTCGGGCTGCACAAGACGCGGCCCGGGCGAGGCGGGCGGACGGGCGGGGAGGGGGTGGAGGATAGACGCGCGGAGAGGGGAGGGGGGTTGGGGGTTCGCATTTGCATAATTACACACTCATTTGTCCATTGTTCGCCGCTGCGCATCTCCACGCTAGCCACCCTGCTCTCGAGCGAAAGTTTGGTAAAAATTACTCGACCCCGCTCGCAGTTCCCCAGGACTTTCACTCATTATTTCCCGCCGCCATCTTTGATTCATCCCCGGGCGAATCTATCTCTTCGCGAATTCGCATCGAAAGTGTGCACTTTTAAGGTGGATATGAGCACCGAAAAAAAGGCGCTGTAGTAGCACCACAGATGTTAAAAAAATGTGCGGCAACTCTTGGATGTTGTCATCATCCTAGGATGTTACTTTAACACCGGTAAGTTAATGACAACATCCAAGAGTAGTCGCAAATCTTTTTTAACATCTTTTTTTTTCGGTAAGGGTGATGTAGCCATGGTGAAAATGGCGAGTGGAATTGCCTCTGCGGGCTGATTATTGAAAATGATAGACAAAGCTATATGCTATGAGGAGACAAAGGGATAATGGAGTGATCCTATTGGTAGAAGCGGGTGGTTGCCATGGACATACATTGAGAGGAAAAAAGGATGATTTGAGCGACAGTGATATATGAGCATGGTAATCACCAACGGACTCTGTGGACGCAAAAACTCTATCTCTGACCGCATTCAGCTAAAGTATGCATGGTATTTGCCACCAGATGTCTGGTGAACAAGGGTGAAACAGTAAGAAACGCGACCCGAACTGAAGAGCTTAGAAAATCAAGGCTCAAAATGTTTGACTCTTTAAATTTTTGAACTTTTTGGCAACAATTTCCCCTCTAAGGAGAGTGGACCCAACCCTATTTTACGACCTTGTCTGGTTAAATTCACCCTACAGTATCATTGTGTAAAAAATCAAGTAAGAAAAATGCTAAAATGTTGCTTCTGGTAAAAATTACCATACTTCTTTTTCCGCGTAGAAGGTAGATTAGACGAACTGACGGCCATCCACCAAAGACCCTATAGTTAGTCGATCATTTCTCTTTTTCAATCAATAACAACCACCCGCCTCCTCCATTAAAATCGCTCAATTTTCCCTTTGCCTTCTTTTTATATCGCGATGTCTATCGATTTGAATAATCAGCTCCCAGATCTGAAACTGACATCAGCGCCAAATCAGAGGCGTTTCCTATATATCAACGGTGGAACTGCAGAAACGCGTACTTCGGTTTAGTTGCGATTTCGCAGACTTCATATCATACTTCATTTTCCAAGTATGAAACTACTTTTTGATAACTTCGGCAATTATCGTTAGCCTCTGTGTAAAAAATGTTCAGTAAAAATCTCAAGCCATAGTGTTGGTTCGGTCTCTTCCGAAAAACTAAAATAAAAGCGGATATTCTGAAACAACGAAATTGATATACGTGTTTTTGTAAGTTTACCTTCGATACACGCTGTGAGTAGGCAAGTATTTCCACTGAAATTTGAGAGATGAACTATTGTTGTTTTAATAATGCATATTTATTCAATTCGAGACAAGTTTGTGGACAACCCAAATAGCAAATCCTCGAACAGAAAATCATTGTTGCCCAGAGGATGTTGTGTTCACCAAAATGAAGACAAATAGTCGTTTCCAACAAGGCGTAAATTTCAACGGTGAATTCCGTAAATGTATTTACCAAAAATTTCAGGCAATTGACAAATTTAATTTCACGCATTTCTCGATGCGTGAGAATCAGTTTACAAAGATATTGCACAATCGTACAGTTTTGTAAAATGTTAAGAAATTTAAGTCAATTATGTAGCCTTGAGACGTAGTTATGTTCCTTGGTTTGAGTTTTGTTGCGCAGAGGATGACTTGCGGTATATTTGAAAATTGAGGGCAAAATAGCTATGTGCGTAACATCCTTTGTGTTTCCTTTTAATTTTCGATCAGGAGGCACTTTTGTGCCAAAAAACTCGGACGCGATGGATAACTTCCATGTATCAAAATGGATTGTGTATGTTGCTTTGAATGTCATAGATGTATATAGCACGTAAAGATCAAACGAAAACACTCCTCTCAAATTGCACAACTTGTTTTATTTTAATTTTTTTTTTTTTTTTTTTTAAAAAACTAAGCAAAATTATTTCTGAGAATTATTCCTTCGTTTTCTTTTCTCTCCGAAATCAAGTCTGTAGAAATTTAGGACGATTAAATTGCTCTGTTTCCTTTAGAAAAAAAATTAATGAAAAATTAAATTGGATGCGTAACCATACTCGAGATTTGTCTTCATTTTCACCAGCTGTATGCGAGTTTTTACCATTTTTTTTCAGTGGCATGCTTGTCACAGTGTCACACTGGTAACCAAAAGATGAACTTTGGTTAATATTGATTAATATGAAAAAGACACTTTATAATTTCAATGACGCCGAATGAGTTAAAATATTCTATGAAAGTGTTATTGAAATATCATCCCAAAATATCATACTACAATTTCAATACTTTCTTTGATCTGAAATAAATAGCGCAATGTATAAGAACTCCAAACGCTGAATTCAAGATCCGTGTTTTATCGGTGTTTTCGTTGTAACTCTTAGATCAACGGTGATTCAGATACGGCTGAAACAGTATATTGACAATATCATCGAATGAGTGTGATTATTGCGTGCAGATGAAGCTTACAGCAAAATCAAGATATAAAAGGGAGCATCATGCAACAATCATACTCAAAAATCCTAAAAATTGTGAACTGATCTCAATTTCTTAAAAATCTCAAAAAGGTAGATATTAAGTAATCTGAATCCTCTACTGTGATAAAATAATTTGGGGAGAGAGGTCTCATTTAAAAATAGAATGATTTAAAGAAATTTTGCCATGACCATCAATTGAAAATGTTCTTCATGAACATGTTATCACATAAAAGAACACTCAATAGTGTCAAACTAAACCTGCGTTCAACAAACTTTGTCATGAGAAAAAGCCTCAAAAGTTTTAATCAACGATGTTTGGAAGGCAAAATTTTTGGATTAAAATGCTAGTTCCTGTTGATTGAACTCAATTCCACTTAGTTTTTTTGACAGAAATAGCCTAATTGGACGTATTCATGCTATGGCAAAGACTGTGTGCCATGCAAACCCTATAGTTTCTTTTAACGTAATTAATGGGTATGTTTAATCAAGTAAACCTCTCTCAACTTGCAACTATTAATATAATAATACAGGATACAATTTGAGATCCAAAAGTATATGGAATCTGAACTTCCCGTGGAAAACTCAAATTTTTAGTTATATAACTATTACTTAAACAAAACACAAAATTACTCCCCTACAAAATATGTACAACGTGTATTAAAGTTGATCTTCGTGTATACTACCACACATACAGTTCAATGGGGTATAAGTTCGTGACCATATATCTCGAATTGCAACGTTACAGACATTCTATCATAGTTTATTTTTTAAATAGAAAACTACCCAACTGCAATTCTCAAACACTGCAGTGATTTTTTACAATGTGCAAAGAAAATTCAGTGAAAATTCTACAGAATGATTTTTATTGTTCCGCCTTTAACAAAATAAAATAGGTGAGAATATTTCAAGACACCGCAAACGAGATACGTGGTTTGGTGGTTTCACCGTCGATTTCCTCCAAAATGAAGGAATTTCGAAAGGATTCATTTTGTAGCAGTCAAGTGTCAACACGAGGCGCCACGACGCCGCGCGCCATATGCAACTATTTTAACGCTCCGGAGATCAAATTGCATATCCTCCGAAATGAAGGAATTTTTAAAGGATCCACTTTTCAGTAGTCAACACAAGGCAGGCACCGTACTTTGTGCACCATGTCTCTCGTTGCTGCAAGACCGCTTTTATCTCAAGCAACTATTGTAACTCTCCGGAGATGAAATTGCATACCCTCCGAAATGAAGGAATTTTGAAAGGATCCATCTTCAGCAGTCAACACATGCGCCATGCCGCAAGTCCGCTTTTGTTTTCAGCACCTATTCCATCTCTATGGAATCAAATTGCATATTGACAGTTATCTAAACCACGTATCTCGGTTTACTTCGTTGTAAATTTTCTATCATATTTTATATATTTTAAAAAGAAAACGACTCAACGGTAATTTTTAAACATCGTCGTGATTTATCTTCTATGTGCGAAGAAAATTCTACGAAAACTTCAAGGAATGTTGTCGATTAATTATCCTTTAAAAAAATGAAGTAAAAGCGGAGCTTTTTAAACACCGCAAACGAGATACGTGCTTGTTGCCTTACACTGTCGTTTTGTATTTCATATCGAATGCCTCAGCTTCTAGATCGCTCGATAAAAGTGAAAATCAAAGGTCAGGAGAAGGAAAAGAACTCCCCATTGAAATTCAGTGGCCATTCAAGGCTTTACGAAATTAGAATAATTTCGGTCGAGCGCTCGGTTTTACGAAGAGAATGGACTCTAAAAAGACACCGGCGCGGGGAGAGAAAGGATGAAAACAAGAGCTATTCGGTCATAAACAAGGGTAAGAGATTGCAGAAAAAAACGGAGCATAATAGAGGGAAAAGAAGTAAATGAGCACCTTTATATCACGAATTATTACTCTCAACTTGACTTACTTTCAGAGAGTAATTTAAAAATATTCCATTTCCATCCCGGCGCTTTCTCCTAGTCAATGAACTTCAACACTGACCCTTTATAGAGGACGCAAGAAAGGCAGGCGCCACTCAGGGAGATGAAAGGGGGGCGAGAGGGGGGCGGGAAGGGTACCGAGAGGGGCGAGGGGAGAAGCCAGCTGTATAAAACAATTCACGATTTGTTTACTGCAAAACACTATTCAGTTAAGGGCTTAAATGATAACCCCAACTATCCATAACAGCCCCATTCTTTAACTATTCCTCGAGGATAAACTTCTCTCTAAGGGGTTTTAGTTCCCCCTGCGCGTTGACTGCGGCTTCAAAGAAAAGAATTCTTCACAGGATTTAAGTTTGTAGCAAGTGCCTTTTTAACTGTTTTAAAATGGGATAATTCATCCTACTTTACCTCGCGGGAATACCTAGATTTCGGAGCCGAAAATAATTCGTCGATTACGTTAACTGGCGTTACTTGGTGCTATAAGTTTTAGATTGGTAAAATTCTTCTGGTACAAGCTGAGAAAATAATGACACATGTTCTTTTGGTGCAAGATTTTTGATACGATTAATCATGGTTAAAATGTTAAATTGCTTGTGTGAGTGAGAAAGGATCTACTATGTAAATCTAAACAAGAAAAAACGCCCAAAAAAATGTATACATCATATACCTGGATAATTAGCTTTTCATATGGGGAATATAATTGAATATAAAAGATCGTTTGAGATTTTCAAGCAAATCAATGAAATTAAATTTTTGAAGCAGAATTAAATTTAATAATTTTATTAAGTAGGTTCAGCCCGTCAATTTGCATGAAAATGAAGCCCTACAATACACATTTTATAACAATTAAAATAGAAGGTAGGTATATATTAAATTATTATACTTGTTATAAATGAAAGTGAAAATCAAGATTTCTAGGTTTTTATATCAGGTATGATTTAAGAAAAAATAAACACTTTAATCTTAAACAAATGAAAATTGTATATTTTCTAAACTCAACTCTTTATTAGCAGTGAGTAATAATCTACATAATGTGGACCTATGAAAAATGTTATTTTTAAAATTTTAGAAACGGAACTGTAACCCCCTCTTTTAGAATCTAATATTCCGTCTCGAACTTAAAATTTTGAGATTAGCTTTACTCAATAAAATTGATAGGAGGTCCAAAAAAAAATTGTCTTGCAATGTTGGAGATTCTGGATCCTTCAATTTGTCTTTCGAGAAAAATTGAACAGTACTGCAAAATGCAGTATACAAAATACCAATGCAAAATCGAGAGGACATTGCCGAGGTGGAGCAAAGAACATAAAAATAAATCAAAGACTTCTATCACAATTGTACGGAATGGGGTTGTTTGGGAACAAGGCTAGAAAGTTACGGGAACCGTGGAAATACAATTTAGTGTTGCTCAGCCGTCATTCGCACCGGAAAACTTCCTGATGAATAGCAAAGACATTTCGATTTTCCAACGCTGTTTGAATGCGTCATTTTCGGCTCTCCTGGAAATAGAAGAACTGTTTTAGAGACAAAAAATCCTAGCAGCTGTAATCAGAAAATAGCCGAGGTAAAAGTTACTCTTCACGATTCGACTTTCTGTAATCTTTTAAGGGCCCGGCGCTACCAACTCGTCTGGTCAAAAACAGAGGAAGACTGCAGACAATATCATTGAAGATTTCATTCTTCGTATGTTAATAAGTAAGGGATTGAAGGACAAAGCGCATAAGTACAGTTCTTGATAAAATTGAGGTATTAATAGTTTCAAGTAAAGCTTGTCTGAATGCATATTCTGTGAAAAATTCGCTCCCAAATTCTAATTTTTAAGCATCAAAAAGTCAGTTTGAACTTTCTTTCCGTTCTAAGGATCCATGTGTAATTTCAAAACTTTAAACAGGAATTTCTCGAAGTGGCAAAAACTGCTCGTATGCACCTTGTCCTCCAAGCCTCTCGTTCATGGTCGGAATGATATTTTCACCTCTAGTGGGACATTTTGTAACAAATTATCTTAACCTTCGGCTAAAATTCGATGGTAATACCCTAAGTGTCCCCTAATTTTCAACCAGAGTTTCATAGAACCAGGGTCTAAGTCTAACTACTAATATATATTTTCCATACTTCCAGGCAACTTGAAAAATCTCAAGTGGCGATTGTGCTGACACAACATGAGGCCTAGTTCTACTCGTACCTCCGTGTCGACGTTCATGCTAACCTATGAACACATTGCACAAATATACCTGAGGTCCAGTGCATTTTTGCAATGTTTAAATCGGTGAACTTTTTCCCATAATTTATTATGAATTTACACAATGGATGATTCGGATTCTGCGTAAAATTTTGATGAGACTTGGTCCAATCGCCGTGCAGACATCCAAATGTGACACCATCTTAACAATGCTGACAAAAAAGATATAGAAGAATCCTATTGGTGGAAGCGGGAGGTTGAAGTGGACAGAGGAGATCGGTAATGGACTAACTACTAACGGAAACCCATGAGAGACCGTACAGTTAGTAAATCAGTTTCTCCCGAAGTCTATGACAACTACCCGTCGCAACCAATAGGCTGGTTCTATGCTCCGTATGTCTTCTTTGTCTATAAAATTCAATAATCAGCCCGTAGGCTATTTTACCAATCAGTTGCCGTCCATAGCAAAAAGAACTGTAATAGAAACATTTTCGGCGGTCCTGTCAAGATGAGTCGGAAATCAGATTTTGAGATCTCCATGAAAACTTTCTAGGTTCTCCAAGAATAAATTGGCAAATGTTCGTTTCATTACTGTACAAGCGAAGGGCGTAGGGTATTTGCATTATAATTCGAGAACTCCGTGGCTGAACATCGATCAGAATTTCCAATAGATTTTTTCTTCAAACTACGTTTTTTGAACTGAAACTTCCAAATCTTAACCTCGAGCTAGCTTGACTGTTGGAATATTTTTGTCACAGAATATCATTTGAGCCATTCGGGTAGAAACTTTAATCAATTTGAGTTTTTGTGAATTTGAAGTCCCTTTTTCCGTGGGCGGTGAAATCGATGGAATTGCATATCTCACTCGCTGTAATTCAAAATCTCCGCCACCATTTTATTTTATCAATTGAGAACCAACCAGAGAAAAATGTCATACATTATTCCTCGGACAGTGAGAAAAACTAGGGGAGTTCTCAAGAAATGAAAGCGAGCTTTTTTCTACTTGAATAATAAATTATGAAAGAAAATATCCAATGTGGCAAACCGAGATACGCGTTCCTCAAGTTTCATTTTCCATGTAAACTCTACACTGAGGAAAAAGTTCGCTTGCAGATAGACTTGATATTGGTAAATAATGAACACCTTTTTTCGGTTCATGTGACCAAAAGTTCGATAAGCTGAACCGCAATAATCTGTTTTTGTGACCGGAAAAATTGGTCTCTTGAACCCAGAAACTTCGGTGTTCAATGTAAACCAAACTCTCTTTCTCTCTTCTCTTCTCCCTTTCTCCTCCTTCGTGTACTCAGGCGGCCGAATGTGAGTCTCGTATTTGCAAAAAAAACCCGTTTCTCCAGAGAAAAATTTCCCCTGGTAAAAATTGGCGATAGGAGCTGCGTTTCAAAATACCATAGGAGTTCTTATGGCCGACCAAAGAAGGCTATTGAAAATCATATAGCTGACTGTAGAAAGCGCGGAGCAAATCACATAGCCGGGCTATACGAAGCTATAAAGTACACAGTCGGGCTAAAGTTCCTATCGCCGGGCTTTACACTTTATCACCATTGGCTATAAAAGGCTAAAAGAAATTGTGCAGAAATTCGTGTGCTTTGGAAATCATTACTCAAGTTTGATACGGAACTACCTTAGTATTTACAAAACACACATTATATTTTCCTTTAAAACATATTTTTTTTTCATCAACTAAAATGAGAATAGTCCATACAGAGTGTACAAACATTTCAAAATCATGAGTTGAAAAACGCCGACTCCGCGAGATTAAATATTAGAGCCTAATACAAAGCGGAGCGGCGACGCAATGGCGCCTACAAACCTAACAGAGATACTTCACGCATTGCGCAATGCGTGAAGTATCCCTGTTAGGTTTGTAGGCGACAATGCGCGTTTCGCGCTCTCTGCCCGTCCGCCGCGCCGCAGCGTGCCACGGCGTCTGAAGCAACTATTTCACACCAGAGGTATTGCACAGTATCATAAGAAATTGAAGGCGCTCCAACATATTAAGAATGACAGGCATCCTTCAAAAGTACGGAGCTTTCCTCGCAAAATAAATCAAGATACTACGGCACAAAAAGAGAGCGGTACTCCAAAAACTAACTAGGTCCTAGTATCCGCAATTAGTAACGTTTAGCATAAACTTTATCGTCTGGCTGTTGCTTAATCGCCATCGGCTATAAAAGGCTATAAGAAATTGTACAGCCGGCTACAGAAGCTATTGGAAATCTTACAGCCGGCTTTAGGTCCATAGTATTTTGGAACACACATTCTACTGCCAATTTTTACCAGGGACTTCCCTACCCTATACTTCAAAACCATTGCCACTGCTCCTCTTGTGCGTTCGGTTAAAAGTGACTTTGTGGCAACTTTTTTGTAACGCTCCTCCAACTTTTTCGGCAAAAATTTGCCTAGCCGGAGGCAAACGTGCCAAAAATAGAGTACCAATATGGGAAGAGTCGGTGTAATTTGGAAGTTAAGTCATAGAGCTCATAGGGCTCAAAGGGCAGCCAACCCATAAACTCAAATTGTCCAGAATGGTTTATTCTTACCTGCGATTCTTACGACCCGTTGTTTGTATAACACGTATTTGACTTGAATTTTGCATGGGTTTGCAGAAGGACGCTCATTTATGAACATTTTGGGCCGATCGTGGTTTGATAGTGGATCAGAAGATTGGCAGTGGTATTTTTCCAGTGTTTTTCGTGTCGGAGGGTTGGCTGTTCTTTTAGGCCCTATAGGAGCTTCATATTTCGACATGTCTATGCTCTTCAAATATAGGCACATACTGCCGTGATAGCGAAGAGAGCCGTAAGTGCAAAATTTTCAAAATCGAGTTTTCTTCAAAATTCGTCTGAACTCTTTTAGATGAAATTACTAAGACAGCTAAAACAGCAAAATTCATCCTAATTTAATGAAAACGAGACGTATGAAAAAGTCGTAGGTGCATAAAAATGGCATGGTTTTCTTCGAGACAGCCGGAGGTGCATGAGAACCAATGAAAACAGTGCTTTCAAGAGGAATGCTGCCTTCATCTGCGGATTTCTAACCTGAAAACGTGTTTGTTGTATGTTCAACACGCTAAGTACCACAAAAGCACGCAGAAGATAGCACTTACGGCTGTCTTGCCTAACAATAACCTAGCATGAAAATGAAAAATACCCTTTTTACGTAATTGAAATAAAATCGGTCGATTTTTAATCATCCTAACGATATCTAGGAATCTTTCGGACGATTAGTGGCAATTTGACGAAGGACGGAGGCTCCTTTCAATAAAATTTTCCGGTCAGAAGCTTCAGAGCCCGTTTTCTCAAAACTTCATCATTGCACTTACGGCTCTCTTCGCTATCACGGCAGCATTTTTCTAGTGTTTTTCGTGTCAGAGGGTTGGCTGTCCTTCTAGGCCCTATAGGAACCTCATATTTCCACATGTCCATGCTCTTTAAATATAGGCACATAGCACCTAGCAAAAAGTACTTCCACAACCTATGTACAGTTTGGGCAGTGATGAAGTTTGGCAACAGTTCGGCGATCACATTTTTGATTAAGACGCCCGCCACCGCCGCCGCCGCCGCGCCGCGGTGGAAGCGGAGTCACCGCGGAAACGCACGCGAGCAGAACACGCGCGAACTGAAAAGATAAAGAAACGGCCCCGGCGCGGCGGCGGTCGGGGGGGGGGGGGGTGGCGAAGCCAAAGGGCCCCGAAAGAGCGCGGCCAGGGAAAAAGCGCATTAGGTTGAATAATTAAAAATCCGAACGGAGAACTTTGGGAGACACTGCCGAGCATAAAATGCGATGTTAGTTAGGTGTATGTGAATATATTATCAAATAAAAAGAGATAAAAAATACGCCCGGGTATTTAAAAGAAGAGGAGCGGAATATTTAACATTCTCGCTTTCTTTCTGATTCCCACCTCCTCCCTGCGACCCCCCTTCCGCGTGTCTAAACTTCTCATCAAGCGCCGAGCTCCCACCCTTTCGCCCGCTTTTCCTCCTCCAAATTTGCCAGATTTTGATAGAATGTTGATATTCCACGCGGGGTTGAGCGGGGAAAAGTGCACCATCTGGCAACGGTGTCCTTCTCCCTACAACCAGCGTCTTCGCAGCAAAGAGTAGGTTCTTAATAATAATACGTAGGGAAGATATTTCTCTTTGTTTCTTACATTTTTTGCCACCCAGCCTCCCCCCCCCCCTTCATTAAACAGGAACCCCCTTTTAAAGCCGAGGAACATTTTCGCCCTCCCCTTTTTTCTATAATTCATTTTCTTTTTTAAGTCATTAAGAGCCCCGTATATATGTAACGGTGTGTGAGCGTCGTCTTTTGTCGGGCGGTGAGTGTGTGAGTGCCGTTAATCTATTCCTCAAATTCGTCATTCTGTTTGAAGAAAATGTCATTTTATTTTGGGCGTGGTCCCCGGTATATTTCATCGGCCCGCGCTCCTTATCGCCCGCCCCCCCCCCCCCCCCACCTGGGACTTTTTATCCCGCCGTCTTAAGGAAGAAAAAACAAGACGGAAAGGCTTAGAGTAATACTAATTACTTGCATGATAAATTACCCGCGTGTAATTAGATATCATTTGTTTCTATTTTGCCTTCGCTTCACCTCGTCGTCGCCGGCTCCGCCATCTTCCTCCCGTCAGAGGTGGAACGTCAAAAATATTGACACGCCGAAGGGACGCGCTTTCTCTCCGACTCCTGTCGATCAGCTTTTTCTTCGCCGTTCGTGTCATTAGGGATATGCGTCTCCTGCCTAATTCAAATGAAGAGTGCGCTAATGGACTTTTTCCAGGGATCCTGGGGCAGGTCTGCCGTGTTACCCAAGTACATTTTTGTATGGGCCACGGTTAGCACATGCTCTTATGTGTCTGGAAGCCCATCCCAAAATCCGCTTACTCCTCCTTTCCGTAACACGGCAGCGGGGCAAGTCACCGACAATCATATCTCCTCGGACGCCCAAGCGATAACTCCAATTTGCGCATACTTTCACCCGAAGAAAATGCTTCCCTTGGATTCTGCTTACTCTAAAATATAGACATCGGAAAAAACGAGGTTGACAAGACAATGCATTATTCGTGGGTTTTTCACTCAGTGTGCCTTCGAAGTCTCGGGTATGCGATCGATGCATGTTTTACTTCACGATGATACCACTATTCGACCGTGTGGGAGCTCGGGCTGCCTACACTGAAATTTGAAGGCGAACTGATATGCCATTTAGGTTATCTGTTTTAGTTTGGTAAAACTCTGTTTTCTTGTGTATGTTGGAAGTGAGCGTGCCATTTCACGATGATAACACTATTCAGGGTACTACTGGTGCTTGTATCGCCAACACTGCAGATTTAGGATAAACTAATATGGCGTTAAAGTCACTTCTTCCCGTTCAGTTAAAATCTATTGTTTTGTGGGAAAAAAGTTCGATCATAGAAACCGTTAATGCGGTGTTGCATATCGGCGGTGCTATTCTACCGTGCTAATAAAGGACGGCATATAAGCCTTCAGACGTCGCCATATTTTGTTTGATAAGAGACCAATTCACTAGAAAAAGTGCTAATATTTTTCTTCAAAATTTTCAGGGAATTTTGTTCGCAATTTAATCTAAAGGATGTAAAACCTGCAAGGAAAATTAGGCATAAATTACCTCAAATATACATGTTTTATCCAAAAAAATTGGCAACTCTCGAAAGTTCATACGGTGTTCTTCCTTAGCATGGCAGTATTTGGTTCATTTAACCGTACCCTTGGTTTTAGAAACCGATTCCATGGTTCTGAGACCCATACACTCGGACCATGGAACCAAGATTTCGAACCAAACCGAACTATGTAAGAGGTAACTGAACTGGTAATTTTAACCATAGTTTGTTCTCTTTACACAGAAAACTGTAGAGACCCGATAATGTAAAAGAAGGTGTAAATATTCATGCATGCATTTACATAATTTTAATACCCCATGAATTGTATAAACAAAAACATTGACTATAGTTCTTGCCTTTGGCGCTACGCAGCAGTAGCGGTAGAGGTACGTTTTTTGTGACATTCTACCCCAGGTGACAACCGGTTCAGGGTGATGTGCCGCCTCTCTTATTCTGCTATTGAACTGTGTGTGAATCGGACGGACTAATGTGCCTAGCTTAGCTCCTATTTAAATAAAAGAGCATTCGTACATAACGTCTTGTGTATTTTAACATTTTGTGTGTTTTATCAATGTCATAAGTCCCAAAATTAAACCTCAATCTGTGTCTGTGAATAAGTGAAAAATCGCGTAAGTGAATTACATTACTACTGAGGTAATGCATTTAATTTCACTATCCGAGAATGACCTCGCCGACTCATATCATTTTCAAATCTCGTTTATTTGCACTTTATAACTGGAATACTTAACTTTTAATTTCTGCTTAATTTAACAAGATTCTCATAAAAATTAGACCCACACTTTACACTTCACGAGACATCGTCTGGTCGTTTCTTTATGTTGTACCGGGCGCTTTCAATTTTTGAGAGAAAAAAATACATAACATGCATGTGTTCGGAGCCGTGTGATTAATGTGATGATATAAAAATATACTTAAATCATAAGAATGAGCAATCGACGGTATATGTCCGCAACTACGTAGCTCGTTTGCAGTATTTGAAAATCTCCGTTCCTATTTTATTCTTTAAGAGGAGGAAAACATCAACATCGTTTGATGTTTTTGCAGAATTTTCTTCGCACAGAGAAGATTAATCACGGCAGTTTTTAAGATTTGCCGATGTGTGGTTTTCCATTTAAAAAATAAAGTATGACAAGAAATGTACAACGTCGCAAAGCGAGATATGGTTGAGGACTTACACCGTCGATATAAAAGGTCGTCTGGTTAGTATTATTTGAGGACAATGTCAATAAGTGTTGAAATATTAATTTTAGCCACATTTTTCTTTCCTCTCCTTTCGTTTACCGATGTGAGCCACTGCATCCGCAGTAACGCAGTTATTCGAATACTCGAAGAACCAGGTTGCGAATTGCAAAGCATAAATGTTGGGAATAGTTGAGGTTTTAGTTTACTGGAGGGCAATATTTGCTCTCGATTGCAGTTCTACGATTAACCGATTAAAAGACTGAATGAATATTGAAAATTTACCGTATATTAGTCAGGAACGATTATCGAAAACAGCAATTTTCTTACAAAAATCATGCGCTAAATTGTGGTAATAGTTGTGAAAAAATTAGATATGTAGGTCCAATAGAGGTAATAAAGACGTATTTATTAGTCGTTTTTTAAATGGATACTATCCCTAGGTAGGTTGTGGACCTTATTTGGTTTACATGTTAATTAAGAGGCCTTTAAATAACGTCACGTAAAAAAAAACTTTGAACCTTAAGCATCAATTAAAAAGTCAATGTTTACCAACCTCAGGTAAAATTCAACAGAATAAGTTTGAAAATAGATCCTTGTAATAAGGGATAGCAGTGATTTGCCCTCCTGGAAACACACAAACGGAAAAAATACTCGCGCAGATCTTGAAAGATTTTAGATTCACACCTACCTATATGTCTTTAAAAAAACACGAAATTTTTTCTTCCGCATTTTTTATTTTCCGCCGCGACGAATCAGTTCTGTCCATTTAAATAATCTTTCTCCGAATTTATTCTGTTGAATTTTACTTGAAATTTGCAATAATTGTCCTTTTTTCTGATACATGGATTTTTCTAAAAATTTTGCAAAAATGGAAATGTCCGTGTTTCAAACGGTATTTCTGTTATTACAAAGATATTTTCTTCACTGATCGATGCTTTCCTTAAGGAGCTTCCATATGGTTAACACTAATATTAAGGGAAAATTAAGGAAGCGCTTTAAAAAATAGACAATTTCTGCGAACCTTTAGTAACGTTTCGCATTATAACTCCGGGAATGGATCGTTACAAGGAACTGCAATAATTTGCCCCCAACAATAAATACATAATAAAAAATAAAATATTTTGCTGGCCTTGTCAAATTTGAGGTAGGTTCATGCCTACCTTAGAGTTTATTAAAATCATGATAGTGTTTCTTCTGTATTTGTTGCAGTGGCATATCATTGTAATCTGTGGTAAGGTCCAGTTCCTGAGTTATAAAATGGAGTTTTACTCGAGGCTCCCATTAACTGTCTATGTTATAAAACGATATTAAGGCCTCCTTAATCTTCATTTAATCACAATGTTAACCCTATCGATGGCCAAAGTGCGAAACCACGTATCTCCGTTTGCAAAGTTGCAGACTTCCTGCCATACTTTGTTTTTTCTTTAGAATACCAATCAACGTAATTTCTTGAAAACTTCATTGACTTTTCTTCTCTGTTAGCAGAATATTCTAAATAAATAAGCTGTAAAGTTGACTTGTTTCTCTTCGAAAAAATAAAATAGGAACGAATTTTGAAACACCGCAATGGAGAAACGTGGTTTTGCACTTTAGCCACCGCTACCGATATGGAGGCTCCTTGTCCCTCTATGCATGAATTAAACTTGAACTCCAGGGCACATACATCTCAGATATAGTTTTTGTAAAGACTTAGGGTCCCGAATTTTCGTATCGAATTTTTGGTAATCATTTTTTCAAGAAAGAAAACATGGTGAAAATTCGCTACATCGTCACCTGCCGGCCCAAGTATCAAAAGCGCCATGCGACATCTAAAAATTTCCGCCGCCGTTTTATTTTTTTACAGAAAAATTGTTGGTTGAATCTGTCAGAAAATTTAACTGAATTTTATCAGTAGCGCAAAGAAAATTCCGTGAAATTCTCGGGCAGCTTCGTTGAACTATATCTCTGTAAAAAAAATAAAATGGCGGCGGAAATTTTTAAATGTCGCATTGCGCTTGGGACACTTTGGCCGGAAGGTGACAACATCATGCCACAGAGGAATAATTCAATTTTTAAAATCTAAAAAATGCGCTGTTTTTAAAACAAATAAGTAACACCATGCCATACAGGGTTTAAAAAAGGAACGTTCATAAACACGGTCCTTAGACTCCTTAGAGTTTTTATAGGTTAGCACCACCCATTTGTTGATTTTCCTGAGTGATTTCAATTCAACAGCGCTCCATCCGCACAAAGCGGCCGATTCAAAATCCGCCGATTGTGAGTTCAAGTGAAACAAGAGAGTAGCGACTTTTCGCTCGGGATCCCATCCCCGGCTCTTTATCGCAACAATAACCGCGATAAATATGCGCGAATGTGAGAAACGCGGGGTCGCGGGGGGAGCAATTTATAGGAGGAAGCAGAATATTTGAGGGAAATCCGGGGCGCTCTGAGGCGAGACGCGAGTTCCACCACATGTAAATACAACGCCCGCGCCGACACGTGTAAACAGCGATTTGATACGAGCGTGTGGGTGTGTGAGAGCTCCCGAAGGGAGCACCGGATTCATGTCACGTCGGAAAATTGACGAATTAAATTAAGCGACACGTAAGGACGTTTCACACATAAGTCGCGCTTTTCCGCTTGCGGCCCTTGAGCTGGCGTCGGATTTGTCTCACGTTGGGAAATTCACGAATTAGATTAAGTGCCACGTGAGGACGTTTTCACGCGTAAGTTGTTTCTCCGCGTTTTCGTCTTTTGCTGTGCGCGTAAGCAATGGATTTGTATGTATGAATGAGGAGAAATGGACCACGTTCAGCAGAAAAGAACCAAGCCTCAGCAACTATTGCCAAATTTAACTGCACTGGGAAAAAAAAGGAAAAAAAAAAAAAAAAAAAAAAAAAAAAAAAAACACATTGGATCTAGAGTCTAGACTCTTGAAAGCATTGACAAGAAAAAATACTCTTGATTTAATCGGATTTTTGCTTGAATCAAAACGAAATCCGTTTAAATTAAGAGGCTTGGTTCTTGATTTAAGCTAGATGCTGATTGAATCAAGAGTACTTTTTCTTGTCAATGTTTTCAAGAGTCTGGACACTACATCCGCAATGTGTTTTTTTTCCAGTGAACTGTCTGACTTAATTTTTTTACCAGGAAACGTTTGTGCGGATTCCTTTGAACATTTAAAGGAATTTGCTACGTACTATGCAGAAAATTCACTGAAATTTGCACAAAATTCCGCAGAACCGTCATCATGTAAAAAATTAAAATGCCCAATTTTTGGACCACGTTCAGCAGAAATGAGCCAAGTCACGGCAGCCATTGCCAAATTTAACTGCGCAACTTATTTTTTTTACGAGGAAAAATTAGTGCGGATCCCTTTGAACATTTTAAGGAATTTGCTTCGTACCACGCAGAAAATTGCTCAAAAATCAGCTTAACCGTTTTCACGTAAAAAATTAAAATACCTAGTTAAATTTGGCGTTAGTTGATGTTGCTTGGCTCATTTCAGGTTAACGCAGTCCATATTGTGCAAATCGCATCGACAAAAATTGCATCGGTACATTCTCGTAAAAAAATTGAACTGTTTGAGTCAATTTTGTAACCTTCGAATTGAGTTACGTTCCTGCGTCCAAGAAACGACGAATTGAGAGCGCAAGTTTCATTTTATTCGACACTCATGAGTAATATTGGAGATAAGAAGGTTGAATCGCACTTTCCTAAAACTGCGGTTTTTTTTATCATAAACTTCAATTCCTCATACATTCTTTACTTCTCACGAATTTTTTAAGCCTTGGGTGAAAACATATTATCTAGGTATATTTCAAAAAAACTCTCTCGTTCAATTGTATCAGTAACTCAATTTGAGTACCTATTGCAAACCTACTGACGGTCCTTTTATCGTTGGCAGTCATATTTAAGTGCCGTGTCAGCATGCCATTTTCCTCACAATTGTACTCCCAATAACAGATCTTGTAAATCGGAAATACCATAAATATAAATAAAAATAATCAATTGAAAGTATAAGGCTTTCTGCCTCGATAAGTATTAATTTTTATAGGTTTCATTGTTTTACTCCAATTTCTACAGTCATGTCCAAAAATACCTATTAGTAATGAGAAAAATGTTGTAAATTCATAAAATATAAATCATCCGATTTTGACCTTTCAATCGGCTAGTATCACGGAGAAATGAGTTTATTACTTTTGACTTATTTTGGAAAAAAGATTTGGTTTTTTTAAAAGCTTCGTGAAATAAATCAACTTTAAACGTGTATTTTTAGATCCAGGAAAAAAATCAAGCAGACTTAATTTCCCTGCAAAGTACACCCTGAGACAAATTTTAATCAAAATGTTGAATCACTAAGTATTTTCAAAGAGGTCTATGTAGAACAAACCTGCAGATCTTCCTTCAATCGCGGATGAAGATGGAGATGCTCGATTTTCCAACACAGAATTGAGGGAAGACTTCTGAGGCTTTCTCATACCTACATTGCATTAAACTTAGTTAAGAGATGTTTTTCAGGAGATAACCTAGCACGTTTCTCTGGTATGTGAAGAACTACAATAGTTTCATTGTATTTTCCGACGTCAAATAATAAAATGATAAAATTTAATCTACGGACGTGCGATCGCTTCTCAAAGTTCTCATAGAATTTTATATATTACATTCAATTCCTTGACGTAAATAACAACGAAAAGGGAAAGAGAATAAAAGAAAGTAAACAAGATGCAAAAATACGCAGTTCCATCATACACCGTTGAGATCCCATAGTTTCAAGAGGAACAAAATCGCCTTCTTTTCCGCGAGATACCAGACCACTCACTTAGCAGTATTGGCTACATTTTTGTTACGCTGAACCTTCAACCTCCCTCCTCAGAGACGCACGGTTAAGCTTTTGAAAATACCAAAGTCAATGTATTCAATTTTTCTAATTTTACCTAATGTCGCGAGTTGATTTACGTTGTCTCTTACAACCAAACCATTCAATTACCTATAGACTCATTTCAATCATTATGTGTCAATAATATTAAATATTTCATATTTTTTACGTTTGAATATTGGTGGAAATCATTTTTTTAGATAGGTACTCATATTCTTTAACGCGTTACTTAAGTATCACCGTGGGCTAGTTCATAAATTAGGCTTTCCCTTGGCTTTTTCAAGGGGTGTTTCTCTAAAAGTCATCTTTAACCTTCAATTTGGATAAGTTCCTGTCTTATTATTTCATTTTAATTCTCTGATGAAATGTACGTAGATTTTTCTCAATTGTAGCGATAACAATCAACAATTGGAATCTAATTTTAAAACAAAATGACTGATTTCAATGACATACAATACGAAAAGGTAAAAAAAGCCTTTGGGAATGGGAAAAATTCTTGAAATGAGCTATTTTTATCAAAATGGGGCGAGAAGTTTTTAACTTTTGTTTCTAACTAAAGTAAATCACTGTATTTCATATACCAATAAAAGACGTAAGGTTAAATTAAAATTTAAAATTCCTAAGCCCTTAAAGAACGGTGCATCAGATTTTCTACCATCCTTCCATCGAAACTACTTTTTTGAACGGCAAAATTCAAACTGTCACTCTCCGATTACAACTAGTTTAATTTGGTGTAACAATTTTTAGCATTTTTCTCGTGCCAAAATGCACTTAAACATTCCTTTTAAACGTACTTCCGATATTTAAAGTTTCCCGAGGACATCATATATCGATGGTAAAACTACCGAAACAATTATTTCGGTTTGCAACGTTGCGGACTTCCTGTCATACTTGATTTTTTAAATGAAGAACCACTCAAAGTCAATTTGTAAAAACTTCCATGATTTTACAGTCCTCTCTGTGCGAAGGAATATTCTGAGAAAATTTCAAGCAATATTTCTGATTTGTTTTCCTCAAAAAAAATATAACAGGAGCGGAGATATGAACACCACAAACGAGATACGTGGTTTGGTAGTTTCATCGTCGATATGTCAATAATTTTAATTAACGAAGATAAGACACAACAAAATAATACATATAATAAGAGGAAAATTAGGATGATTTCTCTCCCACTCCCCCCCTCCCCGAATCAAATTTGAAGCAAAAGAAGCAGACTAGTCATCAGGGAATGTGTTTTGAGTAATATTGGAAAGGGTGAAATTGACTTCTTTCTTTAAGTCTCCTGGCACTGCTCGTCCTTTTTCTCTTCTAATGATTAAAAGCGATTAAATTCTAAAGCAGAAAACTTTGCGCCGTTCGGCATTGTAATTTACGTCAATAATTCTTTCGCGAAGTCCTTCAGTTTCGGCTTGCATTTCCGCGTCCACGGCTGAAAGTGATTTAAACGAACAGGAAATACCGGCTTATATTGACGAAAAGTTTTAATTTTTCGAAATCGATTGAAATACTTGAGCAGCACCCAGCACGAATTCTACTGTCGGTGACATAGACGAAAAATCTGTAATTCACTGATTCAATCGGGGAACTGATTGCAGTTGATTCGAGTTAAATTGAAGGTAGGTTGAAGTTGGCAAAACCCTCCACTCTTTCCGACTACGATGGCCTTTCAAATAAAACTTCGGAGAATTCAGAAGGATTGCGAGCACCTTATGAGGTATCTAAGAAGTATAAAGTTTTTTTCACCGAGCGCCTCCTATACTGCCGTGCTATGGAAAAACGTCGTATGAGCATTCGAGAGTTGCCAAATTTCCTCCGATAAAATGTTTATTTTGAGAGGAAGTTATGCATATTTTTCCTTGAAATTTTCACTTATTTTAGATTATCTTACGAACAATATTGTTTGAAAAATTGGAACACAAATATTCATAACTTTTCCAGTAAATTATTATTTTATCAAAGGAAACTTCGCAATGTCTGATGACTCCACGACGTTCTGCCTTAGCACTGCAGTATACCGTTTGCCTAATCTTCAATCAATACTGATTAGACTCCCACGAGTCAAACTTACGCCTTGATTCATGACACAACTTTAATGGAAGTTAATTCAGAGTTTTTTTTATTGTGGCGAATGTTTCAAATGCGCCTTTGACTGAGAGAAACAGAGCATAACTTTCGATTTCCGATTTTTGACTTTATGTTGTAATAAGAAGATGTAATTTGCCATGTTGAGGACTTTAAATTCGTCATCTCCCAGCAAGAAGAACATAACTAAATTTCAATGATGCAAAACTTCCATCCGCAAATTGTATTTTTATCGGGTAAAAAACCGTTAGGCGCTTCCAACTGAGAATTGCTTTGATTTTTCTCCAGATGACACACTAAAATCAGCAAAAAATGTTGATAGAAAGTGCACACATTTATATGGAAACTTCTTGGTCTTTCGCAATCTTGGAGTTGAGTTACATTCTTTCATGAGAGAAAAGACCGATCGTCGCAACTGTATAAAAACTGCAAAGACGCGGATCTCAGTTTGCGGCGTTGAAGACTTCGTGTCATACAAAACCTACATCGAAAACTTATAAACGTCATTTATAGAAAACTGGTGATTTTTCTTATCTATTGAAGACTTTTCTGTAAAAATTTCCAGTGATGATGTCGGTTTGGTCTATTTCTAAAAATGAAAAGAGGAGCGCAAATTTTGAAGCACCGCAACGTAGATTCGCAGAATCGCCGTCGATCACTAGTTTTTCCTTGTAAGTTGATTATAGACGTTTTGTATATATTCCCACAAGGTTGATAATATTTTTCTATGCAAAAATCTTTGTAGTGCTCTAATTCCTTCCCTCTCAAACCGTCCATTGAGAACATCTTAACGAGAGCTGCGCCATCGATTTACCTTCGAACGAATTACCCCGCTAACACTACTCGCCTAACTCGAGGTGGCGATGCGCAAAGTTCTCCTCAGGAAAAACAGCAGATCTCCATGGAATTCTCACGGGAGATACGTGATTTCTCATCAGATCGGAGATGAGGCGGGGGGCAAACAGCGCTAATCACAAACCCGATGACAATTGGACGCCGCGAGTTAGTTAACAAACCGCTGGACAAACAAGCGACACCGGACCCCGCCTGATCGGATGCCCGAGAAATAATTAAGGAGCGGGCAGTCTTAAACAATCGCCTGCAACGACGTCCATCGCCGGGTCAACACTCACCGGTCAACAAAGGACCCCTCGCCCGGTAGTCCCGGGTCCTCGATCCGAATGAAAACATTTTTTCCGGAGCTCTAAGCACCCGCCGAAAGCAAGAAATTCCGCAAGTCGATCCGGATGTTTCGAAATCTCCACGCGTGTTTTAAATTCCAAGACATGGACGAATCGACATTCCGGCTTGAAATTTTTACAGAATGACTGTGGATTGGCTTAGAAAAATTGAGATGAAATGTATATCTCGAGTGGAATTTGTAGTTTTTCGAGGAGATAAATTTCGCGAAGAAATTTCGAAACGTCGCAATCGAGATACGTGAGTTCGGCGGAAAGATCCGGAGCAATAGGACAGTTATACGCGTCCAGCTCCAGTTTCATTTAAATTATGTAAATGAAGAGGTTAAATTATTTAGGGGTGTTTTCAAAGTCGGGTGGTCTCTGGTTTCGGGTCCCGGCGGCGGGGGAGAGGGTGAGGGGGGGACGCGGGGGCGGGGGAGGCAAACCGCGGGGAGTTCGGTGACGTGGGTAATGGCTCGACTTGACCGTGGCGGAAGTGGCGCGGCGTTAGCGGCGGCCGGAAGTGGCGTTAGCGGCGGCCGGAAGTGAGCTTAACAACGTTACAAAATGAAATTCTCGCTTGGCCTCCGATTCTTCGGGGCCCTGGACCCGGGACGCGAATGGACTTAAGTCGTCGAGCTTTTGTTTCTTCGCCGGGTCGCTCCTGCACCAGTTTCCGCCGCCGCCGCTGCCCTTTCCTCCTTCTTCTTCTTCGTCTTCTTCTTCCGTCCACTCTCTTTGCGACCTCGTCTCCGGGCGCGGTTAATATCCTGAATTTCCGCGCTGCGGCGCTTCCGTTTCTTCTGTTCCTGACCGCCTTAAAACCCTGAAAAATTACCCCGCAACAGTTTAGCCCGAAGAGAAAACAAGAGCCGGCATGCAAATTGCACGCCGAGTGGCACCCCCTATACTTCCACGAGTCGTCTCTGATTGGCTGGTTTTTCCCGCCAATTTTCCAATTCGCCTAGAGCCCACTTGCTGGGTTTTTATAGAGAATAACACGGAGTTCATTTTTCATCGAAAATATCTCGAGAACCATGAAATATTATGCGTCGGAGATTTTAGATTGCAATTCTCTAGATTTTCCTGAAAAGATTGATGGTTACAATGCCGTAATAGAAAGTGTGGGCACCCTCCTATTTTACAATATGACACTTGGTGTCATCTAAGAAAGAAGAATTCTAGGTCTAGCAGTTCGGTGTATTTGAGAAAAACAAGTCATATACTACCCATCAATCTCTTCAAAAAATCTGAAGAATTATCTCTGAAATCTCAGACGCATAAATAGTTCCTTGTACTCAAGATAGTTTCGAAGAAAAATGAGCCTCGTGTTATTTTACATGAGGACCTCAGCAAAAAGGCACCCGGTGGATTGGAAAATTGGCGGGATGGCCCGAACTTCGGCCATCGGAGACCACATATTCTGGTGGACGATTCAAAAACCATAGAGATCCATACTGCCTTGCTGAGGAAGAACGCCGTATGAACATTCGAGAGTTACCAAATTTTCCCCAATAAAATATGTATGTACGAGAAAAGTTATGCACATTTTCCCTTGAAATTTTCTGATATTTTAGATTAAATTGTGAACAAAATTTGCTGAGAAATTTGAGGAAAAGTATTCACAATTTCCTCAGTAAATTCGGTTTTTGAAAGCAGGATTACGGCGTTCTTCCTTAGCACGGCGACATATGACCTGGCATCGGTCTCACGCACGAAGTTTTTCCTCCGTGAAAACCGCGTGTAGCTTGTTCCTAAGGCGTCGAGAAACCGTTGCCCACGGAGAGCTCAAAATTGTCAATTTCGACCTTTAAAGTTCGGCTCCTCTGTAATTTGCTCCTGTAAGATAACATCCCTTTTCACGGATCCTGCCTCGCATATCCATGGTAACGGTACACGGAGAAAAGAACTTCGTGCGTGGGACCCGAAGTTTAGGTCATATGGATCTTTGAAGTTTTCGGATTGAGCATCTGAACACTTTAGGTCCAGCTGCTGAGGTTCGGATCACACATCTGAAACTTCAGTTCTTACATCTGAAGTACTTCGGTTTTCACATCCGAAAAACTTCGGTTCTCACATCTGAAGTACTTCAGATGGAAGAACTGAAGTTTCAGATGGAAGAACTGAAGTTTCAGATGGAAGAACTGAAGTTTCAGATGTGTGATCCGAACCTCGACAGCTAGACCTAAAGTGTTCAGATGCTCAATCCGAAAACTTCAGAGATCCATATGACCTAAACTTCGGGTTCCACGCACAATGTTTTTTTCTCCGTGCACGAAGAGCTCAAAATTGCCCATTTCGACCTTTAAAGTTCGGCTCCTCTGGAAAATTTGCTCCTGTAAGATAAAATCCCTTTTCAGGGATCCTGCCTCGCATGTCCATGATAACGGTAGAAAAAGGGTTAAAACCAAGTCGGGAGTAAGCCCGATGCACGACGAAGGAGCAAGAGTTGACGAAGATCAATTCCAGGACTCATTGCGAATGAAAAAGTTGGGCCCGCGCTGGCGGAGTCGCGGGCAGTCACCAGGGGTAGGGGCCTGGCGGGGGTGGGGGTTGAACGCGAACGGGCCAACGTGTCGGCGAGCAACGCAAAACGCGTCATGCGACGAGCGACGAGCGCCGGGCCTGCGGGGCGGAGGGGGGACGGGGACGAAGGGGTGGAAGGGGGTGGGGTGCAGGACGGGGCGTGGAATCGCAAGACACACAACGGGAGGCGGCGAGCGAGCGAGCGAGCAGGAGAGGGTCGCTCGCGAAGACGCGGGAACTAATTGATGAAAGTAGTTAGAAAAAGACAAATTTAAAAGAAAGAAGCGATCACAAAAGGGGGAAGCTGCGCCGCATTATAAGTGTATGTAAATCCCGGGGGAAGTGTGTGTGTACTTTGTTCATCAAAGAAATCAATAATATGAAGTCTTATAAGAGTTAATGAGAAATGGGAGAGACGTAAGGAAAAACGGGAAAAGAAATAGAAAGTAGGGAAGGGTGTTTTTAAAAGATGGGGGTAAAAAACACCTCCGCCGCCTCCTGCGCCCGCGCCCCGCGCCCGCCCGCCTCATGCATGGGGGGATGTTGAATATTGATGAGCTGGCCCCGCGCCCCTTCACCCCCCCACCCCCGCCCCTCCCGGCGACGCCCCCGCCGATGCACGTCCACGAGCGCACACACACATAGACTGCGAGTGGCTAAAACAGAATCTTATTATCTTTCTCGCGAGAATTAAAAACTGTGAAGAAGATGCCGCCGCCGTGCCATACCTGCTCCCGCCGCGCCACCCTCGGGTCTCTTTTTTAGCCGTCGATGGAGCCCCCCCCCCCCCCGCCCCTCCTAACGCCCCTCTCGCGCCCTCCGTCTACATTCGGACTCCGCTCTCGTCGTTAATCTCGTATAATCGATCATAGCAACGAACGGTTCATCTCCTGAATCGCGTATCTCTATTGCAGCGTCTCAAAATTTCCATGCTGCTTCGAGATTTACCGAGGAGAATATGGAATTTAATTTGCAATTAGAAACGACGATTTCTGGCACATGGTAAAAGCACGCATATGCATAGGGGAACGAATGGTGCACTCGTTGTTTCTTAGCTGAGACAGACTTTGTAGTTCCTATAATCGCAAAATGTGGTCCAACTATTACACTGTGGCGCGGAATTTTTACTGGAGGACTATGGAATAGCGAAGACAAATTGACATAAATATTGGGGCGGAATGTTGACATTTCTGCGCTGAGATTTGAAACGTTGCTCTTGAGATATGTGGTTTTGGAGCTCAACCCTCTGGAAATTTCTGCTGACATTAGTGTGGCAAAAGAAGAAGCTGCATTTATTACTGTAGGTGTCCATATATTGCTGAGATAATCCGGATACCTTGGCACATATGCATTGATCTATTAATTTATGAATTTATTTGTCATGAATAAATAATAAATTTATGAATTTATTTATTGTTATTTATTTATTTATTTATTATGAATTTATTTGTCTATCCATTTATCTACCTATCTGAAGTAGTTCAGACGTGTGATTCGAACCCTTCGCTTTATACGGGAAGTGCTTCGGATCTATCTATCTATCTGTCCATCTAGCTACCTAATTATCCATCTGCCTTTCTGTCTATCCGTCTAGCTATCTATCATTCAGCTATCTATCATCCAGCTATCTATCATCCAGCTATCTATTATCCATCCATCTATTTTGCCATCTATCAATATCTATCTACCTACCTATATCCGACGAGTTAGTTCGTTAGTTACTTTATTTATGGACATTCAACATCCTAGGCCATTGACGTCTTTACACAGAATTTGGAAGATGGATGTATGTACAAAAATTTAGATTTAGGGAAATTAAAGTAAGGGAGGCAGAAAGTTTCAGTAGTTTGGTTGTGACATTGGGTTCATCGCATGTTAGTGGGTTCGTATTCCTTTCCACATCATAATGTATTATCAATCCATATACACATCTATCTACCTACCAACGAGTGGCTAAACAGGATTTAATTTTGCCCCCGCGAGAATGAAAAACCTGTAAAGAAGACACCGCCATTCTATACCTGCCGCCACCCCCGTATCCATTCATTAACCGCAGAAGGAGCCCCCCCCCCCCATCTCCTCCTCTGCTTACCGTCTACATTCGGACTGCTCTGCGCTCTCTTCGTTATAATCTTGCATAATCAATCATATCGCTCTCCCAGTTTTCATCGACCACTTCTCCTACCGTCCACCGTCTAATATTACTTCTTAATCAATATAAGACATAATCACCCTAAGTGCTTACCATGCTTGAGCTTACCCTAAATAGCCCCCCTCCCCCCCGGTTCGTCCCTCTGACGCGAAGAACTTTCATCTGTCCACGTCACTCATCAGCCCAGCGCACCCACATTCTGTTGACATGAGCGGCGCGCGGGGACAGGTGTCGAAGGTCCCCTGAAGAAGAGGCTGCGCTCCCTTTATTGAGGTGCTGAATGCGGACGGATAGGTAACCTCCGGAAAAATGTATGAACGGTGAAACTGCGAAAGCGCGAATCACGGTTGGATTCCTCTCGAAATTGGACTACCTACATTTTGCAATTAGGAACTACAATATCTGGGAATAGGACAAAATGTCCAAAAATAAAAGCCCGAAGTACAAAAATTTGCAAAGTCAAAAAGTCCACATCTAAAACATGTCGAAATATCAGAGCCGGATTTACCTACTCGCCGCCCATGGGCCGCCTGTATTTTTCTGCCCCCTTCTCATTTGTTTTGAAACATCAATAGATCGTATTCGACAGTGGTTCAATGTATCTTTTGGTTCAAAACAATAAAACATAACCTCAAACAAAAATTTTAGGATTTAATTTGGAAAAGCTGAAAATGAGAACATTCCTAACAATTTCACTTTTCATTGCCATTTGGTACTCGAGAGAATGAAAATTCGATCACATAAGACCCGTTATCTCAGATTTCTAAATTGACTTTTTGAGGCTGTGGTTACATATTGAACCAATCGATATCAATATAATCTCACCTGTGTGATCTGTCGAATACGATCTATAAAAACCATCAAGTGAACGTGCCGGTGGGGGAGGGGTGTATGAGACGCGTTTACTCGTGATGGGCACATTTTTTGTGAAAGCCCTGTCAACACAAACAAAAGTTCAGTACCGTAAACCCATCCCTGTATGGACAAGGCCTTCCATTTATAAAAAACGAACGAAAAAATTATGAAAGAACAAACATAAATGTGATTTAAAAATTTTAACTTCCACCGCCGCGCCGACCGCACTGTGTTGGCGCAATGCGTGAAGTATTCATGTAGTCTTGTAAGCGCTATGCGTTTCAAGCCGACTGCTGCTGACCGCAGTGTGTTTGACGCAATGCGTGAAGTATTCATGCAGTCTTGTAGGCGCTATGCGTTTCATGCCGCTCCATTTCAGGTCAAATTGCGTGTTTGGTTTCTCTCTTAACTCGACTATTTAAAGGTGTTGTCTCTTGTATCACCGAAAGACGACAAAGTTAGAAATTACTATACTTATTACTATCGAGTAATAAGAGATTGTGTCGCTTTTCCTCGCTTGTAATTTATTTTCTGAATCCGACTACAAAGAATTCATCATGCTTTAGTAGATGCGAGGTTTTTTCAGAACTTTCCTTTGTTGATAAACCATTTTCGCTTCGTAACGCCCCATTCCACTTTGAAATTTCATTCGAAGAGGGTTTTTAGATATGACGAATGACACTCCTCTTCAGTAGGAGCACCAACGACAGAATTTTCAGTTCTTTGGTACTGAATTCTCTTCTGGTGAGGGTTTCATTTTTAATAACATCTCATTGAAGAGCTACTTTACGGTGGACTATATTGTTTCTATGGCTGGTTTTGGGATCTTTGAACCTCTAAATGCAGTCTGTGGTGCGGGCTCATTTAAATGTGTACCTCCGAGGGGAAGGGGAATTGGTTGTATTTCTCAGTATGAAGGATTCGGGAGGTATTTTATCTCCCAGATAAAATTGAAATTCAACCAATGAATTTTCAGGGCATTGAATGCAATTTGAGGGATTTACCAAACACACTAAATGTGTTGAAATTGTCCGGGTGGGCAAATCAGAAAAATCACGATTTCACAGGAAAACAAGCGGGAAAGCTCTAATACGTTGGTATTAGAGAAGCGCTCAGCATTGAGGGTCTGCCTGAAGTGAAGAAATATTCAACTTTTAAACCAATATATATTTACTTTATTTCAGAATTTTTATTAAAAACTAAATTACAGAAACTAAATTAAAGCTTTCTTAAATAGAATTTTTTTTTTCTTAAAATTTGAAAATTCAAATCTATAAGTTTTCGCGCTTTTTTCGAAGAATGCCGTGGTTGGAGCTTCCTATAGTCATACTACTCGACATCAGCTGATAGCAAACAAAGGTTACCAAGGAAACCGTAAACGCGTAACAACTACCTACCGTCGCCAGAGCCAAAGACAAATAAGTCAAAGACACATAACCTAGATGTAAGCGAATTCTACTAAGGTCTCCGAATAAAGTTATCACCGGTGGAAAAGTTTTCGGAAATCAGAACGCGCATCTTGAACTTTCGAAAGTAATTATAGAATAACTATAAACCGCATAGCGAAGAGAGTTTTAGGACTGTTATTTATTTCTCACGCTAATTTGCATTTAATCGTATTCACAGAGCTATTATGAGGTAATCAAAAAATAAATTTTCCTAAATGACGTTCCGTGCATCGATGAGTTGGTGCGCCATTTGACCGCTTGAGCGCCCTACTATACTAGAGCTCTAGTGGCAAATCGAAATCAAAAAGCGCCGCCTATCGGCTGAGCGCTTAAAAAGAGCTCGGGGCTGTCGGATGATGCGGACATTTCCAATGAAGTGTGGTATACTGCCGTGCTAAAATAGAACGCCGTATAAGCATTTAAACTTTGCCAAATTACCTTTGATAAAACACGAGTTTCCAGGGAAATCTGCAAATATTTTTCTTCTAATTTTTCAGAGAATTTTATCTGCGACCAGACCTAAATTATCTGAGAATGGACCACTAGACAAGGTACGAATTTAAGCAATCTGATACATGTTTCTTAACCAAAATTTCACGCAGAACACGATTAGCGCAATGGATATTACTGAAACTAACTCCTAACGAAGATATCAACGTTTTCATTTCACATTGGGTACGAGGAATTTGAACTGCCCGCTCACAAGAAACTCAAAGCTCTACGTGAGTCAAATCGCGCACTACAACGGTTTCAGCAAGCTTCTCAATTGAGCAATGTTCATTTCCCACCATGTGTTGTTCAAATTATGAGCAATTTGCTATAGCTGAGCCAAAGCGTCAAAATTGAGGTTGCCACATTTTTAAATCGCAGATACTGTCATGATAACGTTTAGCGCGCGATGTGAATCACTTAGAGTAGGTATTTAGTTTTTATGAGCGGGTGGTTTGAATTTACGCATCAGGAATCATTAAATATCTTCGTAAGGAGTTGATTTCGGTAATTTTCGTTGTGCGCATCGTGTTTTACGTGAAATTTTGGTTAAGAAACATGAATCAGAATGCTGAAATTCGTACCTTGTCTAGTGCTCCATTTTAAGGGAGAATATTCATAACTCTCCTCAAGAACAATCATTTTATCGGAGGAAATTTGGCACTCTCGAATGTTCACACGGCGTTTTTCCTCAGCAAGACTCCCCAATTTGAATTGCGGTACTACCACAATTAATTGGAAATGACCATAGCATCCAACTAACTGGGGTAGTACCACAATTTTAGACGATAGCCCTAACATTTTTCTCCGTGGTTTTTTTTTTTCTTTCAGAAAAGGAAGGTGGCGTACCCTCCGAAAATCAACTGATCAACCCGAAGTTTTTCTCAGCTCTATTCACGTCACCTATCCTCCAGAGCTCCTACAGGGAACCAAAATCCGAGACCGAAATTGTTTTTCTAAATCACACCCTAGTGCTCTTCTACGTCTTCGCTCACACCGATAAAATCCGCGAATGCATTCTCGAAAGCGGAATCGAAGAATATTAGGTTGAGCGCCGTGCCTTGATCATGCGATGGGGTTCATTATCCCTACGTGTAAAGAGCAAAGCGGATGAGAAATCATAAACTACCACTCAAGTTCGGAAGCCTTCGTGGTTGCAATCGGGGGGCACCGAATGGGGCAATGACGGCCGGGAAAGGGGGTGAAAAGAGCATACAGTCGTCTAGTCGATATCATGAGTGACAGCGGCAGACGGGAATACACACGAAGTCGAAGCGAGTCGTGATGGGTACCAGTGGGTTAATGGCGAGTAATTGAACTAATTTATATGTGCCGAGTGCTAGTTATATGTACCACAAAATGAGAGTCACGGAAACACAAGCCTCGTCCGATTCGCTTGCATCATGTCTCGTACTCTGCGGCGCTATGGAAAAACGCCGTATGAACCTTCAAATGTCGCCAAATTTCCTTCAATACACTGAGAATTTTAGAGGAAAATCGTGGTTTATTCTTCTTTGAATTTTTCGGAGGATTTCATTCGCTGTTTAATCTAGAGTGTCTGACGATTTTTAGGAACAATTTTAATGACCTTCCTCTGAAATGAAGTTTTAATCGGAGAGAGATTGAGCACCTAAGGAAAAACACCGTCTTTCTTCCAATTTATCCGACAGTTTTGTTCGCAGTTTAATCTAAAATATCTGAAAATTCCTAGGAAAAATGTGTATAACTCTTTCCCAAAATAAACTTTTTACTTGAGTAAATTTGGCAACATTCGAGTACTATGTGACGTTCTTCCTTATGGCAGTATCCATTGGACTACATTTTGCAATTTGGACCTATAGATTCTAGCCCGGTTTAAAAACATCGTAAGTGCCATTAGCTTCCCTATGCACATAAGTGTTTTTCTAGATGAGCCAGAATTTATAGTTCCAAATTACAAAATGCAGTCCAATTGCCGTGCCAAGGAAAAACTCCTTATGAATATTTGAGTGTTTGCAAATTTACCCTAGTACAAAAATTACATTAGAGGGAAGTTATACACATAGTTTTCCTTGAAATTTTCAGATATTTCGGATGAAATTGTGAACTAAATTGTCTGAAAAATTTGACGAAAGACTTTCATAAATTTTTCAATAAATGCGTATTTTATCAAAGGAAATTTTACAACGCTTAAGCTTTAAAGGTTTATCCGGCGTTTTTCTTTAGCCAAACTCTCCCCGATTAAAAAAATTTTTTCGATAAAGGTTATCATTTTCCTTGAAATCGTCGGGTACTCTAAATTAAACAGCGAATGAAACCCTCCGAAAAAAGTCTCCTCTAAAATTTTAGGTGTATTAATTGAGGGAAATTTGGCAACGCTTGAAGGTTCATGCGGCGTTTTTGCTTAGCACGGCGGTATTGATTCCGTGTCATTAGCAAAATATTCGAATGTTCCCGCACCACCTCTGAGTCTCATTCTCCGTCTCACTTCATGTTTGCATTCCCACTTTTATTTCCTTACGGCTACCCCTAATACAACGGGACCGTTTATAATACATTCACGAAGAGAGCATTGCCTTTGATGCCGCCTCCTGATAAAGTTTTACTATGTTTAGGCTTTCGTTGGGTTCTTTAGGATCAATGTCACGGCCAACCAACTTTCGAGAAATCGTCACCCCTCTGACGTAAGGGCGTATCTCAATCTCTACTTTTATTCTATTTTTCTAGCTATTTTCCCTATTTTCTATATTTTTCTATTTTTATTTCTATTTCTATTCAATTTACATATGAGTCCATACTTTTTTCTTCTATAGAATCATGAATGTAACCCGAAATTCGCGCTCGTTTTCTATTTTTTGATCCGAATGGAATGGCGGATAAGCAATGAGCAGCCGAAAGCCAGATAGTGTTTCCGCATGTGAGTCCAGAAAATTACCCACATAATTTAATATCCATTTCTTAAAAACCATATAATCAACATAATTAAGCACCGTAATACTCTGTAATTTGAACCTACCGTACAATTGAACTCACGAGATTGTCTCTCTCTCTGGAGTATTGGTCGTTCTCGTCTCATATGAAGGATCCAGTGGCGATTCTTGAAAGTTGGCAACACAGTTATTCCTCTCCATTTAAATCTATTAAAAATATCGATTCTGAGTGAGGCAGCTCGTCTAAACTAAAACCGATATTTTTAATAGATTTGAATAGGGGGAAAACTGTATTGCCAACTTGCAAAATCGTCTCTGGAAAGATCCTAGAATCGATAGAGGGTAGCAATCAACAACGATTCGATCGAGGAATAGAAGAAAAACAATTATTTTCTTCTTCTTTCGATCGAAATTGGTCGGATCTTGGTCTAGGTACACAGTAAAAAAGAGTGACCAAAATTTTGTGTTAATTTGGGGAATAAAACGTGAATAAAACTCCGTGGGTTCCCAGTCTCTCCATTGTTTCCTTCGCTAAAACCGCAAACTGTACCAAAATCAACACAAAATTTGGGTTGATCTGTGTTTCACTTCCTATATTGACCAAAAGTAACACAAGAGCACAGATATTTTTTTCAGTGCATGGCCCAAGTAGTTCCAGTAAGTAGGTTGTTTTTAAGGAGTAGCCCTCAAAATAGTATGAGGAGTAGCCCTCAACGTGGCAACGTGTCCAAGTACATTTTTTTTAAAGTGTCATGGTACAAAATTGTTCTATCCTCTTCTTTTTTTTGTTCAGAAAGAAAGCTGCTGTTATTTCCCTTCTTAGGCTACTGAAATAATGCATGTTCAGTGCAAACTTGTAGTGTACTCACTCACATAAAAGACAGTTGTTTCTGAAGTAAGACTTACCCATGAACAACAGTTGTCAAAGTGACTTACCTGATTCATTGCTCCATATAATTTATCTCAATCTTATACGTTGTTACGTTGAAAGTAGAAATATTTTGTACGTAGACCAGATGCCACGTTAAGGGCTACTCCTCATGCTGTTCTGAGGGCTATATACTCCTCATGCTATTTTGAGGGCTACTCCTCATGCTGTTTTGAGGGCTACTCCTCATGCTGTTTTGAGGGCTACTCCTCATGATATTTTGAGGGCTACTCCTTAAAAAGAACCTACTCCAGGGTAATGTAGCATTGCGTCCATGATATTGGACTCCATGATCACCTATATAGCGTTCGGTTGCTCATCAAGTCCAAGATCTTGGACTCCATGCTCACTTTAATGAGGGATGATTTTTTAGAAAAATCGAAGTGAGCATAGCGTCCAAAATTATGGGATGCAGTTATTCTCTGACAACACACGAGCACATGGTCCAAAAATTTATTAAGACAAGTTTTGTGAAATAAATACGGACAAATGTGTTGTCATAAAAGAATTGTGTATGGGTTAGGTTAGGTTAGGTTAGGTTAGGTTAGGTTAGGTTAGGTTAGTTCAAATTAGACTAGATAAGAGAAGTATACGATTTTCTATCATGATGAACTTTAAAACTATAAGAATGATCTACTTGCTATTGGACTCCATTCTCAAGCAAAGAAGTGAGATGTTTAGCGATGAGCATGGAGTCCAAGATCTTGGACGAGATGAGCAGGTAAGTATATCAAGGGTGAGCATGGAGTCCAGTATCATGGATGCGATGCTACATGATCCACTCCAGTAAGTTACTAAATTAATGAAGAGATCAATCATTAAGAGTATAATTTTTGGCGAAGCATCTGGATCCGTGGCTTCAGTCACGCGTATGAGAAATGTAAGACTACTTTAAGAGCATATTATCATCTGCCTCAACGCAGAGCGTTGCGCGAAAGAAACTTAGAAAGAGGACAAATAAAGTAAACTATGTAAGTTAATGTCCAATGATGGCTCTGCGGTGACGATCATGAGGTGAGATGGATACGGCAGGATGGTTGAAATCCCGTTCGCTTCGCTTTGAATCTCTCCTCCTCTCCGTTTTACACTTCTTTCTCTCTCTTTTTTTTCTCACTCGGAGGCAAAATGGGAATACTCTTTGTATTGATTCGTCACTTTTATTCCCGATTAATGAGAGCCCCTGGAGGTATCTTTAATTCTCCAATTTAAATGCATATTTTTTCCTGATGTCTCTTTCCGCCTCCAAATCGTTACTCCTGTTGTTACTGTTCCTGAGAGGAGACAGAGGCCAGAAATGTGACCTGTGGGTATATTTTACGACTCGCTGGTGATTCTTATAGTATCCGTCCCTGATATTTCGTGAGTTTTTCTGCCTGACTTTTTCATCACTGGTAGGAATTTTGCAGTTTTCCCGTTTTTAATTTCTCTGTTATTAATAGTCAAATCCATTCTTTGAAATGATTTTACACCAAACAAAGAAATTTTTTTAATTGTAATAATCCTAACTAACCCTATTGAAGAAATACGTTGATACGTATCGAGGTATCGATCACCTGGAGTCGATCTTTTGTGTACTTCTACTTTATTTATCGTTTCTTTTTCGTTTTCGTTTAACTCTTAGATACCCAAACCAAGTCAAATTGACTCGAGGCCTGCTTAAAAGATGTGCGGCCTGCGAGTTGTATGCATTTGGTACAAACAAGTTTTAGATATAGGTCTACAAATTCATCGTAAAAAAAGGATCAGATATCAAATTGAAAAAAAAGAAAGAATCGAGTGTCAGGGAAGTTTATGTGACAAAGCCCTTAAAATCCCTAGCAGGGTCTTATTGGCCCGACAATCTCTTTTAGGGGAGTTATGGTGTCGATACATACGAGCTTTAGATATGGGTCTGCAAATACATCCTAAAAAAGAATCAAACGTCAAATTGAAAAACAGAGATAAAATCGAACGTCAACACAGTCGAGAATAGGAGAGACACATTCGGGCTTCATCCTTCAACTTTTCTACCGAATCCGAGCCACTCCTATCGTTGGCAGCATAGAAAAAAACATTGAGAGTTCACGCCTCGCGCCAACGCGCCTTCAATTTTGCAGACGCAATGCAGACATCCATCAAGCACGAATAGTTGTATCTCTGCGCCGTCATCAGCACACGTCCTTTCCCTTGCTGTACTTCCACATGGTGTGGTTCCTACTTGTCTGTTTTGGAACGGTTCTTCAAGGGCTACGTGAACAACACAGCCATAGATAGGTAAGGCGTAATCTATAGCCTCGTTCTGAAGCGCTCGGCCGATAGAGAGAACTTGGCTATAGAATTTTAGTATACTAGTGGCAATGCGCTCCAATGGCCCACCGGCTCAACAATTTAACAAGATAGCGGATACGGGTCTCACACATTTAGAATAAAATTATCTGTTATGTACCTTTATTTAATGCTTCTGATGTCAAAGAGTGGAGGACGATAATCGTTTTTCTATACTTTATTTTTTTCACGGTAGTGTACTTTGCTCAAAATCGATAGTTGAAATATTGGTGAGGCGAGTTCTTTCACTCAACGTTGCTCATCCTCTTCGAGGAATTTAAAAACGCGCTTACACAGAAAACAGCTAAGCGCTTCTCAAATACAAATGTATTAGAGCTTTCTCGCCTTTGTACTTTTCTGCCGAATCGAGGCGACACCGTACCAGCAGAAAAGAGCGGAGTTCACGCCTCACGCCATCGCGCCTTCAATTTTGCAGACGCAACATGGACATCCATCAAACACGAATAGTTGTATCTCTGCGCCGTCATCAACGCGCGTTCTTTCCTTCCCTCTACTTCAGCAGTAATCATTTTTTCTTGGTGCCCTTGTGTTGTTATTATAATTCTTAAAATATTCCTCACTTGAGTTTGTAAAAATGACTTTAACCTTACATAAAATAAACACGGGGAAAAAAAATTGCTGAAGTAACATGTTAAGAAATGTTAAGAATTTGTGCGACAACTCTTGAACGCTGAAACGCTAAGGCTAATAATTCAACGTAACTAGGATGTTACGTTAACAGCCGTAGCGTTCAGAACAACATTCAAAAACTGTCGCACAAATTCTTCACATTCGGGATGTTACTTCAGCGACTTTTTTTCCGTGAAAACACCGGTAACAATGTAATTATGCATGTGGCCAAGCTAAAAATTTTATGTTTGTGGATGTTTTTTGGTTTAAAATGTTTATGAAGCCTTTTTGAAGGCAGTGGTCTATACCCATACTTGATTTAGGAGTTGATTTCAAACTTTCCGTCCCATGAATTATGTTTTACGTGGAATTTTGGCTATGGCTAAGGCTAATATTTCAAAGTAACTAGGATGTTACTTTAATAGCCGTAGTGTTCAGATCAACTTTCAAAAGTTTTCGCATAAATTCATAACATCTGGGATGTTACTTCAGCAACTTTTTTTTCCCGTGAAAATACCGGTAACAATGAATGCGTGTGTCCAAGCTAAAAATTTGCTGTTTGTGGATGTTTTTTGGTTTAAAGCCTTTTTAAATACAGTGGTGTACCAATACTTGATTTAGGAGTTGATTTCAATTTTTCCGTCCCATGAATAATTTTTTACGCGGAATTTTGCATGAAGAGAAAAAGATGTCACAAAGTGCTTTTGTAGGTACCTGTGTAGTACCCCGTCGAATTAAAATTACCCAGCGGGCGAGTGCGTTGTCGTAGTGTGCAACACGGAGATGTTTTGTCTTTCATCATCAATTGGGGTAAATATTTTGTCACGAATGGCGCGCGTACCTTCTCAGGAGCCGCGCGAGTCGTTTTGCGAATACGCTTTTAAAAACTTAATTCCTTAGTCAGCTTAACCGACTTATACGCGGGAAAGATAAATAGCTTAAAAAGATTACATGGCGTGAGTATTAAGTGAAAAACCGGCGGCAGATCGCTCAAGTACAGAGTAAACACGTCCAACCTCTTCGTCCTGAAACGAAATTACGACAAAAAATTTGTGAGCGTAAACCTCTCCGCGATTACAAGTGCGGTAAAAATGCACCCTATGTTCCATTGTCAGTTGGAAATTAAGTTCTTTACCTTCTCTCTGTTCTGCTCTAATGTCCGCCTTTCTCCAGCGAGTTCTTTCCGAAAGGGATGAACGCATTTAGCCGTTTTCCAGATGAAACAACTCAGCTAAATCCAAAGATTGCGAAATTTCCACTCGTGTATCGTATTTTTACCAAGAAACTGCAGGGCGTTTTGTACTGGAAATGCCTCTGATTTTGTTTCTGCTTACATGCAAAAATTAGCAATATTTTGGATAAGAATTGAACTATTATATTTTTGGAAACAATTTAATTGTTTAAGTCAAGTTTGCGACCTTTGAATTGACGTTCTTGTAAAAGGACGAGTAGTGACCGCGGAGTGCGCCAATTCGCATACTGTATTTTACACACGGGACATTTCGCCAACGATTATTAGACCTGACGCAAAATGCACGTAAAAGTTGACTTGACATTGAAGTGCCCATCGTTAAAAACATTAAAATAATACGTATCTTATAGTACTTTTATTTTCCCGCCATCTATTTTTGAAGGTTAGATTAGACGACAAATTCGCCGACAGAAACAGTATGACATTTACATTGGAGATGATACCACTATTCGATCATTTGGGAGCTCGTGTTGCCTACACTAAAAATTGAAGGCGAACTGAATTGGCGTTAAAGTAACGTCTTCCTGTTAGGTAAAAAGTTCTTAGCTGCAAGTGTCCCGAGTGAGCATGCCAAAATGTGACGATACCACTATTCGATCACGTATAGGAGCTCTCGTATCGACTGAAATTGAAGGCAAATTGAGATGGCGTTACTGTAATAATCTTGTCACGTTTGTTAAAAAGCTATTCTTAGTATGTGTTCTGGGTAAGCATGCAATATCACAATGATACCACTATTCCACTTTTCTCTCTCTTTTCTTCTTCTTCTTCTTCTTTCCGTCTCCTTTGTTTCTTTTTTACACTCGTTTTTTATCTTCGTGAAACTTTCGGATTCGGAAGAAATGTAGGCACACGGGTAGAACATACAAAGGAAATAAGAAAGAGGGAAGGGGAGAGGTGAGGGGCTCGAAATCAGATGAATGAAACGAATTGACGAAGAGATATTTAAATTCATTTATTTGTTCTTGCCAAGGCACATTTCCAAGCTTGCTGAGACAGTGAGCGGAAGGCGGAGGGGGTGGGGGAGCCTTTTGAGGAACAGCTAGCTGATACCTCGCCGTGATCTAACGGGGCAAAGGGGTGAAATACACCTCGCGATAATAAATAATCAAAAGAAACCACATTGCGCTTCGTCCGGGGGGTCGGCGCACAGTGGATTGGCCCAATCAGACACGTCAGACATGAAATTTTTGACTAAAATTACAAATTTTGATGTTTATTTCGTCGCACTTTAAACTTTAAGTGGTGCTTCCAGAAGAAAATTTCACAAAGAAACCAATGGAACCACTTTTAGAACCTCAAAGTTTTGTATAAACGAAGTTATAAGCGTTTAAAGTTTCCAAATTTCGTCCGACCTCTCCAGTTGAATCGATCCACTGTGCGGCGAGGGGATCCCTTTTGTTTCGTGCCAGGGACCCGGGGAGATCTCAGAGACATGAAATGAAACACACTCGGAATGGCAGCAATCAATTCTTTTCAGTTCTCCTCCAATCGCTGGATATTAATTGATAAGACTGCCTCAAAGTCTCGCTGAGCTTGAGACCCTCCAAAAATTCGAAGGATGAAAGGCTCACCAAAATCTAATGGGCTATACTCTGCTTTGCCAAGGAAAAACGTCATATCTGCCTTCGGACGATGTCAAGTTTCTCTTTGCTACAAAGACATACCTGCTAGGAAACTTGAAGATATTTATTTTCCAATTTTTTAGAGAATTCAGTTCACTATTTAATTTAAGGTAGCTAAATATTTCAAGGTTAGCATACCCATTACAATTCTATAAAACGGAAATAGCAGTTCGCTACCACAACATGGCAGAACGATTGATGAATGAGGGGCTTCGAGGACACGGCGCATAAGTACAGTTTTCGCTATTTTGAGAAATATTTGTTTGAAGTTTCGAAATTACATGGATCCTTATGGCGGAAAGAAAGTTCAAACTGACTTTTGGATACTAAAAAATTGGAAGTTGGGAGCGAATTTTTCACAAAGTATGCATTAAGACTAGTTTTATTTGATTTCATCAGTATCTCGATTTTTTCAAAAACTGCACTTATGCGCCTTGTCCTCCAAGACCTTCAAATATTAAGCATATATTCAGAATATATGTATTTGATTGCTATCAATAATATTTCGTTTAATAATGTCTAACCATTTATGAAATCTGTTTCGTGAATTTAATTTTCGCTCTTTATACATACCTATCGGAAGTATTTTTCCAGCGTCCATCAACTTCAACAGGAGGAAAAAATGTCCGAAAGCTGGGAAAAAAACAAGTCAAAAGTGAGTCAAACTTGAGTGGGCTTCGTCGAGTTGAAGAAGTAGAGAGACGCCTATCACCAACAGAACTTAACTTTAGGCACAACTTACACAAGTAACAAGCTTTGAAACTTAAAAACGAGGAAGGAATTGATGTCTTGAGAGTAATTAATTATTTTGATTAAGATGAAAAATTTTAATGTATCTCAGCGCGTTTGCTAGCTTCTATACTCAAGTTATGAGACCCTGGTAGGCATACGTTGTCAGATCGAGAAGGTAATGATTATTTATTAAATTTATAATTGGCTGAAAGAAAGTCCTCCTCTTTCGATCGTTACGACGATCACCGGCGTTTACAAAAAGGGGAGGAAAGGAGCAAAGAGGGTAACTATCTATTCAAGAAACTGAATAAAAATGACCACCCCAAATGTTTTGTAAATGAGGAAAGGGCCGTTCAAGTATTATGTGCTTGAGTATTATTTAAAGGGCATTTTGGCCGACTTTTTGAATCCCCCCCCCTCTCCCTTGTTAGGCATTCGTAACAGTGGCGTGGCCCGTGGCGTGCTTTGTGATTTATTGATTGATCTGCCATTTAAACCTATGGAAAAGAATCGACAAACAGTGTTCGCAACGAACTCCTTAATTATCGATGCTTTACCATAGCTTTAAATGGTGAAATATCGATAATCGATCATTGACGCTTTTCCACTGATCCGTGAGACATCCTCTCGCTTCTTTTTTGAATTGCGTCAGGCTGATCTGACCCTTCTCCCTCCCTATTTTTCAAACAATAACGAAGAAAACCTGACGAACACTGAAAAAAATTATTTTCATCGAAAAATCTTTTTACTTTCTTTTTAAACTGGGTGGCTTACGTAAAACTAGAGTCCCTTTAAACTGAGAGTCAAGACAATGTGAATCCATTTCTGATTGGTTCCCGTATTTTAGGCCTTCACAGTGTCACAAACGGGAATAAAGATTACATTCTCACCCATTGCAAAGATTATAATCTGGAATGGACCAGGGAATTACGGGTTCGGCAAGGAACAAACGGAATGAGAGAGGGAACGGAGAAAGGAATTTGAGAATGGGCCGATCAAAGATTACAAAAAACGTTCAATTTGTGTAATCTTTATTCCCGTTTGTGACTCCATAAGGGGGTGTTGTCTTGACTCTCAGTATAAAGGGACTCTACGTAAAACTGAACTTCACCCTTCTCTATCCCCCCCCTCCTTCGTAAGACCCTGCAAGGCAAGCTTATAGCCTCCTCTTCATCTTACGGGGGTCACGTAGTGCTTGAACGATCCCAAAAATTAAGCATGATATGTTCTTCATAGTATTAAATTTTATATAGAATCAAACATGTATTTCTTCGTCCAACAAATGTCACCTAATGCTCGTACTAAGGGATCTCCGAATAAGGAAATGATGAGTAAGTTTTTTATGAGGATGCTGGATCACTGCTTGCCTCAGCACGATCTGTCCCTTCCACTAGAGACTGATCTCGTGCGCCGCTCTCGTCTTCTCCTCTTATGCAAACTGAAATTCAGAATTTTGTAGCTATACGAGCGATGCTCCACAGAAATCCTGTGATGATTACCAATTCTGTCCCTTTCTGCCCTTTATAATTAATGCTGCGAATTTGGTATGCAGACGCTACGTACGTTACACTGGGGGGGGGGGGGGACACATTGGATCTAGAATCTAGACTCTTGAAAACATTGATAAGAAAAAAGACTCTTGATTCAATCAGATTTAAGCTTAAATCAAAAGGAAATCCGCTCAAATTAAGAGGCTTGGTTCTTGATTTAAGCTTAAATCTGATTAAATCAAGATTATTTTTTCTTGTCGATGTTTTTTAGAGTCTGGACTCTAGATCCAATGTGTGTTTTTTTCCAGTGTAAGCAGTAGCTTCTTGCAGCTAAGTTTACTTGATGTTTCCAGTGTTAATTTTCAGTTTTCACTGAAAGTTTGCTGGTTTTTTTCATATCTACGATCTATTAGCTACTTTTTTTTTTTTTTTTTTTTTTTTTTATTTTTTTTTATCGGACTTCAGGTATTAATGATTTATAACTCCTAACAAAAAAAAAAACAAAACAAAAATTCATCAACTTATCGGATGCAAAAATAAATAATGGGACTGGATATAAAGCCCTTATTAAGTATCTACTTTTTATATTTCATTTTTACTTTTTTTTTTTTTTTTTACTCTACATACGTATACATACTCACTCAATACACCTGTATATACTTATAAGCGTATATACAGGGTATACGCGCATATGCATATGTACACATATTTTTAAAACTCTTCGATTTTGTAAAAATTATGTAATGGGGGAGATGAAATTATGAACCTTTCGGTCAATTTAGGAAAGAGAAGAGAGGATTATGATACATAAATTTATTCGTTTTTAAAGTCGCTAGAATAACGTTAAGCCGAATAATGTCAGTTTTATACGCCAGTTTTAAATGACCCTAGGCTGCTTTAAAGCTGGCCGCCGGCAGGTCCAGCTCCGTGTTCCAGTCAACGATCATTTTCTGAGACGGTCCCATCTGAGCTGTCGAGAGTCCCAGATAGATAGGGTCCTCGTGGTTCCTGTCCCACGTTGAGCGTAGCAACTCTGGGCTGGGGTGTGATGTAACGGTGAAGTTGTAGTGGCTGGAGGAGGAGTTCAGCGGGCCGGTGGTGGTGTGGTCCCGTCCTGGATGGGGCGGGCTGTCGCCCGGTGTCAATGGCCCCCGTTGGAAGGGCGCATAATGAAAGAAGGCCGGAGGCTCCGTGGCGGTTCGGCCTGGGGCTGGGGAGACCCGGGCAGTCCCTCAGGATGGTAGGCGAGCTATGCGGGGGTCCTGGCTGTGTGCTGGGCGGAGGTCGTCGGGAGCCGGGGATCCCGGGGGGCAACGATGAGCAGGCTGCGGCACCGGGGGCAAACCAGGGTCCTCCGTTCGGTGTTGGTCTCGTGAGGTAGTGTCCGACGTTGAGTTGATAGGAGAGAGTGCGATGGATAAGCCAGCGGGCAAAGTATTTGAGGGCTCGAGGACAGCGGGCTGAGGGGCCTGAGGGGAAGAGGGGGTAGAAGGATGAGCGGCGGCGCATGGTCAGGAAAAATGAGCAGACACCTAGGAAAGTTGAGTCAGCAGTAAGGAGGTGGTCACAAGGACTGCGATGTCGCGCGTTTTCTCGCGGAAGCGGGACATGAAAGTCCGCGCTGGAGAATGAAGTTAAATTTTTCCCAGGCCTTCCTACTTCCTCAGACGTCAGACGAGTATTTAGTTGTGAATTTGCATATTTGTGAAAAATGTTGCGTATAGGGTGCATGGCCCGGGGATACAGTTTATGCATCAACATTGGGCATCGCGAGGACTGGACGAGGCGCTTCTGTGTCAGCGGAATGTGTTGGACGGCACAGGCGCATGGAGACTTTTCCCGGAAGCAGTCAACGTTTTGTAGTAGCTTAAAAACCGATAAACGGGGACTCATGAACGTTATGATTTATTTTAAGTCGAAATTTTTTTTGAGTACCACGAGATGCACCATGTTAGGACTGCGGCGGAAAGACATAGTAGTTTTGGGATTTTGTTAAATGAACAGAACGGCTACGAAACCTCTCAAACCAAAGTTCTCATCGGGTGCCGGCAAATAAAAAATGTGGCCGCTTTATTTATTATTTTTTTGTGGGAAAAGTCATATTTTCTACGCTAGCCTTCTTTTATTTATAATTTTTTTTAACCTACTTTTATTTTACTATTTTTTTTTGCGACAGAACGCTGCATTTTGCTTCGCAGGAGCTTTGACTTCGGAAGCCACTCGGTTTTTCACTCTGGAATTATGCCTTTTTTCAGTAATATTTGCAACCTTTCACATATTCCAAAGACATCGAGAGGAACTGTGTACCTACATTTAATAAATACCAGGCTGAAAATTACGAATTCCAGGGTTCCATTTTTTTTCGCTTTTCAAAGAGTCCTTTAAAACGCTCTGATAATAATTTATCTTCGCACGTCAAGTAGGTTGCAGTCGTCCGGGAAAGAATGACATCATTTAATAAATATGATTTTCTGATTTATATAACATTTACTTTAATCGTTGGACGGCCTTGGAGCAGAGACCACTCACAATGAAAAACTCAAATTGTAACTTTCCACTGGAAAAGAGGCCTTTTTCCAATTAAGGAGGCAAAATTTTCAGAGACGCAACAGTGGCAGTGGCAATGTTGCAAGTTAGCAACACTTCTGTCCTCCTTGAATCCATTAAAAATGTCAATTTGGGCGAGGCAAGCTGCCTCATCGAACATCGATTGTTTAACTCACAATTAAATTCAGTAAAAACAGTAGGTATTGCTAACTCACAACATCGATTGTTTAACTCAAAAAATAAATTCAGTAAAAGCAGCCGGTATTGCTAACTCACAAGAATCGCTACTGCACTAGAGCAATTTCTGTCGAGTTACATGAGATCGAATTTCAAGATCTCCGCGGAAAACTCACTTGAATGTCCTTTGCAAGGACGATTGAGGACATCGCACCAAGAACAGCCTATATAACTTAAAACCGCGTTTTGAGAAAAACGCATTTGAAGTTTTGTTTTTGATTGATTTACTGCGCAGACTTTTCTATGCAGGTACCCTGTTTTGGTGTTTTTGGGTGACCTAATCCTCCTATTGAAGGATGCCGAGTATATTTTGCGATACATCTTGGGTTTAAACTCTAATATATTTAATTTAAAAAAGCGGTTTATAGGCCATTATTACACCCAACAGTCATTTTGGTGGCAATATGAAGTATAAATCATTTTAATCACGCATGATTATACGCATAAATGTTACTCATTTGCTGAATACACTGGCTGGAGCGCATTTTAGCTATGCATTCACCACTGCAAAGTGTCAAAGGAAATCGACAAAGCCAACGTGCATGGAGGCTATTTCCATTTTAATCTTCCGTCACATTCTTACGGCGCAATGATACAACTATTTGAACTCTCCGGAACGCGTGAGGTATCACGCCGCATTTGAAGGGGTTTTCAAAACAGCCAAGTTCCGCTATCCGGATTATTGTTTTCCGTAGTTCCTATCATTATGTTTTATTTCCTACCATTTGTTTGTTTTCAATCCTACTATGAAAACTACTCATTTGCTGAATAAACTTCTGGCTGGAGCGCATTTTAGCTATGCATTCACCACCGCAAAAGTGTCAAAGGAAATCGACAAACCCAGCGTGCATGAAGGCTATTTCAATTGAGGACACCGCACCCGGAACATCCTATAACTTGAAACCGCGTTTTGAGAAAAACGCATTTAAAGTTTTGTTTTTTATTTACTGCGCAGAATTTTTTACGCAGGTACCCTGTTTTGGTCTTTTGGGTGACCTTACCCTTCTATTGAAAGATGCCGTATAGATTTTGCGATACATTTTGGGTTTACACTCTAATATATTTAATTAAAAAAAGCTGTTTTTAGGCCATTATTACGCCCAACAGTCATTTTGGTTTCAATATGAAGTATAAATCATTTTAATTACGCATGATTAACGCAAAATGAAAGGATATCGATAGTGAGTAAAGATAGGGGTAACTAGCACCTTATCGGCCCTTAAGTTTATAGGCCCGCTTATAGGTCGTTCTTGCACCCATCGATACAGTGGCCTGACTTAACTCGGAAAAAAAGGCTTTTCGACCTCGAGCCGTTACCTATCTATATTCTATCGCTACCACAGGCTGTGGTAGCGATGTACCACAGCATAGTCCAGGGCACGTAGAATCCGAAAAGCAGATGGGCCTATACGCCTATAGGCTGTTCTTGGTGCGGTGTCCTAAATTTAGATGGAGGAAGTGCAAAAGCACGGTATCTCTTTTTGCGACGTTGCAGACTTTCTGTCATACTTTACTTTTTCTCTGGAAGAGTCAACGTAGTTTCTTGAAACTTCCTTGATTTTGGATCCTGATCCTCCTCCCGAAAGTAGTGTCTAAATTTCGAAAGAATAAATATAGTATGGCAAGAAGTCTACAACGCCGCAAACGGCAACACGTGGATTCGCACTTTGACCATGGATAAGATCATGAGCCAAATTTCCTCCGATAAGTCACGCATTTTTAGGGAAATTGATGAATAATTTTCCTCCAATTTTTCAGAGGATTTCGTTCGGAATTTGATCCAAAAGTTCTCCAAATTTAAAGAAAGAATAACCATAACATTTTTCAAAAATAAACAATTCAAAAGAAAAAATTGACAACATTCGATTGCGTATACGGCGTTTTTACCTAGCTCAGCAGATTAGGATTGCCACTCGCTGACGCGGGCGACTCGTTACGACGCACGATGGATCGAGTCAATGGAAGAATTCGGACATGAAATTATTGACAAAAATTGTAAAAATTTTCGTTTTTCTCATCACAATTTGAATGTTAATGGGTGTATTACCACAGGAAATTTTACGAGAAAACCAATGAAACTACTTTTAAAACATCAAAATTTCATATTATTGAAGATCTACGCTTTTTGAAGTTTTTAAATTATGTCCGACCTCTCCCATTGACTCGAACCACCGTGCGATGTACGATGAATTAACACTCGTCGTATTTCGATCACAACATGAGCCCCAGAAAACATGGATTTGCATGTGAAACAGGGCTTTTCTAGAAATTGGACCACATTTTGCTATTAACAACTACAATTTCTGGACCACTTCAGAAACAACGTGTGTCCCATCAGTATTCCTCAGTACATAAGTTTTTTTACGGCTGAGTCAGTAATTGTAGCTCCTAATTGTAAAATGTCGTCTATTTGAGTTACGCTCTTACGTTAAAGGAGCGATAAACAGATACAATTTCTGGTTCACTTAACAATAACGTATGTTCCATCAATATCCCTCAACACATACGTGTTTTTACGAGGATGAGCTAGCAATTGTAGTTCCTAATCGTAAAATGTCGTCTAATTGAGATACGCTCTTACGTCAGAGGAGCAACGAACTGCTACAATTTTTGGTCCACCTTAGCAACAACGTATGTACCATCAGTATTCCTCAACACATAAGTGTTTTTACGGACAAGCCAGCAATTGTAGCCCCTAATTGTAAAATGTCGTCTAATTGAGATACGCTCTTACGCCAGAGGAGCGACGAACTGTTTACCGAGGATTCATTCGGCACTTTTGAGATGCAAAACTCAGACAAGTGTCGGACCTGGAAGTTTGCGAGGGCCCCAGGGGGAGGGGGGTTAACCGTAGGAGGACACCGTGAAAACAGCGCGTTAAGTGGAAGTTTGTAAGAAGGCAAAGGGATCAAAGCGAAAGGGCCGAAGAAAGCTCACCGCGTGGCGTCTTGCGTAGCGTCGTCCCTTTCGGGAGAGGCACGTCCAAATTAGACCGGGCCAAAGATGTGTCATGCCGGATGCCGAGCACAAGTTAACATGGACACAGGGACACAGGGACCCAGACGAATTCGGAGCTTAATGTACAGCGGTTGAGAGGCGGGGTGGGGGCAGGGATTGCGAACCAGTGCTGCCGATTTCTTCCCAAAGGGACCGAGAACGCCAACGCGGAGGATCCACCGATATCCCTGCAGGAATCGTCCTCGGATCGTCTTTCAGGCCTCCCGTTTTCCGGATAATTATCCGAAATATGGAGATTTCGCCCTTCCGGGATATTCTAATGGGAGATTTGAAAATCGAGAATTTTACCGGAAAATTTCGAAGAATATGCCGGAAGATTTCGGAAACTTTTCCGGATAATTTTGTTTTGACGTGCGGGGGGCCTGTCGTCTTTTTCCGGACGAAAGAACGTATAATAATCACTTAAATCTCTTCTTGAAAAATGGTCTTTTCAGCACTTGAGAGTCTGGTGGTCCCCAAGTTGCAATAATGTGGTAAAGTTATTGCCACTGCATTGGGGTGTTGTGTATGTTGCCTGTTTACCGATTGAAGGCGCACGGATTATTGGAATGTTATTGCGATAAAACTGAGATAAAATGCAATTTTTCATTTCAAGCTATAAAGTTGACTTGTTCCTCTTCGAAAAAATAAAAAAGGAGGGGAAACATCCCGTGTTATCCCCATCTATCCTGTTTTATACTTACCATTCCCGATTCACCTCGAATTATCCCATTACATTCCAATTTATCCCATCTTATCAAGATATACACCGATTTCTGTCGTTTTATCGCGATTTCTTGGAATTGAAATTCCCCGGAGTTTTTCAAACGACCAATGAGAAAGCAAATCGGCACAGACGTACGCACAAATAACGGCTTGAATTTTTTCAATACAGTAAGAGATAAGATATTTCATAGCTGTAAATTTGACTTCTTTCTCTTCAAAAACTAAAAAAGGGGTAATTTTGAATCACCGCAATGGAGCTACTTGGTTTTGCACTTTGGTCATCGATACTTCGATTGAGAGTTGATTTCAGTAATTTTTGACGAGCAAATCGTGTTTTACGTGAAATTTTGCTTTAGAAACATGTATCAACATGCGTAAATTCGTATCTTGGCTACTGGTCCATTCCACGAATCTCGCAGAATTCCGCAGCAATTCGGCAACAGCGTTTAAGACGCGGGCGATCTCATCGTTTCGTCCGCGGCGTAGGGAACGGGGCTAAATGTTAATTTGCCCCCAACGAATATGGACTAAAAGCCCAGTTAAGATAGTGGATGTGTGAGGGGGGTCGTCGGCGGGGGTGGCGCGGGCGGGGCGGGGGAGCCGCAGGACAGAAAGGAGGGACGACATCCCGATTGGAAGGGTGGTCTGGAGGGGATTTGAAGAATGACCCTTTAAGAAGAAGATGTTGAATGCAAATTACTTCTGACTTGTCTTACCTGGGGAGAGATATTGATTCTAGCCTCTCTCTGGACATGACTCAGTTTCTGATAATTATGGCGGCCGCGGCTCTCTCTCGGCTCGAATTCGTGTCACGATTAACCGAATGATTTACAAGATCGTTGCTATTGCTCGCTCCGCGTCTCGCGACATGAATTCCCTCGATTTTTCAACTTTTGATCGGGCGGATTTAACCAAACTGTTGATAATCAGGAGTGGATTCGATGCCGGAGTTTATATGGCACCCGAAAGTCCCACACTGGAAAAAAAGTCGCTTGGGTCTAGAGTCCAGACTCTTAATAACATTGACAAGAAAATATACTCTTGATTCAATCGGATTTTTCCTTGAATCGAAGAGCCTAGCCTCTTGATTTAAGCGGATTTCCTATCGATTCAAGCAAAAATCCTATATTGAATCAAGAGTATTTTTGCTTGTCAATGTTTTTAAGAGTCTGGACTCAAAGCGACTTTTTTTCCAGTGCATGTGATTTGAATGCGAAGGGAAAAAACACAAGAAAACGAGCACCAAGGCTAAATAACAATCAAAGCCTAATATAAGCCTGGGACGTTTTGGAGTGGTTGCAACCCCCTCCTCGACCAGGAAACAAAAATATATAAAAAAATTACAAATCGGAATCCCTAGACCCCCATTCCCACATGGCATTTTTCAACGGAAAAATCACGATATTTTGAAATTAAGTTGCGATTTTTTGGCAACAAATCGAGATGGAATTATCAACACTTATCCTCAATCTTTTCGCAATATTCATCTCAATTTGTCACCATTTTTCGTTCAAAAATATTGCGATAAATCACCGCCGATGGAGTCGCGATTTTATTGCAAATTTATGCGATGAAATCGCAGTTTATCGCAATTTTGTATCCAATAATATTCAAATAAATCGACGTCGACAAAATCGCGATACGTTCTCCGATCAAATCGCAACATATCGCTATCACTGCTATACTTGGGTTCGTGATAACAAAAAAGGAGGTTGATTGATTTTTTACAATCTTTTTCGTGAGAGGGTATGACACTCCGCAAAAAGAGCAGACTCCACTCCGTAATAGTGTAAATCACTTCGTAAGGAGAATCGATTTTACTCCGCATTCATATATCACTCCAACTAACTTTTTCTCGTGCAAGCAACGTAAAGGATATCGTTTTCTTTTTCGAACTACTACATACTAATTACGGATGCTAGGACTTAGTGAGTTTTTGGACCACCGCTCTCTTTTTGGGCCGTAGTATCTTGATTTATTTTGCGAGGGAAGCTCCGTGCTTTTGAAGGATGCCTGCCATTCCTAATATGTTGGAGCGCCTTCAATTTCGTACGATACTGTGCCATACCTCTGGTGTGAAATAGTTGCTTCAAGCGCCGCACATTGGTTCCAGGGCCCGATCTAGGTGGCATTAATTAGAATATCACTGATGATGACATTTTATATATGTTTCTAGGGGTTCTTTGGGTCGCTAATTACGAATTTGAAGTCAATTTGACTGTATCATCTAGCATAAGGTGGTAAATTTGCATTTAGCTTGAAAATTCATACTTAATACTACATTAATAATATTTTAACATGGCTGAATTCCTGGACTGATATATTTTTCAACCTTTTTTGATTTATCATCAAAAACTATCGATGAATTTACGAGGATTTGTCCTCTAATTACTAATTTTTTTATGGGGGAGGGGGGGTGGGCAATGTTGTATAATTTTTGTGAACCAGGAATTGGTATTATCTGGTAAAATATACCTCCTAAATGTTGTGATTTCCCTGAGGAAAATAAATTCCAGTACCAAAGAAAACTGCTTATCCCACTATTCGAGTTGTTCATACAGTGTTGACAAATCAGCGTAAGAGGACCTTTATTTGAACCTCAATGCTCGCTGATTTCTTGATTCGCCGCGCTTTAAAACCAACAGAAATTTTGAAGCTTTGTAATTTAATGGTACAATTATGCTATCAGAATTATTATGTTATCAGAATAACTATGAATTAAGATTCGATCTTCGTCTATAATTCAAAAAATACATTTAAATTCATTATACGCGGCAATTTAAACATACGTAACATGAATATTTTACTTGAACAAGAAGTATATTCACTCAATGAAGGAAAGCAGAAACCAAAATTAATAACAAAGTATTTTGAAAGAAAAATGATTACTGTCTGTAAGAGCAGGAAAATATTCATCGGTATAATATTTTATTGCGCATCAAAAAGGGTGAGGTGTCACACTTGCTTTTTTTTCTTTTTTAAACAAAGTTGTGAGCTTGCGATGATTTCAGAGCCTTACAAACCTTAGAGAATAAAAACACGGAGAAATCATGAACCAAGAAAGAAATAAGCATTCGTTGTTAAGTTAGAGGACATTTACTCATACAATCACGGAATAATGCGCGAGGAGTGCAGTAAGCTCCTTTTCTGTGGAACAGTGCTATGTCTATGGGCCTCTCTAAAGGTACAGACAATGTGAAAAACAATTATCTAAACGATTGAGAGGATTTAAGAACCCACGTGTTCTGTATTTTGAGCCATAATTGTAAAATTTCTAGTCAAAAAACGGGAACTGTCTTTAGTCTATGGGCTTCTCTACAGGTATAGACAAGGTGAAAAATAATCATCCCAATGATTGTGAGGATTCGAGAACTCACGTGATGTGCAAAAAATGCAGTCCTCAAAGATCTGGAGTCTGCAGTAGTGCAGTAAGCTCCTCAGTGTGTCAATTTTCTTCATTTCTCGAAGGCCGGTTTTGGAAATTCAAAGTGCCTAACCTCCAGGGACGCAAGTATGCGCAGAATTTTTTTGCTCCGAAATCAAGTGTAGGGTCAGCACTAACTACTACAGTCGGTCTGCACGTGTGCGAACCTACGCAGGGCCTTTATTTTGAGTCATAATTGTAAAATTTCCAGTCAAAAAACCGGAGCTGTGGTAAGTCTATGGGCTTCTCTAGAGGTATAGACTAAGGAAAAAATATTCATCTTAACGATTATGAAGACTTGAGAACCCACATGACCTGTAAAAAATGCAGTATTCATATTCCCAAGGATCTGAGGTCTGCAGTAAGCTCCTTAGTGTGTCAATTCTTTATTTCTTGAAAGCCGGTTTTGGAAATTCAAAGTGCCCTAACCCCCAGGGACGCAAGTATGCGCAGAATTTTATTGCACTAAAATCAAGTTTAGGGTTAGTACTAACTACTACAGTAGGTCTGTATGCGTGCGAACCTACGCAGGGCCTTTATTTTGAGTCATAATTGTAAAATTTCCAGTCAAAAAACCGGAGCTGTGGTAAGTCTATGGGCTTCTCTAGAGGTATAGACAAAGTAAAAAATAATCATCTTAACGATTATGAAGACTTGAGAACCCACATGACCTGTAAAAAATGCAGTATTCATATTCCCAAGGATCTGAGGTCTGCAGTAAGCTCCTTAGTGTGTCAATTCTTTATTTCTTGAAAGCCGGTTTTGGAAATTCAAAGTGCCCTAACCCCCAGGGACGCAAGTATGCGCAGAATTTTATTGCACTAAAATCAAGTTTAGGGTTAGTACTAACTACTACAGTAGGTCTGTATGCGTGCGAACCGGCGCAAGACATTCATCTAGAGCCATTTTTGTAAAAATTTGCTTGGAATTAGTAGAAAATAACGCTTTGTCTAACGGCTTGTCTAGATGTATAGACACGTTTTTGAAAGATAGTAAGAACGTATAAACCTTTACCATGCCTTATATTTTTGATACACCATAACAGAACACTTCACATTTGCATCTATTTCTGTGTGATGAACTTCAAATCATAGGACCTGACAGTAAACACTGAAAACTGGTGCGAGTCCGCCCAAAAGTACCTCGCGGCCTCACCTTTAGGTGCTTATCATTTCCTTATTAGTGATCCAATCTTCATGAAATTTGGCCAAGTTACTCTCGAGAGTATGCACTATCAATCTGTGGTGTCAAATTTTAATTTTTCCAAAATTCATTTTTTCGAATTAATGCCACCTAGATCGGGTCTGGGAACCAATGTGCGCCGTGGTACGCTGCGGCGCAGCGCGGCGGGCGGGCAGCCAGCGCGAAACGCGCATTGGCACCTACAAACCTAACAGGGATACTTCACGCATTGCGCAGTGCGTGAAGTATCCCTGTTAGGTTTGCAGGCACCGTGTCAGTGCGCCACCGCTCCGCTTTGTGTTAGGCTCTGATATTTAATCTCGTGGAGTCAGCGTTGTTCAACTCATGACTTTGAAATGTTTGCTCACTCTGTATGGATTATTATCATTTTAATTGATGAAAACAAATATGTAGTAAAGAAAAATATAATGTGCGTTTCGTAAATATTATGGTGATTCCGTACAAACTTGCGGATTTACAAAACATACGAATTTCTACACAATTTCTTATAGCCTTTTATAGCCGATGGCGAAAAAGCAACAGCCAGGCGATAAAGTGTAAAGCCCGGCGACAGGAACTATAGCCCGGCTGTTCAATTTTTTATCGCTTCGTGTAGCCCGGCCGTATGATTTTTTCAACTTTCTACAGCCAGCTATATGATTTTCAATCGTCTTCTTCAGTCGGCTATAAGAACTCATATGGTATTTTGAAACGCAGCTCCTATAGCTAATTTTTACCAGGGTTTGTCTATAAGAACCATCCGTTTCAAACGATAAGATCGCTGTATACTCCTTGTGTCTTATTCTTTATCTGTCGCTGTGTTTATTGTCATAATTTCAAACATCAGCCCGCAGATGGGATTGGCTTGGGCAAAAAAATTTCTAATCTTGAAAGTGAGTCCCCTCTTGTATGATGGGGGTTTTTTTTCATGAAATTTTCTGATCTCTTATCGCTCTGGCTTTTTGACTGAATATTCATGGGCGACAGTAGCGTGGCGTGATTTGCGATGTATCGATTGTTATGCCATTTAAACCTATGGTAAAGAATCGATTATTAAGGTGTTCGCTGCGAACGCCCTGTTTTTTCGATCTTTTTCCATATGTTTAAATGGCATAACAATCGATATATCGCAAAGCACGCCACGCCACTGATGGGCGAGGGCGGGGAAGTCCCTCTCGATGATAGTTAGCCCTTATTTCCAGAAAAATCCTGATTGTAAGTATCTGCTTAGTTCCAGTGTAGATATTCCTGTGAAGACCATGGGCTCTTACCTCCTCTGCCAATTTTTTTTCAATGTATACTCAAGTATAATTGTTCTATATTTGTTTGCTTTTCACTCAAAAGACTTGATTGAATATGGCTGTGTGGTTTAGTCATAATGCCTCGGGTTTCGGATGTTGTGTTTTGGCCTCGCATTCTTAAAGTTATAAATAGGTAGACACTTGATTGTAAAATTACACAAATGAAAATACATATTTATTCACTTAGCAATCGAGTAAAATTAATCAAAATCAACCCATCTGCATAACTATTGCCTAATTTCCTCCCGTGTTTGATTTTTTTTATACATCATACGAGCTAAGTGAACTTCTGACTTGAGATCATGTGAGTTTATCTTTAATACTTAATCAAGGTGAAAAGAACAGAAAGTTTAGGAATGAGAGAAAACCAGACAACTTGAAATGGAGTTAGGGTGATTCTGGTTGAATCTATCCAATCGATACACACTACACAGGAATAATAAGAGTATGTAACAGTCTCTGGGATCTAGAGGGATCTGATGGTATTTTGTCCCTAGGATGCTCAGCGTTTATCACTGCTGCTCTCTGTTGTGAATGTTGGGATACTTATGCGAGGTGAGTGCATAGTGCTGCTCTCTCGCGGCTTTGCCACTATATTTCTAGGAGCACAGAATCACTTGTTGCGTTTAAGCGCATGTAATTTAAAAGGAAACGAGCCAATTTTCAGGTGAGTCTTTGAAGCCATGTGAATAGGTGTGCCGTAGGGTTCATTGAAAGGAGAAGTTGTCCCTGTACAAAAAAAAAAAATTGGGCTCATTTTCGTACAAGGGTGGGCTTGACGTGAGTGTGTGCATACGGTTTGTATACGGTTGAAAATCGCTAGAACTGTTACGGTCATAAAATTTGAGTTTATATAGCCACCACCACAGCAGTTGAACCACTAATTTTCTGCTTCCCTGGTAGGTAGCAAAGATTGTTGGAGAAAAAAAACTTCAAAAAACTCGGGAATTTAAAAAAAAAATCTCATTATATAAACCTATAAAAATTTAACTGTTTAAAAAAACAGGAGAAAAGCAGTCAAAAACACTCGTTTTGTGGCTCAGAAAGGTCCGCAGCGTCTGGAGATCAGGCGCAATTGATTCTCCGCATCAGACTACGTGAGCACAGTGGTCTTGAAGCAAAAAAAAATGCAACAAAACTTTACTCAAAAGCGGTTTGCAGAAGGTGAATCTATGATACGTGTAGACTTAAAATCGCGAATAATCAAAATCTTGGCTGATCCCATTTTCGAGTTGTCGCAATTTGAAATTTTCATGGTAAATGCAATTTTTCTACTGATTTTGATCCACTTTTTTTCCCATGGAATCGGTGTTGATCGGTTCACGTTTTTATTTTTCTTTCGATTCATGTCGATTGAATACATACCCTCTCGTTGCATATGCAGGCTTGAACATACTATAACTTTACAGTCAAAACTGCAATAGCAGCAAAGGAAACCGACAACCGACAAGGCCAGCGTGGAGGCTACTTCAATATTAATCTTTCATCGCATTGCCAAGGCGCAACGATACAACTATACGAACTCTTCGGAATGCATGAGGTATCACGCCACAATTGAAGGCGTTTTTGAATTTCGCAACGGATTGCATGTTTTCCAGGCTGTTTTAAAAACACCCATGGCCTGAAGAAAAAAATTCCGGACCCTAATAGGGAATTTCCGTACTTTCTCAGTATTTCCGGACCGTCCTCAAAAAATTAATACTATCTCCGGACTTCTCGGACCGATGGACACCTTGCTTACAAGAATCGTCACTCCTCGGAGAGTCATACCACTCTCCCCCATCACACACTTTTTTCAGGATCCTCCTGTTTTTTTATTTTTTTTTTTTTTTTTTTTTTTTTTTTTTTTTTTTTTTTTTTTTTTATTTTATTTTTTTTTTAAGTAAAAGGCTCTGATTTGTTTTACTTTTACCCAAGTCACCAAATTATCTTTAGGACTACTTAACATTTCTGGGTATTCAGCAGGGCCGGATTTACCTACTTGCCGCCGCTTACCTGGGCCGCTTATATTTTACCGCCCCTTCTCATTCGTTCTGAAACATCGATACAAACCATCAAGTGATCGTCCCGGAGGAGGAGAAGTGCATAAGACGCGTTTACTCGTGTTGGACGCATTTTTTGTGAAAGCCCTATCAACACTAGCTGAAGTTCACGGAACTTAGCGCGAAAGTTAAGTTCCGTAAACCTTCCCCTGTGTGGTCAAGGCCTTTCATTTATAAGAAAAGAACGAAAAAATTATGAGAAAATAAACATGAATGTGGTTTAATGATTGTAATTTCCGCCACCGCGCCAACCGCTCTGTGTTTGGCGCAATGCGTGAAGTATCCCTACAGTCTTGTAGGCGCTATGCGTTTCACGCCGACCGCTGCGTACCGCACTGTTATTGACGCAATGCGTGAAGTATTCATGCAGTCTTGTAGGCACTGTGAGTTTCACGCATCACGCCAACCGCTGCTGACCGCACTGTTATTGACGCAATGCGTGAAGTATTCATGGAGTCTTGTAGGCGCTAATATATGTTCCATGCTGACCGGCGCGCCGAGGGCTTCTCTTTTCCATCTCAAGTCCTCGTCATCATTACTCTCTACGCCGCGCCGCTCCAGGCCAAATTGCGTGTTTGGTTTCTGTCTCAACTAGACTAATGAAAGGCGCTGTCTCTTGTATCACCGACAGACGAACAAATTGGAAATTACTATACTTTGACTCTCAGGAAATGAGAGATTTATTTCGCCTTTTCTCGTTTGTAATTTTTTTTCTGAATCAGATTTTTTTCTTGTTACCTACATTTGAAAAAATGACAACGTTTGTCGCCAAGGGCCGCGGCCCGTATGGCCCCCTAAATCCGGCCCTGGTATTCAGAGGCATTTGACCTATTGTTAGCATTAAGTTCTATTGACATTTTACAGATGTTAGGTACAATTCCTTCGCCACACCAACAAATGAAAAAAAGTCGAATGAATCTCTGATTTGCAATAAAATGCATGGCTTGATTTTTTTTAAAAAAATATATTTTTGTAAAATATAAACAAACAAGTTTTAATAACATATGGAAAGAAAAATGGAAAAAAGAAAGCGAAAATTGAAACAGTCAATTATTTTGAGCCTTTGATACAACCCTATTATAGCTGGTCAAGTTAATAATCCATCCACATTAAAACATCATATTCATATGAGCCCTGTGCACAGGAATAAATCATAGCGGGAGTAATAGATATATTTTTTTCAAAAAAAAAGAGAAAAAATTGTAGAAAATTTTCGAGATATTCTGGGAGCAACAAAAAAAATTACATGTTTGATACTTATTACCCCTTCCTACACTACTAAAGGCGCGCTCATACAACTAGCTAGAATGGGCTCGATGAATTCACCACCAAAGCTCTCCCTATCGTCACTGTCACATGGACTGAGAGAATAAATGGACCGCGTGAGACAGAAAGGAACCAAGCCACATCAGCTACTGCCAAATATGAGTGGGCAATTAAATTTTTTACATGTAAACGGTTGTGCGGATTTTCGTGCTGATTTCAGTAGATTTTCTCCATAGTATGAAGCAAACGCCCGAACATTTTCAAAAGAATCCGCACAAATATTCTCTCCTAAAAAATTAAATTGTCCAGTTAACTTTGGCAATAGCTGATATGGCTTGGTTCCTTTCTGTTGAACGCGGTCCAAATATAATAAATAAATATTTATATACACACATTTTAATAGTTTTATATTTTAATAAATATTTCATAATGAATAAATATTTTCCTCTTAGTCCATGACAGCAGAGTATGTTTGGTAGAGGACTTGACAGAGGGCTCGTCAAATGGCACGTCAGGCGGCCTGATGAGCAGCTCAGCAAGCCTCGTGAACGCGCCTCCAACAAACCAAATAAACAACAACAACAATACAGCATAAACATGAAAGCTTAGCAAATGAAAAAATTCCTTATGGTAAGAATATAATGAAACTATTCACTTAATATCACAAAGCAAAGCAACACCCCTTAGGGTCCAGTGCCTGGGGTTATTATCAGTCTCAAAATCGATGGACCCCACATACTTCTGGTCGGTCCTCTGTGGCTTGCGGTAAATTGGACATTCGTACAGCTTCGGATCTTTCCCAGCAGTTGTGTTAATTGCATAAATGTAAATGACAGGCATCTGTTCATACAACACCTTCGGCTTTGACTCTATAAGTTTGCCACTGCGACGATCCAGACTCGCACCCTCCAAGAATAAACCATGCACGTAAACACCCTCAGGCGGCGAATCGTTCAGCTCTTCTTTGTTGTGGCGTGTGATCAAGTTTTGGAGAACAACCGAATCCAACGCCCAGCCTTTATGAGCACGAGTCACTTCCTAAAAAAAATAAACTTATATTGCAGAGATTTGGAACCTGGCCTAATAGACCTGATAAATCAACTGCATCTATATTAAACGAAAGTAGACTACTACATAGAATTATTTGCAATAAAAATACACAAATATTCCTGACATTACAAGGACTGATTGTTCCCTTTTGCAGGGTATGGTGGACAAGAGAGTGTCATTTTGTGAGGTGCCACTCCCTGGACCATACTTTGAGAAAGGGGACACTCCGAAAAAATTTTAGTTTTTTATTGTGAATACCTCTATGTAGTAGGTTTACTTTCGTTTTACACAGATTCAGTATATTTCCTTATGGAGTGCCCCTTAATTTCTACATCTATAGTACATTTAAAAAATGAATTACTAATATATCATATATTGATGGCTAAATTGCAACACCACATATCTCTATTGCGGTGTTTCAAAATCTCTCCTCCTAATTTTGTTTTTTTTTTTGAAGAGGATTAAGTCAGCTTTATGGCTTGAAATTTATGAAGAATATTCTACTAATAGAGAAAAAAATCGAGAAGTTTTTCCAAAAATTACATGGACTAGTTTTTCAAGGAGAAAATAAAGTATGACCGAAAGTCTACAACGCTGCAAACGGAGATACGTGGTTTCGCACTTTAGCCATCAATATTATACATTTTAGACAGGAAGCATTCCCATTTGTATTCTGAGAGTTTCATTTAATTTGTCAGCTCATCCATGCAGCAGCTGACCAATGAGGCAATGACCCAACAAACTCTTCTATTGATCAAGAGTAATCCTTACTTGTCGCATAGCAGTCAAAAATCCTTGAGGGTTGAAAAATCCTGTCATCCAAAATACGTTTGGTCGTCCAACATTACACCATCGTCTGAATTGAATGTCCTTCTCTAGCAGCTCCGTAAACCAAAATCCAAGAGTTGCAGACTCCCAGGAAACCTGGAAGTTCAAACGAGGACTCTTGTTAGAAAAGTAAAAAATTAAAGGCTTTTCTAATTTAAGTATGTTTCGGTTCTATTTTGACTTACAATAATTATGGATTAGAAGTGCAGAAGATTTTATTTCAAATAAACATACCTGCTGTGATAGGGAAGAGAGCAGTAAGTGCATGCTGAGATGAACCTCAAGACGCATAAAAGTATGTGCTAATCATAGCTCATACAGAAATGCACATAATGCTCTCTTTGCTATCACGGCAGATACGCTATGGATGGAAGATTACAAGTACATACTACTATGTTAATGGAAAAATTTACTGAGCCTTAGAGACATTGACTCTTAAGATATTGCCTTAGAAGCATCAAATTTAAAAGGGTCTTGAATACACTATTTCGCGACGGACATGTACTAAAATTTATAGAGAGGTTATCATGAAGACTGATTTGTTGAAAATTGAGTGTTTCAAATACAACTCTGTGGTAAAATTTCAAGCATGAGTTCAGGACACCTAAATGGAATTCAGACAAGGTACGACTCAAAGCTGCTGTTATATGTTTCCTAATCCAAATTGCATGTAGAACTTGATTCAGGTAACGGAAATTTCTTAAATCACTTCCTAGGTAAGACAGGAACGTTTTCGGTAAGCATTCGTCTCAGGAAATTTCAATTGCCTGCTCACAAGAAAAACAATACTCTATGAGAGTCAAATTGCGCTCTACAACAGCTGTGGCGGGCTCTTTAATCAAGCAGTGTTCCCTCTCTAGTTTGTGTCGTTTAAAGTATGAAGATTGTGCAACAACTGAGCAAAAGCGCCAGGATTGAAGTTGACATATTTTCATGCCGGAGGAATTATTATGGCGACAAATAAGGCATGAATTGACTGATGTGGAGTTTTGTTTCTTCATGAGCGGGAGGTTTGAATTCATGTGTCAAAAAACTTTTAGCCCTTTAATTTGTACTTTGTCCAGGGATCCATTATCTAGTTCTTTTCTCTCTACAGGTGCTGCAGAAAAAGTTACTGAATGTCGCACTGATTTTTGCTAGTTTCAAAGTTAGAAATTTAAACACTTGTCTCGTGAAAAAGACCTGTACCTTTTTCCATTTATCAGGAATTCTAGCATCATACATTGCGTCCAGAGCATCTCTAAGCCCCTGACTCATAACAATCGTTCCATCTATGGCAAGTCTTAGGTCACACAAAGTTTGCTGAACCTCAGAAATGACCTTTTGGATTCTGTCGACCTCTTGCCGCAAAAAGATGTTCATGGGCAGGAGAGCACCCATTCGCTGCAAGGCTTCTTTTACCTTAAAAAAAGGGGAAAAGTTATTACAAAATAAGCTATAAAGAAGGATACTCTAGTAATATCTTGATTCAATGGCAGTAAAGTTTTTTTCCTGATAAATACAGTTATAAGCTTACATCAGAAAATCTAAATGTTCAGTCCCTACAGCAATTTTTGGTCCAACTAAGTGAAAAGTTCAATCTTCAGATTTTATGACTTTCATGGAAAATTTCTTGAGTATCCTTCAGCATAAATTTCAAGTAGTTTAATTTTTTTAAAGTAGTCTAAAACAGTAGAGTGCCAGTTAAGTTTGGCAATTTTAAGTTTTGCGTTGGACTAAGCTCTCATTTTTGGTGGACAGTCACGACCATACTTCACCTTCCATTCATGGAGAGAGACATTACAGTCAAATTTAAAATCCTGCATAAAAACAATTTTGATCGCATTTAGTTAAAGGTTTGTCGACCGGATTTAGTCGAGACACCCTTCCATCTTTTTTGGAGCTAGTTGAGAGTTGGCTCTTTTGGGACCCAATTGATGATAATGAATACATTTTGTCGTTTCCTAAATGAAGGATTGAGACTCCATTCCAAAGTTGCAAAACCAATTCAATGGATTCAATTTTTTATAAGAGTTTTTGCAGCTAAAATTTTGCTGATTTAAGCGTGTTATCAGAAGATAAATCTCTGAAATTTTCAGGTAGAAATGTACAACAGTTCCCTTATAAAGATCCAATTTGCGAGCAGATATTTTGCAGCGCTGAGATGTAGTTACATTGTTTCGGGGGAAAACGACAATTTCTGTCTAAAAGATATGAAAGGAGCTCCTTTAAAAATTATCTTTCAGTCTTGTGTGATACAATTTTGTAATTAAGGATTTAATGCATGATTTTATTCACCTCAAAACTGTTGTACTGTTTGGGCAATTTTTCCAGCATATCGTTTGCTAAAGAGTATACTACGTTCTCTCGAGACTCGCCACCTTGCGCTCCTCCTTCTTTGGGTTGGACGCTTAAGATTGTATCGAGGATACCCTTGGCTGTGTTGATTTGGTACCTGAAGCAAACAGCGTTTGATCAACTTCAAATGCCAACAAAGAAATGAAACATTGGACTGATGGAAAAAACTGTTATAAATCTGCTGTGATAGCAGAGAGAGCAGTAAATTTCAAAGGATATTTTTACTTTAATGCTCTAGGTTGAAAGAAAGAGCTAAAATAAAAAGAATAAAAACTGGGAAAAACTCACGTAATGTCGGCATTGGAGTGCAGACCGAACACTTCTGGAGTATCAGTTGGTGGCAGGCCAGATATATAATCAATGTACCCCTAGATAGAAAAAGGAAGTAGAGTTAAAGGTAGACAGAAAAGAAAGAAAATGATTTTGTTCTATTAAGTGCCTACGTGAACGATTTTTTCTTACAAAAATTGTTCAGGTGAAGTACGCAATGAGAATTAATAAGCAGCTGTGATTGGTCCTTCATTTAAAAAAAAAGGAAAATGTTGTCCAACTCTTCATGCAGCAAAGGGGCATAATATATGAACAGGATTGCCATAATTATAAAAGAGTAATTTTAATATGAGTAATAAAAAAATAATAGTAAAAAATAACTTTCTTGGCGCTCAAAGTCCTGCAAATGGTGGAAAGACTTAAAATTTTTCCAACTCTGTACTCCTCCATGGAGGAACTATTATCTATGGCTGTGTGAGTGAGCACAAATATAGATTCTCTTTGCAAAAAAAAAAAAAGGGAATTACTAAGGTAATACTAAGCTGTACAAACAGCCTTAACTTGAGAAGTTATTTTCTTTGAGCCGAGGAATTGACTTACGAGAAAAAAAAATTGTGGCATCATACATATCACAAAATGCTACATAAGAGAAGATAGTTAAAAAGATATCCCCATTTTAACAAATGCTGCATAATAGCTGAGCACTTAATATTAAAACAGGGTGTGTCTTATACTTACTTGTAAATTTCTTGTGATAGGTACTTTGTAACCTTTATAAAATTCAAAGCCAGGTCGAAGCAAGACATCACAAAACCACACCTAAAACAATGAAAACAGAGATAAGTAAAGAACAGAAAGATTCCGTATTTTGTAGTTTTCTAAGACCATTATGTACGTATTAAAAAATATTAATTTTAATAGAAAAACTGATCTGTGAATCCGTGAGTTTTGTGTCCTTGTGACATGGGTATCCAAATTCAAGTGACAGAAAGCGATGTTATTATAGGTCTTCTCAATGCTGGAAAACTGAATTAACCTTGTTGAATTATCATTTTTCTTCAACTCAAGTCTTCTCTTGCCTCACTCAATCGCATTTATAGACTGTCTGGCAATGTCAAGTGTACGGCTCGATTGAGCCTTGCTGTCCTTAACGACTGAGTTCCTGAACGTTTCCGATCATCTTTTGGATAAAAAAAAGCTATTACATGGTTGAAACTCAAGTTTGTTACAAACTTCACTCCAGAATATTAGTTTCCTTCGAGATGTGGAGAATTGAAGTTGATCAAAACAAGGAATAATTTGTAAATATTATTAAGTATTTGTTGTCAAGAACACATGATGGATGGCTTGTTCGTTATCTGTAACTGTCTTGGTGGTGCAATGGAATGAGAAAGAAGCATGAAGGAAAAGAGAATACAATTTTTCATTCGACGCATTTTTGAAAATCATAGCAGTGCAGCATTTATTGAAGCATCATTCCAATAACAGTGCCTCTTAAAATTTTTATCAGAGTTAAAAATTTACTTGAAGTCAGACTAGAGGAGATACTTAAATATATTTTAAGATTCTGCGTAAAATTACGAATTTAAATCAAAAGGAAGAAAAACGGGTACTCACATGAGTGAAGGTTACGAGTAATCGTTTGTCAAAGTCATCTGTTACCCGTCCACCATACTGAACCTCTCCGAGCATGTAGCAGACAGTTGGCCATGAAATGCCCTGAAAAACAATGAATGTTATTTTTTATTTCAACAGTGAGAACCCCAAACCACATATCTTGTTTGCAGTGTTCTAAAATCTCTTATTCGCACAGAGAAAAAAAATTAAAGCAGTCTCCAAGAACTACTATGGAGTAGTTTTTCATTTACTGGGTGCCTCCTAAAATTTCATTTTGGATTTTCCTGCTACTGTGAGTTAAATTTCCCGATGGCTTGCGCAAATAAATTGAAACTAGTTTAATTTTACAAATCAACATATGTATTTAATGAATTGAATCAAATCTTTCACTTTTGCTTGTGCTTTGCAGTTGAAAAATGCTCGAGGCTCTCGGAATTTTCGGATTCATTCTGATGTGTGTGATCCAATTTGTCCAGATGTATCTTGACTTATCACATTTAATTGTTTTAAAGCCATTGTTTTAGATTTACTGATCATGATGTAGCCAGATTATCTTGAGTTATTCAAAGTATCTTACTCAGATGTGTCCAGATTTTTCAGAGTTAAGAGGAAAACAAAACGAGGATAATGATTGCTAATTGGTGCGCAGTAAAAATAACTAGACCTAAATTGCACTTAACTTGTAAATGCTCAAATGGATCATTCTCAAAATATTTTGATAATCTATCGTGATTCTACAAAGAGCTAAACTCTCTGCAGACAAATCTGTCGCAAAAAAGGAGTGGCCGAAAAACTTCAAGTAGAAAGTGTAGAGAAAAATTGAGTAACTCCTACTTTAAACAAAAGTAGTATTATATTCTATAAAGAGAAAATAACCTACTTTCTTTGGGTCCATGTCATCCAGGTGATTTTGAATGAACTGTACACTAGCTGCAAAATCAGCTTGGTTGAATTCATATGGAATGTTCCAACCTAGCGGTCCAAATTTCCTGCGCTCTTGAACAACTGTATGCAAAAATGCCACAGCATACAGCAATGGTGGCCACTGCGACTGTGAGGAATAGTCCAACGTATCCTAAGAGTAATAAAAAAGTTCTTCATACAATTACATCTTGAAAAAAATAATGACATCTTGCTCTTGTACAAAAACTACTTTCCTACATTTCTTTGACAGCTAATCTGTTAAAAAGTACATTCTGTATTCGTGAGCATCAATGATTTTTTTGCAAGTGCCTGTGACTTATTTTTATCCCGAATTGAATTCAAATTTTTCGATCCTCATCCCGAATTGAAAATAACTTTTTCAGTCCTAAGTGTAACTGCCACCAGAACATAGCCCACCATGTTGCCAACTCAAAACAAAAATACTCAACTGCAGTTCGTTCGATGGTTGGGATAGCAAATACTTGCCAATTCTTCATCAAAGATATTTGGGACATTAAGGTACATGTTAAATTATTTGAGATTGAAATTGAATAATAACAAATATTTATCCATAAACCATGTTAAAAGCTAAAAGTATAACTTTGGTAATTAGCTTCTTGCTTAAGAAAAAAAGAATTAATTTGATTGATTAAGTACCTGAGTAATGTTTTGGTAAGTTCGCCTCATGCTTGCTCGGATTCCTTGTGGAGGCTCATTGGTAAATTTAATCGCCATCTGAAATTGAGACAAATACAATCAGACTTAGCTAAAGTGTAGGCAGCTCGATTTTGAATCATCAGACAAGAATTGTTTCAAAGGTCAATTAGAAAGTAGGTAAGCACCTGTTGTCATCATAGGTCATTCAAGTTAAGAAAAAGCAGTTGCTTGGTGATACCCATATTCTGCGGAAACTTCAACTGATGAAAATCCGGCATTTATTCCAAGCATCAAACACCCTCTTTTGAAAAACCGACATTACCCAGAAAACCGAGAATTGCCGAAAAAACATGCAGTGGAAATCAATTCTTGGCAATTAGAAACATGTGAAATGATACTTTCAATGGTAGTTTCAGTTTACTGTAAATTACTCCCCTCCAAAAAAACAGGAATATTTTCAAAAATTGATGTTACAAAACTCAAACAGATCGAGAAAAATCCGATATTCAAAAATTTGCAATAGCCTGCTGCTGAGGTGGAAACTTCAGACTCCTAAATAAAGACATTCTGATGTCAGTGATTGACAATCCATTGAATATATTGCCTAAATAACTTAGAATAATGAAGATCCTTAAGTAGTGTCCCTATGGACAGTCCCAGAAATAACATTAGTAGGTAATATGATAAATTAAGATTAAATACTTAAAGGCACTTCAAAATAGTAAAGATAATCTGTACATCCTCAATAAATTATTGTGTTATAAAAAAAATAAGAAAAAAAACTTGACCAAACTTCAGAGGGGTGATAAATGTGAAGCAGAATTTTTTTTGAAAACAGAGCAATTCCTACCTGCAACAGCCCTATCGGGAACTGAGTGTGCACTTCCGTTGTCATCCACAATCGAAACGTCTCATGAACGTTTTCAGTGTCCAGGAGTGCATCCATGGCCTCATTGCAAAAGGGTAAAGACAGATGAATATTCTGCAGCAGTACCCATCCACCAAACTGCATTGAATCAGCGATCATCTTTCGTGCGGCAAGCTCTTGACCTTGGCCCATTGAAACCGCTCGCAGTGGGATTTCTTTCGCCTTTGCCAGAGATGTCACTTGCGGCGATGGATCTGACCCGATTGAAAGGATACAAATTAATGGCGTCCGTGGTTCAGATTCGGACCAGGTTCGTTCAAGATCTAAAATACATGCTTCACCATACTCTGTTCCCAGAGATTCGACAATATATCTTCTTGCTTGGGAGAGGGTTCGATCGGGACTCCATGACCGAATTAATAACAGTTTACGGAATACGTCCAAAGATTTATGGTACCTGAAAATTTTACACAAATTCATTAATTAAGTATATATCTATTCTAATTAGAAGGATTTTAATATGAATACTTCTGAAAGCTTAACATAATTTATCGAAAGCATACAAGTTTTTACGCATCGTTTGTAGAAATGTGCAATGTTGAAAAAAGGCTGGCAAAATATTCTATGGACTACATTTTGCATTTAAAAACTACAATTTCTGGCTCAGCCACAAAAACACTTATGTGTATGGAGAAACTAATGATGCATACGTTCATTCTGAACTGAGCCGGAAATTGCAGTTCTAGATTGCAAAACTTACTCCAAATTTAAGAGAACTACACTATCTTTGGAGAGGTCAATTTTAGAAAAGTTCATTGTGGTAAGAGAAAAATATGTCAAGGGTAAAAAAATTTCATAAATTCACTTTCTTCTTCTTAAATCCAAAATCGTGCATTGCTGAAGAATTGAGAGTCACGATGTGATAAAAACAGGGCAAGAGAAGAAAAAGATGTTTACCCGCAGGGAATTTCCTCTTCTTCAGGTCTCTCCTTTTCATACCAGACGCGCCACTCCCGCTCATTCTGCTTAATCTTAGTTAAAATTGAAGAGAAGTAGGTAATTCGTGAAATCTCAACCAGATTCAACCATGTCACATCCAGAATCCACCGGAAAGGTTTTGGGGTGACTGCATTCAAATCCAAGGATGCGCCACCTTTGATGAACGTTAGAAACTCATCGTGTGTGATGTTACCTGTAAAGATACAAAGCACATACATGATCTGGTTGCAAAAAATCAGAGACAGGAGAATGGCTCATCTTCTATAATTTTGGAGTATTCAAATCAATGTTTGTTTGTAAGTTGTAGGTATACATTCCATTTTATTGACAACAATATACTGAAATCAGCCTCACTGAATTTCACATTGCCAAATTTTCCCTAGTGCTTTAATTGTTTAGCCGAGAACAAAGCAACATAACACTCAGTGACTCTCTGGAAATTTTCTAAGGATTGCACAGGACATATTAGCTAAATTCTGGGTAGAGTTTTCTGTTTTAAAAAAAAATAAAACATTAGTAAACGAGTGTAAACATCAAGCCAGACACCTACAAACGCATCTGTCTGATCAACTGCTGTAGAAAAAAAAAAAAACTTTCCATATCAGGCACAGTAGCAATGCCATATCTTTTGATAAAGCACGAGTGAAAAACCAGAAAACTTCTCTTTTCAGGTCTACTATTTTCAAAACTGGCGCATAAAAAGTTTGATTTTAGAGGATTATTAAGCTCAAGAGGTTGTAAAGAGCATCATATTAAATAATAACTAAACCTTTTGGTTTTCTTCACAAAATAAATATGTTTAATAAAAAACTGAAACGATTTCCTGATTGGTATTTCTACCTCAAAAGTTGTTTAATTTTTAGAGTCTAAATCTAGGAGTCATTACAGCTGCAGTCGTTGTTTCTTTATTCAAATGTATTTTTCAATAACCGATTTACCATGCTTGATGACTTAGACAAGGACCAATTTTACGATGATATTCCAAAAATTGTATTACTTAATACCATAAAATCAGAGGAGTACCTTGATGGCAATCAATTTTCATGGCCAGCATTAGAGTGAACAGCACTTTGTGTTTCTCATACAAGCTACGTAATGTGAATTGCCAAACTACTAATGTCAAGTACTGCAGGATATTATTAATCCGTTCCTCAGTGACGACGCTCTTCATGGACTTGGTGATGGAATTATCGAAAAGCGTCAAAAACTGCTTGAGTGAGTTCTGATACATGCTGTTCACGTTGGACATCTCGACAATTAGGAAGTACAGGATGGATCCTCTGGCAGCAACCGCACGGAACTCCTCTCGCGCAATCATGATTTTCTTTTCTGTGACCTCGGAAACTTGAAGTTTAGCATTGACCTCCTCGGCCGTTGTTTTCGTTTCCTGGAGCACTTGGATAAGGGCTTCATCGTCAACTAAAGAGCCTTTGGTGGATGTTAATCTATGAAGGAGGTTGCTCTCCAACTCTTTCATACTGCGCTGATTCTGCATCACTGACTCGAACAATGCAACCTGCAACCAAAAAACCATTTATGAAACTGGGGTTCAGTCTGAAAGAAAGGGTTCCGCATGCAATGGAGCCCAGGTTCAGGCAAGCACTTTACACTGCTATCGATAAAGCATCACTTTAAAATAGTAATTTTTGTGCAATGAATTGTACCGAGGACCACGACTAAGTTTTCAAGTATGGGAGGGGAAGCGGCAAACTTTCAACAGAGGGAGAGGTGAAGTACACTTTCAGACTGGGTCAAATAGGAGGAAGAGGGGGTTGGCCAATCATCTGGGGTGGGGAGGGGCAAGGTGGCTGCACCACTCCTGATTTCTCCTGTCGATGGACACTGATTGTACCTGATTGATACAGATTGAGAAAAAACAAGGATGGACTAAAGTGATGGCATACCTATCTTTGAGAGCTGAAAATTTCACTGTTGGAGTGTAATTGTAAAATTGTTCCATACAGAATTAAAAAACATGCAAAAAAGAAATGGGATGCTTTAAACCACTGTTTCTACCGATTGCCTTGACGTTATTGCTTCCTATTGGTAACACACATAACTATTACTGTACAATTAGTTCCTTTGATGACCCTCAGACACTGCATCTATTGCATTGCAATGCGATGAAAACACACCGATCATTATGACTATTTTGGCCTGGAGTGACCGATGAAATAATAGTCATTGAGACTGATCAAGAATCGTGTTAAGACACTTAAAGCAGTTAAAGCACTCTAAACGCCTCATAATGAGCAACTAAATACAATAAAATTGGCGTATTTTAAAGAATGAAATTTCATTAAAAAAAGAAAAAGAGACAAAGTATTTCTCTCTGAAGGTAGAAAATTACTATAAGCTCTTCAATTCAGAGGCCGGCTTCTAATATCCTGCAAGCTAAGGCTGAGGGATATTCCCACATAATAATGATGAACACGCTGTAAGATACTGACCCTTTCAGCCTCTAGATCTGCTTTTTCCATCAAGATCACTCTGCCGAGCAACTGATCTTCCAGACCTTGCATTGTAACGGTGAAGTCAATGATCGAAGTTTTGGCACTAATTTCAGGCGAGTAAGCTGGGTTGGGTAGTTTTGTTGTGATGTACAACATAAAACCTGGCATGACATCGTTCTCCTTGTCTCCAACCACGACTTTCTCAATTGATCCTGACTTGATGAAATTCTTCTCGAGAACATTGTCAATCACAGGGTCCAACTCCTCACCAACATCTTCGATCAACAGTGGCCGTCCTAGCGACAGGCTGTCCTCCAAGTGCGTTCGGAAGTATTTGTGATTCAGTGATGTGATTTGGAGCTCATTGGATGCTTCTTTATTCTTAATCCACATCTTGCCTTGATTCTGGGGGTCAACTAACAAGGGATACGAACTTGACTTGGTCACAATCAATGCATTCTGAACTGAGAGTTCATCATTAGGTAGACCTGCAAACCGAATTAAATTATCTTCTTTATGACAGCTATATGAGAACAGTAGTATGAGTAAAACCTTTGGTATGCTGAATTTTTAATCGGACTACATTTTGCAATTACGAGCTACAATTTCCGGCACAGTTTAGAAACAACGTATGTACCATCAGTTTCCCATGCACATGAGTGTTTTTATGGCTGAGCCAGAAATTGAAGTTCCTGATTGCAAAATGCAGTCCAATTTCTGTGCACTTCAAATACTTCAAATACTTCTGAGGCGTAATCTTGCATTTTCAATTATAGTATCATCTCTTTCAGTCCCTACACAACAATCAGCCTCAGGTAACCATTATTTGAGACTATCAAACTCTGGTCACCTATCCAGGAATCGAACATTGCGTCTAAACTGAGTCAGAACTTGTAGTTCCAAAGTGCAAAGTGTAGTCCATTTGAAGTTGAATTTTTGATAAAAATAAATGTATTGCAATATTTGTCCAATGAATCCGGCTCTCTCAGTTCTTTGAAAATTTACCAAATGTAGTCTGTAAAAGGTAGATTGAATACTTTGATCAGAAATTACCGGTGAAAAATTTTTCTCAGTGACCAGGAATGTCACAAGTATAAAAAAAACCGGAGAACGTTCTTAAAAGGATCAACCTTACCTTGTAAAGTCCACTCAGAAATAGTCCCAGTTTCGATTAGCATTGTTGTGATATTCAGATGATGCGTGAAAGGTATTGAGCGAGTTTTCAAAATTTGCATCCATTGCTTCACCAAACCTGCACGGAACTCTTGGTTATACGGACCACAATAAGAGAGGAAGCCTGTTGCCAACACAACATCACCTACAAGTCGACCTAATTGCTTTTTGAATTCCTTAGACTGTTGCGTCCAGCGAATCTTCTCTCCACCAAGGCCGTTAATGAGGGCTGTGGCTGCTGTCATCTTTCGGATACAAACATTAGCTGCGTCCGTCAAGCGTTGCTTCTCTGAGACTGCAGCATCGTATTGCGCTTTCACCTGATTAAGTGCAGATTCCCGATCGGCCAGCTCCATTTCTGCATTATTCAAGTCCTCCATGGCAACTTTCAGTCGTGCTTCTTGACGGGTGAGGTTTGCTTTCAGTGGTAGAACTTCCTTGTTGACACTGTGGAAGAAGGCCATGGCTTTTGTCCATGACAAAAGTCCAGCAACATCACCGCAGACGCGTTTAGCCGTATCCATATTGTAGTCTTCCATTTCAAAATATGGCTGGAGGAGCTCCACCATTTCATTGTTGATTATGTCTTTGGGATAGTTCTGGAGTTGGAGAAGGAAAGTCGTACTGGCCATCATCTGCAAAACAAAATAGGGGTACAAACTTGGGGTCTCAAGTAAGCTCTAGGACTATCAAACAATAACATTTTTCCAACCTGTCAAAAAAAAAGAAAAGTTGCTAACTTAACATGAAAGGATATTAAAAATCTGAGCGACAACTTAGGAATGTTGATTCGAATGCTTTGGTTGTCAATTCAAAATGTTTAGAGTGTTACTTTAAAAGTTAGAGAGTTCATTGCAACATTCCAAAATTGTCACACAGATTTTTAACATCCCAGGATGTTAACTGGACAGTTTTTTTCCCTCTAAAAATATTAAAAGCTAGAATTCTTCATTATTGTGGTGCCCTGTTAGGCTTAGGAGGCCGACACCACCAAGCTGACATTATATACCACAGATAATTACAGTCAAGAAAGTACACATTAGGCTGAAAACATCTTTAACCATGTTTTACAGATTATAAAATTGTTTGTTTCTGTGTGTTTTCATGGTGCTGTAAACACAAATGCGTAAGAACTCATTGCCACCAAAAATATTTAATTTTTTTTTATCTTTTGAGTTTAACTGAAATATTTTCCTTCAAAAATTTACCTCTTTATTTAAACCTTCACTAAGATGAGTCACTTTAATAATAACAGTTCTTTGAGGTGACAAGTTAGATAAAAACGACGAAAAACTCTGCAACTGTACATCATATAGACTCAGATTTTGCAAAATTACATGGTGGCTACACATACCTTTAGAGACTCAGCCCATGATGGTTTTGGACAAGGAGCAGCAGTATCTCCTATGACTGGATGAAGTTTACGTTGGAACAGAATTAATACACAATCCATTATACGCATGATTAAGTGGGGAGGACGTCCAAGTTTTCGCACAGTTGCTGAAAAATTACACAGGAAAAAACACAGTGAAATTTTTCTACGGTCTGAGGTACAAAGACCTGCATTACAGGTAGCAAATCGATTATTTGTTAAAAATGAATGATAATACGTATTAAGTAAACAGTCACCTATGATACTTCGAATAATGAGATTTTAGGGATAAATTGGACTACATTTTGCCATTAGGAACTTTCTGGCCCAGTTTAAAAACAACATAAGTACCATCAGTATCCTTCTGCACATAAGTGTTTTCACGGATAAGCCAGATATTGTAATTCCTAATTGCAAACTGTAAACCAATCATGTTTAAAATAACTCATTCTCAATTTCTGCGGCGATCAGTCAAACAGTTTGGTGCCTACTGAGGGCACGATTGTACCTCAGTTGCGCTGTTTCGGTATTCTCAGTTAAATTTTATTTGTTCAAAGAAAAACTGTCGCATGAATTTTCCTGAAATTTCTGGTGACTTTTCTTTACTTTTGTAAAAATACATTCTGAAATTCTCAGATTAATTCCTGCGACGATTCTCCCATTAGAAAATAATATGTTTGGAAAAATAGTTCGACAGCAAGGACAAGATTGGTTCTGCATACAGGAGGCGACGAATTGAATGTGTTTCATACATCATTTGTGAGGAAAAAATCCTATCAAAGAATTATTTTTTAAATCCTGAAGAAACATTGGTTGATTTCACTTAATTATTAACTATCACTTAGGAATTTTTGAAATTCAGTGGGGTGCATGGGCCTCATCTTATGTTTTGTACTATTCTTGCTTTCCTACAGATTTTCCATGAGCATCCCAAGAAATTTTCCTACATTGTTCATCAAATTTTCTCTTAACATATTGATATTTCGCAAGCAAGAAGTTGGAGGAGGAAACCTTTTGAATTACTTTATCAGTATGTTGATCTGTCCTTTCATGATAAAACAATAAACCATTTGGAATTTACCTATATGTGCTGGTTTAATTGTATTCAGGGCTGCTTCGGCCTCTTCAAGTGCTGGTTTGGCTGCCTCTAATTTTTCTTCTGCAAGACCTTTCTCAATTGCAATGCATTCAACAAGCGCCTCAGCTTTCTCTTTGACTTTCATCACTTGATTCTTTACTCGCTCAGCTTGCATGGCTCGCTCTGTGACTTCAATCAAAACCTGCAAGATTTTTAAAAAAATTAATTGATACCAGTGCTTCACTTTTTAGACATGCATACCATTATCAACCTCTATTGAAATATTCTCATTACCATAACATACCTGTGTATTTTATTTCCACTTCCACTTATGATTATAAAGAACAACTGATTGAGATAATAGAGTCAAAAAAATCTTTGTTCTAAAATACAGAAACGACAATTAAACCGTAGCACATTCCAAGTTTTTTCTCCAAATTTGTAATTACTTACAGTTTCAGCTTTTTGGGAGGCTTGAGCCAGCTCTTGCTCCATAATAGCCAGGTCTTGTTTTAAAATCTCAACTGAATGAGATGCCTCCTCAAGCTTGGCCAAACCAGTGTCCATGCGGTGAGCCCCTTCGCCCAACTCATGTTGCTTTTGTTGATAAATATTCTTATAACCACCGATGAAGTTCAGGTATGATTTTGGTGTGACATGAGTGGCACGTCGAAATCTGGTGTAACCATGCAAGACAATAAATTACTGACAAATCATTTTAACGTTCAAAGAGATCAAATAGAAAGACCCATCTTTTTGTAGTTTGTAAAGACCAACATTTTTCCAGAAAACTGCCAAGTTCTCATTTAAAATTAACCCCATGCCGAAAATTCTAGCTATTAATTCTAAAATTTTTGCTACGAATCCTAAAATTCTCACTATAAACCAACTTTGAGCTTAAAGCCACCATTTTGGAATTATGATAGTTAACGACCTGCGCTTTTTGCTGGAACTCAGCCCTTTTTTTCACACTATAGGGATTCTCATTGGTAATTCTTAGGTTATTTCCAACTTCCAAGGGATAGAATATCTGGTTTCCTACCGGGAATGATTCCCGTATGCATTTGAGAGAGTTTTGTGCAGACCCAAACTGCTAATTTTTGCAAAATATTAACAAGTATCTGATAATTTTTGCCCCCTGTGTATGAGCTTGATAATTTTATAACTGAGTACTGACCTTTGAAAATACTCTGAGGACGTAATAGTCACCACATCTTGGATAGACCCTAAGGCATTGACTAGCTCCACTTTCACTTGTTTTGAACATTCTATTTCAAAGTCTGTCAAAAAATGCTCGGCTACTAGGACTAAAGCATCTTTAGGCCATGGCTGGAACCAGTCGATGGTGCAACCAGAGACAAGGGCTGGAAATCTGAGAGCTCTGTTGCGGAATTTTTCACCAACCTAAGATAAAAGGGAAATCGATTGAATTAAGAAGAATAAAACAAAATAGAATTATACTTTTATTTCACTTATTTGAATTACCCTTTTTCAGCAGTTTTTCTATCTTATACAGGGTGATCCAAAAGTCCCTTCCACCCCCTCTAACTTTTTACCTAATTGAGGTAAAGATTTGAAACTTGGGGGATATTCCTAGGTCAAAGGGAGCTACTTTTTGGCCCCCCTAAAATTTTCAGGGGGGCCCCCTTGGGGGGCAACGGCCCCCAACTTTTAATTTTCAAATAGGAAGACCCCCTTTGTGACAGCTCGTTCGAAAGAGCATAAAAAAAGAAAACTTTTCGCGCAAACCCGAAGTCAATATCTCAAACCGTTTCAAAATGGCGGCCGGTTAAAGTTCAAAATGGCCGAAAATTCACACCGGTTATTTGTCGATGGATTTGCGCGAAAATCGGTATGTAGGGGTATTTTGACACGAGAAAAACAAATTTGACGTTAGATTTTCAAAAAAACCGAAATTTCCAAAATGGCCGCCGGTTAAAGTTCAAAATGACCAAAAATTGATTTTTTTAGAAATCTAAGTTCAAATTTGTTTATCTTATGCCAAAATACTCTCAAATTCCAAGTTTTAGTCAAATCCATCAGCAAAAAACCGAGGTGACAATTTTTGGCCATTTTAAACTTTAACCGGCGGCCATTTTGGAAATTTCGGTTTTTTTGAAAATCTAACGTCAAATTCGTTTTTCTCGTGTCAAAATACCCCTACATACCGACTTTCGCGCAAATCCATCGACAAATAACCGGTGTGAATTTTCGGCCATTTTGAACTTTAACCGGCCGCCATTTTGAAACGGTTTGAGATATTGACTTCGGGTTTGCGCGAAAAGTTTTCTTTTTTTATGCTCTTTCGAACGAGCTGTCACAAAGGGGGTCTTCCTATTTGAAAATTAAAAGTTGGGGGCCGTTGCCCCCCCAAGGGGGCCCCCCTGAAAATTTTAGGGGGGCCAAAAAGTAGCTCCCTTTGACCTAGGAATATCCCCCAAGTTTCAAATCTTTACCTCAATTAGGTAAAAAGTTAGAGGGGGTGGAAGGGACTTTTGGATCACCCTGTAGTTTCTTTGGCACATGACTGGGAAAAATAATTTCATCTGTATGTAATCAACTAGCTGTTCAAAAATCTTGGGCTGAATGACAGTAGGCAGAATAGCATACGGCCACCAGGCACATGAACGCTGATTCTTCTTCCCTTTAAAAAATAAGTAAACAAACAGAGTAATTGAACTCACCGGTGAGAAGCAAAAAACCACGTGCAAGTTTTGACAGGTTCTGAAGAGGAAGAATTCCATCACATTTTCATGCGTTAGAGTTCGTTTTGGATTTTCTCTTTTCATAATTGGAGTCAGCTCAGATATAATTTCCTGCTGTTCATCTCGTGTGAATAAGTTTGAGATCACTCCTAGAATTATTACAGACATAACGTAATTAAAGATATGTATGAATTTCAGTCCTTAAACATTGGTGACACAGCACCGCACCGTGTTCTACATTAAGTAAATTGTGGTGGTAATGATGGATGAAAAAAGACAATTCTCAAAAGAGAATTTTGCTTTTACGAGGAGATATTTTAGCTGCATTCATAAGCGATTTGTCAATATGTCATGCTGATTAAACGATAAGCTTCTCTATGAGCTGTGCTTCATGGCTCATTTAACCCGTTAGCCGGACACATATGGGTGGGATGGGAAAATCAAGAACCTATGTAAGCCTATTCAAATTGATGGATCAAAACTGTCCATTCTGCTGACACTATTCCATAATTTTCTTTCGAATTCCATCACATGAAATTATTGATACAAATTATAATAACATGGAATTTTTTTTGAAATATTAACAGTGTTCTAAGGAAATGAGGTGACAAATTTAAAGACTCATTTTTACAGGAGAAAAAGCTTCATGGAAATAAAACAGGAAAGAAAAAAATAAGAGAGTGGCTGAAGGAGGAACAAAGATCAGAAAGAGAGAGAAAACAAAGGTTATGATAATTACCGGAGGATAAAATATTGTTTAAGTATTCCAAGAAGCCCTCTTCTTTGATATCAAGGTCAGTAAAAATGAACGTAGTGCCTTTTCCTTGAACACCACATGTACGGTACAACAATTTAAGGTCCTCCAGGAAGTTTCCAACATTATAAGATCTGTAAAGAAGGTAACATGATGATACATTAAGGTGATGCTGTGGCATTTTTAATAGCAGTTTGACTGTCGATCGGTCAATTCATAATTTCTGGATTTTAAGACACTTTTTTAAAAGATCCTCAATGGTCACAGTCTACTGTAAGATGTTGGGTACCCATAGGCAATATTGTATTCATTAGGAGCAGCGTGTAACTTCAAAACTAAAAATATTTTCACATCAACTGATCCAGACAAAATTTAAGCTCATTCTATAGGTAAATGGATCAACTTTCGGAAGGAAAGTTTCTGATGGACTCTGGAAGGGATAGTTGAAATCTCTACATAATTTTAATACGTACCTTGTGAGAGCGATCTGGAACGTTTTGTATCCAGCGATGAAAGACGCCAGTTGAGTGAGGGACTGTTTTCCAGATCCTCCGACACCAACTAACATTACATTACCTCTTGGATGACGAATCACTCTAGATATCTGTACGAACAAACAAAAAGGATATTTTAGTCTTTTGAAAAGTAATGGGAACCTATGAAAATAAATAATTACTTTTTGATTATCGCCAAAATGCAAAGAAACCATGATAATGTACACACATTTAATTTTGCTGATGAAACATCACTGACAATGACTGAACTGAAAGAGCCTTCTTTGAATTATAACTCTGCTATCAATCATTACATTCATGTTTTAAACTCCCTGTGGCTAGAGACTTGTTTTGGTGCAGACGTTGAATAAAAATACACAAATACATTTTTACAGTGGTGCTTTTGCGTGCATCTATGTTAAATATGAATTGAATAGGCAACAGATTTGAAATTACTTTTATCAAATGAAGCATAGCGTCTGGGAAGAACACAAGGTCCATTCCAGCACCTCGCACCATCTCATTAAACTGAGACAAAAACATGTCCAATCTCTCTCGCAATTCATTGAGATTAGTGACTGGTTCATAGACTTTTGGCAGTTCCATATCAGCCTCTTCTCCCTCTTCTCCTGTGGGTTCAGGGGCATCTCTGAAATTTTAATTTCATCTTGGAAGCATGTTTGACACAATTGTAAAATCAAAAAAATATCCGAGAAGTAAAAAAGTTTTTATATAAAATTATAATGCTTTTCATTTTTTTCAATGTTTTATGAATCGGAAATGCATGGTTGCCATACTTTAGAGACAGGGCCTCTCCATAAATGGGCATTTTGTGAACCCCTACAAGATTTTAGAAATTACTTTCACAAAAGGTAATTTTTCTTATTTCTGTGGCTAATTCTTTGATGAATATTTACAAGAGCGATATTTGCAACAAATAGAATAAGTTTCATGTTACGTCCATGATTGAGGCAAACAATTTTGGGGAACAAGAGTTTGGGGCTGTCCATCAAGAACCTGAGCAGGACATAATTCAATTTAAGAAATATGTATCCATAAAAAAAATACCCAAATGTTCAAATCAGATAAAATATGGACTGGAAAACATGTACGAGCATATCTTTGGATGCTTGGAGCTCCATATTTCTGAGTTTAATTTACAAGGAAAGAATGTATTTTATTCTGACAAAGGAAAGATAAAAAACTAAAAGATGCAATACCTCATGAAGTCCACAAATACAGGATTAGGAAGGGCCATTTCACGATAGTTCGCACCTAAAACTTCCTCTGTTACTGTCAGTAAAGTGTTATCAAACCAGTCTTTATCGGAAACCAGGGTGAATCTGTCTCAAAAAAAGATTAGCACAATTACAAACTTGAAAATAATGGACGAAAAATATTCTTCAAAAAATGCATGTCTCCTTGAGTCTGACAAAGGGCATGATGGTATAATAAAACTCACTTAAGCAACTGTTCTAAATTTTGTATCCCAGTAAAAACATAGAGGGTTTGACATTAGCTGCTTCCAGCTGATGTTCTTGACAAGATTGAGAAATTGGAGTCCCCAACAATGTGGGTATGTTAATACATACAGTTTGATAAGTAAAGAAACAAGATAGAAACTATGATACTATTTTTGGTATCAGTACTAGGGCCTTGCCGTCTATCCATAAATTCTGAGAAAATCATGAAAAATTCTGCTTTTTCCTAGGCGTAGGATGAAGTCTCTCAGTAAATACTCCGTTCTTCAGATAAAAATTGAATGAATCAATGAGTTATTCATTCACAATTTTACAGAAAATTCATTTTATTTTAATGACATGATTTTTAAAGAAACAAGTTTGGAGCATAAAATAAAATAGATACAAACCTATCAGAAAAAACCCGGGTGCACTCATGTTTCCATAAAAGCATGAGGGTAGCCTCACAATCGATGACAGTACTGAGTGTGCCGACCATCCCTTGCCATATGCGAGATAAATCTCTTAAGCTGAATACATAGTGGAACTTTGCTGGAGTAGGTAAGAGAACAGCCTGGATGGAAAACAATTTGTTTCAGCGAATGTATTTGAAGATGTACAGCAATACTCTCATTATCCCACAATTTGTGGCAAGGACCCCAACAGATATCAAAAAGTTGGATAATCAAAACTACCGAAGAAAGACTGAAAAAATGTCATTTCAGGCCCTGTTTATAACTAAAAAACACAGGCTTGACCCACTTTCTATCGTACTTGAAAATATAATCATTATTCGGAAAAAAACCACATACGAGTTAAATTTTTGTCAAAAAAACCGGTTTTTGTCATGTCGGCTTACTGATTCTGGACCAAAAACTCAATTTTGAATACGTTGAATAATTGGTGGTCAGATAATTGGGGTAATACTGTATTTTGTTAGAACAAAGAAGAAAATCTGTTGTACATATTTTTTGTTTGAGGTTTGTTTCAAAACCAAAACCTGTGTTCGATATTATAATTAATTTTTATATTGTACTCTTCATCTACCTCCATCAATCAAAATAAAGAGCTCAGAATTCCACAGCTGAGTCAAAATTGGGACTATTAAGATTTTCAGTTGAATTACGCTTGCCATCAGAGGTCACTAGTTTTGGTGACTGTACTTAGTAGTTAGAGAAATGCTCTTGTTTAGTGCAGCATGAACTTTTTAAATAATAATTACTCATAACTATTTCACTGAAAAGAAAAAATCTCACTCTTGTTTTGTGCCATAACATCCGGGTGAGAGGAATCAATTTCTTGACTAAATTTCGGACATCTATGCTGAAACCTCTTTTTGCATTATAGTGACCTTCTCCAACAACGCGAAATATTTTGTCAATTGATTCATCGGTCGGTAAAGGACAGTTAAAAACGCAGAACTGGCGTTTGAGTCGAGATGGAATGTCATTACGGCCTCCACCTGAAATAAATACAAAATTCCCAATTTTTTACTTTACCGGATTTACTGGTTATAAACATGAGATTCAAACTAGGTAATGTAACGGGAACGAGTTTATGCATGCGATTTTTTCGGGACTAGAAGCTAGTCAAAAAAAAAATTAAAACATTCAAATTTGATGATTTTTATTGAGTTGAGGCAGAAAAATGAAATTTGAGATTGCAATGGAAACATTTCTTTCAAGTCTTTAAGATGAAGTTATGAGCGGTTCAGGTTATTTTCATAACACACAGTTACATTATAATTCACCAATTGAATATCCAGAACATGACGGATCAGAATTTAAAACATTTTCTCGAAACAACATTTTCCAAATTGAGTTGAGAAATTGGCACGTTTGAACACAAAAATACAGATTATAGGTAAATTTTAAGCACTGAATTTGATATTTTAATTCTCATTGATATGAGATTCGAAATACTGACCTGGTAAGCCCATTGCAGCGACAAACTGAATATCCACCAGTGTAGTGAATTCACCAGGTTTTTCCAAACTGTAAAATCCATGCATGTCCATTGTTTGGCGAACAATTTCGTTGGTGACCTGATCACCCCACTCGTTGATCTGTGGGAGATTAATGTCATCAATGAATACTGTCATTTTCCGACCTCCTGGAGGACCAAAGGTATTACCCATTCTTTTCTCCACGTAGCTTTCAATCGTTTTCTGTAACACAGATGAGAACCTTTGTATAGTAAGCACAGACAAATAATCTTGCTCCACACTTAGCTGTGCAGAAAGGTTCTCCATACGAAGAATTTTAAAGAAATGATGACACAATAAGAGCGTTACAATACAATGTTGAAAGTTTGCGAGGAAATTTTAGATTCAAGAAAGCTCTGGTGATTATTATTATTTTTGTAATATTCAAGATATCTTGAATTGCATTAAAAGAAATTGTAGATTGTAGATTGTGTAGAAGAATTGAATTGTTATAGAAAAATTGATGCATCCCACCTGGAATTGGTATGGGCTTGTCGCAGAGGAAAAATTAAAAGACCGACTGAGATGCTGCTCAGGATTTGATTTTTTCATGTATGATTTCATCATTACAGTCTTAGCAGAGCCTTGTTCTCCGATTAAAAGGACAGCTTTCTCTTGCTTGGCTATACAATGGATCAAGTAGCCGGTGCGAACGTTGTCTACGATTGGAACTAATATTGAACTGTAATCTGGTGTGCTTGACTCAGGGTATGAGTAACTGGAGATCATTGCTGTCCAAAGCTCCCACTTCCCTTTTGAAAAATGGAAAAAAAAAATTATGAGGAAAACGAAATGAGGATTCGATTGCAGCAAATCATAATTTCACTACGGACGCTAAAACATGGCAGGAATTAAAGCTTCACAAGATACAAGTTCTGCTGCGCCAAGGGAGAACGTTGTAAGAACACCTGAATGCTACCAAATTTCTTCAGATAAAATATTTATTTTTGAGAAAAGTTATAGATATTTTTCCTTGGAATTTCCAGGTACTTCGTATGAAAAATCGAACAAAGAGACCTTAATGCAGGAGTAAAAGGTTGGATGGGATGAAACTCTTGATGCAAATATCTCTTTGAAGCTAAAAAAAAAAAATAAATAAAATGACTACTTTGTTGATAATGTTTTTGGCGATTTTATCAGTAAAATTTTGTAACAAATTAAGATAAAAGCTGATAAAAACTCATGTACATTCATGGTGCTAGCAATTATACTGTGATAGAAGGGAAGCAAAATCACAACTTTTTTGTTAAGAAATGCTTCTGGGGATATAATAGTATTGACCAAACTCAAAAACAAACAAAATAAATTTAGTGACGTACCTTCATCGGTAACAAAGTAATCAAACACCGTTAGCGAAGAAGATCCAGGAATTGGAGGCAAATCTAAGACTGTTAACTTATCTTTGAAGAATTCGTTTAATTTTTTTCTGTCACTTAAGTCTAAAAGAGCTCCCATTGACCAAACCAGCGCAAATACATACAGTTTTTGGAGATGTTCTACAGACAACCTACAAAAGAAACATAAATGAATTAACAGGTAAAAAATGAAGGGGTGCATCTACACAAAGCTGTACTGGAACTGAATACCAGCCAATCTGCATTTGGACTGCTGGATCATTTTAGCTGCTCTTTTGCCATGTGAAAGAGGAAGACCAATCCAAAATCATCATAAATATTGACCGGCCCACTAAAATTTTTCTAGGTGACCCCACTTGCCTGTTTGTCCCGGCGTGTGCATATTTTTTTTTTTTCATTCTGACTTATCAGGTGATTCAACTTGAATTGAAGAAGGGACATGAGCCCTAGGAAATTTGAATTTCAAAGCTGTTGAAAAATGCCTCAAAAAGCTTATACAATTTTTTAAAACTATCAATCTGCTAAGTTAAGGCCGAATCTACTTTTGAAAACTTGTTTCCTCCTCAAGATTGTGAGACAATTATATGTAAATTAGAAAGGGGAGAATATTTCAATTGAAATTATGGTTTTTCTTTGAAGTGACTTCTTCTACGATGGTTGGAAACTCAAGAGATGCAGATATCCAACATTGCTGGGAGCATCTATTCAGGGTAAATGACGGAACGTCATTGTTTACATTCAATGTTTATGTTCAATCTGTTCAGGACCATAGACCGCCCCCTATTCACCCCTGTGATAATACTCAACGGGCACGGTCAGATATAGAGGTCAAGGTTCTTCAAAAATTCTCATTTCCACCCCATCTCAGGTGTCCATTCCTTGCAGAAAAATAGAAAATCTTTTGGACTTACTGCATGACAATGTCCTTTTTATCTTTGCCGTCTTCCTCCACTTCAACAGGTTTTTCCTCCGTTCGTTCAGCTGACTCAGTGTCCGTTTCAATGGGCACTAATCCTTGCAGTAAGATCAATACCTTCATGAAACACAAAAAACAATCTACATATTTTAAGGAGCCAAAAGTATTTTAAAATCAAAATGTAATGACAAATAAAGGCTATTAGAAATCTAATAAGACAGGATACTTTTAAAAAATGTTTCCCGATCAGCCCCGTCAGGAAAAAGGGTAGGATGGAAGTTGCCCCTACGGTATGCATTAAAATTATGCTTTAAAGTAAAATGAACATAATTTCCATAAAAAATGTCTTATATTCTATGAAATAATGTAAATCATGAATTCTTTTAATTAAAACTCAATTTTTTAAAGTGAGAGGCTGTGACTCTTCTTAAACCACTGAAATGATGTATTGTAAGGTCAAAATTCACAAAGACAAAAAAAAAATGTGTTTGCATTTTTTTATACCTGTTGAACGATGTTTATTTGAAGAACTTTCATTGTTAAATTGAGATTATGTTGGGACCACGTGTAGAGCTGTCCAAATGACTCATCAAAAAGATGTTGAAAAACAGATTGTTCTCGGCTTGAGCGTGTTTTTAACCATGCAGCTAGCACAGGACACCAGTCAAGCCCAGATGAGCTCATGTAGACCTAAACAAACATACAAAATTATCAATTCTTTTTTAACCATGATATGTGGCATCATTGTTCCTGATTATTAATTAATACCTATGACATCAAAGTGAAGATTTATTGAAATTTCATGTGTATTAAAATTTAGGGAAACGCTACCCTAGAGAAAAGGTTTTTACAGGCTCATTGATCAGATTTTTACATAAATTCGTTGGAAGAAGTTGGAATTTCCTTTGTCTGAGAAAAGGTTCAAAAACTTTCCTTGGGGTGTGCAAACTCATTGCCTATAAAACGCTATAAATCAGCAAATTCTTGACCGAATGGGCTCAATAGGGTTGCTTTGGAAAGCGATGAAAATAATCTTTGAGCTCAAGCGATCCGCATATCATTAACTTCATTTATTTGGAGTCGGTGTCAAGACTCTAAGGCATACCATGTAAATGACATTCATTGACTTTATAAGAGGATTACCATTCCATTCCGAGATACTGTTGCTGGAGACGCATTGTCGATGTTGTGAGGCTCAAAAATAATTTTGCAAGTTGCAGCCATTGGTAAACGATCCCCATTAGCTAGAGTAAGAGTTTTATTGTCATCCAAAACAGAATTTAAATTTTCGATCCAAATACTATCGACAGGACCATCAAGAACGAGCCAAACGTATTCACCTTAAAAAAATTCATACCAAACTAGTTCAACAGGCATGACAGCAATAAATGTAGATAAGGAAACATATTAAGAAGGTTGTAAGTACTATTGATGACACAAGGATATGACATCGATCACAAGTCAAGGAATTTTCAAGGAGCCTTTTAAAAGTTGAGTTCGAATCTTTGTAAGAATTGAAAAATATTACAATTGTAATTAAATTTTGTCTGATAAATGATATTTTTATGAAAGAAATTTTGTAATTTTTGTTGATAAAAATGATTAGTGCTAGATATTTTAAGTTAATCCTAGCAGGGATTTTTAGTTATTCATTTTTTTAAAGTAGGTGATACTTTCCAATTGAATGAGTAAAAAGTGATTTGATATTTACAACTATTTTCCAATAGGACTTGCTGAAAGGTTCATTGTTGACTTGAATGAAAAATTTGAACCACTTCAACTTACATCAGACGGCTGAATAAATATTCTAAATCTGTTAATATAATATCGAAACATGAAAAAGAAAAAGGTCTGGGTACCAGGTTTTAATTTTAAGGTTTTTCTCCACAGAGCTGAAAATATGCCATCGGTCCAATCATTGGTAGCAACATCTAGTCGCCCGAACATTTGAGCAGCTGTTATAGATTTTGGATTCATTCTCATTTCTCTGTTTGAATTTAAAACAAAAGATACAGTAAAAAAAAATTGGAAGACATTCACTAATAATGCAAGACATGAAAACCAGGTTCCAGCTGGTTTTAGAATTGAGAGGTTATAAAGAAAGTGAGGCACCTGGGACCTGCCGTTGAGAATCTCTATATTGGACCCAACGAACAAACTCCTTTCCTCTGTATGCTTTTCTTTATCTATTTCACTCAGTTTTTCTCCCTTTATCAAATTCTGAAAGACTTCAGTTCCACACGCCTAATAATGATTGAAAGCTGAGAAGAGGTGAATTGCAAATCTTGCCTTTAATGATTATGTACATACTGATTAGCTTTCCATCCAATTTTTAGCTTATCAATGCTTATATTCTTCCTAATTTTATCATTCACCTGGAATCAAAATTGGATCGCACTTAGCTTAAGGGAATCAGCAAGATTACAGTGTTTTCAAAATTATGTAACTTCTTGTTCTCTTTGAAAATACTAAATATGCGTATGTGCTATATTAAAATCTTGAAATATTTTCCTCTAAAATTAACAATTTTATAGGGGGAAAGCAAAAACTATTTTTTATGCTGAGAATTTTTTAAATGAAAATGCACGAATTTTATAACACTGTAATCGTGCTGATTCTTTTCTGCTAAATTCAATCCAATTGTAGTCCTCATTAGCACTTTGCCTCCACTTTAATTTTTGAAGCCATTGAACAGCCAATCACTAGAGCTCTCAAATAAGGGGAATGTAGAAATTATGAAAAAATGATATTTCGGTAAAAAAAGAGGTTACCTGTGTGGTTCTCCACAAAGAGTCAGTGCTTTCATTAAAATGTGAATACACATTGTTTTTCCGGCTCCTGCCGGACCCAGAGTCATGATTCCATGCCTGACTCTCTGCGTTTCATACAACTAGAACAAGTCAAACATAAATAGATTTATAACAAATAATATTGATTATTTTTTAGTCTTACATTTTATGTTATTATGATACTAAAACCTAATTGTAAATATTTACGGACAAAATTTGTATGATCAATCTTGATCATTTAATGACAACCTTTATGATATTAACATGGATGAAAAGCACATACCTGAATTAATTTCAGTACCCATGGAGCATGATAAATGAGACCGGCTTGCTCTGTTTGCTCAGCAATGGCAGTTTCAAGCTGTGGATATGATGTTTTCTCAAGAACCTGATTCGGGAACAAGTCCGCAACCAAGGAAATGAATAATGGCTCGTCTTCATCAATGAGTTTTGAAAGATTCATGTCACGCAACACTCTCATGACGATGGTTGACTCTGAATCTTTTGAGTTGATTCTTTTAGCAGCTCCTAGAGTTCGAAGAACTGATAGAATGTTTCTCAAACCGAAGTCATAATGGACCTAAAAAAGCCCATCAAAAGATCAGTTAAAAGATTTTTTTTACACGCAGGATATAGACTAGTTTTTGAGAGCTCAACAGCTACTTTATGGATTGAGGATGTTTATTTCCTTCCTAGTGAAACAACTAACGCAAACAGAGATACATGCTTTTGCACTTTGGCTATCGATATACCGCAAGTGCACGCACTAAAAAACATGATCCATGTGACAACTCTTAGTTCAATTTTACTGTGAGCAACTTTACTTATAATCCCTTGATAAAAAAAAATAAAATCACATAAAAATAGTACTTAAATGACTGTCGAGTGAAACAAAGATTAAGCTCACCTGCTTGGTGAGTTGCTCCTCACAAAGTTTGTACAGGGTGTAAAATTTACGAGCAAGAGTAATATTTTCAAGAAAACCACAACTTGCGAGTTTCACTCTGATGATAATTTGCCGATCAGGAACCATCATGGCTACTGTTCTAAATTGTATTTTTAAATTTTCGGGTAGTTCTTTGCGTCCTGCGTATCCAGGGTTCTTGGAAAAGCAAAATAAAAGAAATATTGGTATGTATTGATTAATTTTCACCAAAAAGAGAAAAAAATATTAGATTATCTAAATTTAGACATTATACAAATTTATTTTGAGGAAAACCATGAAAAGTCTTGAGTTTTAAGCAGATGAATGATCAGCTTCTTAATCTTAGGAAAAACTTCCAAGGTGGTGCAAAGGCTTACTGCCAAGAAATTGAAACAGATGTTTAATAACTTGCTGTTTTAATAGTATTTGGAATGTAGGATTCTGTAAGGATAACTGATTCCTTTTTCAATGAGTTTAAGATACAAGATTAGTTTTAGCCTGCTGGCTGCCATGCCAGCCCTTAGGGACCAGCAGTGAAAGGCAACAAGGCCACAAAGATGGGTAAAAGAAGCAGCAAGTTGACACATGCAGAAAACTAGATTTGCAATAAAAGAAATGGCATGGACAATAGCAATGCAAGTTTGGAATACTATTTACCATCGTAATAAAAATTCCAAACTCAGAACAAAGATCGATCATATCACCGTCAGTAAATACAAACTGCTTCTTTTTTTCTTTTTTAGCTGCAAGAACTACAGCTATCTGTTGAGCTGCAACAGAAAGAACTGGTAGTTCTATCCGGTTGAATTCATCAAAGCATCCCCATGATCCAGACTGAGCCAACCCTGGGGGAAAAAACAAACGGCCGAATAAAAAAAATTGAAACATTTTCTGTTGTATTACATTAAAACAGAATTAAGAAATCACTTGATTGACATCATCCCAGCTGCTACTGATTTTTCCTACAAATGTATAGAGATCAGCTGGAAAATGACTAAAATTACTCAGACTTAAAAAATATGCTTTTATCAGGGCCTTAATTTGTGAAAGTTACCTTAGGCTCTTTAATCGTTTGGGCCACACACCATGTGACAAATCAGCATAACAGGTGAGAACGGAAAGGAAGCATCCATTATTTATACTTTAAAATATTATTTTAAAACCAAAACACATAAGATATATATTTCATAATATTAGTTCTTATCATTAATAAAAGTCGACTCCCAAAGTGCAAAACGATGTATCTCCATTGCGGTGTTTCAAAATTTCTGCGCCTAGTTTATTTTTCCGAGGAGAAACAAGCCAATTTTACGGCTTGAAATTTACACAGGAACCACTGCTAACATAGAAAAAACACATGAAGTTTTCACAAAACATTGATTAGTTTTCCAAAGAGAAAATAAACAATAACAGGAAGTCTGCAACTTCACAAACGGAGATACGTCATTTCGCAGTTTGGCCATCAGAGTAACACCAATAAATCTCACTTTTTTACTGCAACAAACCATTGGATAAATCAACGAGTTAAGAGGGGCAAAGCCTTACCTTTGTAAATTCTTCCCAGGCCTCGATAGTCCATCTGATCAGAACAGTTGAATACCACGACGTACTTTGCTAAAGTTTTTCCCATGTCCTTAACTGTCTCAGTTTTTCCAGTCCCTGCTGGACCACATGGAGAACCACCCATACTCATAGCCAATGCTTGTGCTAAGGTGATGTAACACCTGGTAACAGGAAAAAAGACAGGTCTACACTTAGAAACTTATGGGAAAAAAACACTATGAAGTGGCCCGGACTGTATGTAACAAGGTGGAGAAATGGTACTGGGTCCACATCATTTCGCCGGGAAACAAAGCCAAGAAATTCCAAAAATTAAAATTAGAGTCAAAATTAATTTTACAGATTATAATTAATTGAACAGGAGATTTTCAGCTTTGTGCTGATTTTTAACAGAATAGTAATTTAGCTCATAATAAAATACATTTAATGAACCAACAAATTGTAAAATCTTCTCTGAGGTGTAAGTAAATTTATGATCCTACCGATCAGTTAGTGGTGTGATGACCAAACGTTCTGTGCATCCAAGATATTCATTCTGATACGTGAATGTTACATCAGTGATAGCAATCCAAGTCTTGTCCATGTCTTCTTTGAAATAAAAGCGACATTGTTTCAACCACTCAAAATCATTAACCGATCGGACATTCAAACGACACTAGAAAAATTGGAAAATGAAAACAAAATTTTAAAAATCCACTTGGTTCAGAATATAAATTATTCATGAAGTCTAATATATCAGTAATAGCTGTAAAAATTTTAAGAGAATGGTACAAACTTTTGGGACACCCCGAATGTGATTTGCCTAAAAAAATAAAAGGTTCAGGAGCTTCAGGAGCCACAATGAATACTTGATACTATATTCCATATCATAAGAGTTAGATGCCTAATAGATGTTGAATATTCTTACCAAAATATCAAAAATATCTCGCTGATGAACATGAATTGTGATGAGTGTTTCAAATTTGGTCCTTTCAATGCGTGTTAGGTCACGAGTGGTTTGATCAATTAATGTATTCAAAAGTTCTAAAAATTTGTTGTTTGTTTCCGGCATGAGCTTCTTGTCAGAACGAGCTTGAATTAAGGCTGACTCTGAATCACGAGTCCATATCATCTGGATTCCTAAAATACCGACCTTAACAAAGAAAATTTTATTAATAACAAAATTTGTTTCTTATCTGAGCATGCATTATTTGGATAAGTTGTTTACTTTCTGATTACTGAAAATTTGTTGTTGCTACATTTTTACTTGCCAATGGGAATTCCAAAAGTTCACACTTCCATCTTTGAAGTGTTGACTTCCTTGGAAGTTGCACGCTGCATTATACAAAATAAAATAAATAAATGAAGTCAAAACTAAATAAAAAAAACGAAAATAAACAAAACTAAATTCTCGGACGAAGAGGATAAAGTTGACAATATGGCAAGTGAGGAGCAAGAAGAAATTATGTATCCGTAATCAGAAGGTAAACAACTGATGACACCAATTATTTGAATGTCATGAAGCTAGGATTTTTTTGTCATACAAAAGCTACTAAAATTAGGAGAAAGGCTTGCCCTCACATTTTCATTCTACAATACAGAAAAACCTCTACTGTCCACAATGATTGGAATCAAATTATCCGCAACAAGAGCGAATTGTAAACTTCAGATAATCGAAAATAAGACAGCAAGGATAGAAAAACTACCACAATGACTTTAAACTGGAGGAATCACTATAAAATATGTGGAAAGCATTGGAGACAAACATGTTGATAGAAAAAAGAAATTAATAAATTATTTTGTAAGACAGAAAATCGTTATTTGGAAAAATTTACTATCTAAAATCTCGTTTTCCCATGTTTTCTTGTTTGTTTTTGTTCATTTATTTATTTGTTTTTTCTTCATCTTAAGCCTTAAACGTGTTAGAAAAGCATCATCAGTTAATCAAGGATGATCTGCATTTCAGATCATTAGATTAGGGATGATCAAAACTCTGCTGCATATACAAATCATTCTCTCAATTGTTCCGTTAAGCTCAAAACGGTCCTCACGATTTAGTAAATACCAAAATTAAAATATTTTTCATTCTAAAAAGTACCTAGCCTTTTGAAATAAGATTGAATACAAGTTGATCTGACATTACTATGATCAAAATATGGATTAAATTACTTATCATAATTTGTTGGAATAAAATATTACCTGAGACGGCATTTTATCTAGAAAAGATAGGAGTTGGAAATTGGGATCATTAATGTTGCTGTACGCGGTCCGGATTATGGAATGAAGTGAGGCTTGAGATGTTTGCAACAGTGATGTCAACCAAGTCTCAACGCTCCCCTCAGCACGGACCGCTCTTTCCAGCTGAATGAATAAGAGAAATTGATCATCTAAAATAATAATAGGTATCGATGGCCAAAGTGCGAAACCATGCATCTCCGTTTGCAACGCTGCAGACTTCCTATTAAACTTTATTTTTTCTTTGGAAAACTGGTTGATGCAATTTCTTGAGACTTACTTGATATTTCCTCTCTGTTAGGAGAATATTCTGTACAAATTTCAAGCTATAATGTTGGCTCATTTCCTTGAGAAAAAATAAAATTGGAGTAGAAATTTTGAAACACCACATAGGAGATATGTATGTGGTTTCCCACTTTAGCCATTCACAAGACAATAAGCAAAACTTGTAGTGAAGGTAGTTTTACTCATGATTTTTTCCACTAGTATAAACTATGAATGTTCATTGGGAACTTGCAAGTTCTTGGAATTCCAGAAAAAGTCCACCTGAGAATTCAAAAAGGGGGTATTTTAAAAACGCCTTATAGTTTGGGAATTTTTGATAAATTATTGGATGTAACTTTCATACATTTCAAAAGTCAATAGTCTCCTGTGGCCTACTGTATGTAAAGTTGCTTCATACATAAAATAAAACTACACAGTAAAATTTACAACAAAATTTAACTTAATCGACAAGGGAAGACGCAGAACTACTCTATCCTGCACCAAATTATATTTAAGAGTTCAGGAAGATTACTGGACACCTTTTTAGGAACTTACTTGAATTGTTTCTCCTTCTGATGATATAATGGCTGTCATTTTGTTGTACTCAATGTCATGAAACTTCACAGATCTAGTGTTATCAAAAATTGAGAGCAGATGGTTTTGAATGGTATGCGAGTCAGAGGCTTGACCTAGAATTTCCAGTAAGGCAGGATCCGAAACGAAGAAAAAGCGAGGGAACATCATCCGCTTCTTTTCCAGGTACCTGCGGTCAAAAAAAAAATTAAACTAAGCAGTAGTTTTTCTTGAGATCGTCTATTTTTATTCACTTACTCTTGTATATTCACATAAAATTTGAAGAAGATTTTTTGATTAGTTTCCTTATGAAACAATGAAACATAATCAAAGATTATGAAATGTTCTTATTGAGATACACATGTTCCTGCTTTACCCATCGCGACTGCATTCATTATTCAATAAGAAATAAGTAGGAAAATACAGTGAAACTTTTCAAACTTTTTATGCCTTAGAGACTAAGACTATACATATTTATTTTCAATGCTCACCCGCTAAGAGACTTCTGACAAAGTTCCAACTGCTCTTGTAAATGCGGAAGAAGTTGTTTCAACATATCATCGCCAACACAACAAGAAACAACGCCCGGAGTTTCATGAGCCCTCTGCATGATTTTCTGCCAAGATTTATCAATTTTGCTGAATCTGCAAGATAAAAATAGACTTAATTGAAAAATCTGTTGCTTAAACTGTGGTTACAAAGGAAAAACTAGGGACAGACAAAGTAAAAAGATAATGATATTAATCTACACCCCATTGTGGGTTTCTTGAAAGAATAGCAACATTAAAATAAAACACATTGTTAAACTTTCTTGAAAGAATAATTTAGGAGAGATAAATTGTAAGAAAATAAACATAGTTTCTTCAACTGGTCATCTAGATGCTTAAAAGCAAGCACCTGTAACTCAGTACCTTCTCAATGGAAAAATATATCGTATTCTGATTAAAATAAGAATTGATTAAAAGCATTTTAAGATTCTGGAATGGGAAATTAACAGCCCTTGTTTTAAGGATATGTTTCATGCACTTTCAAGAGTTTCCAATTTAAGAAAATACTTTTTATATTAATGATAATGTTAAAACCCCTCTTTTTTTATCAAAATGAATTACTTGGGGTGGCGGTAAAATTTTGTCATCCTTGGATATTTGAAGGCTTTAGGCACATACTGATTTTCGAAGCCTTCAAGTGGAAGGAAAAAGAGGAAAGCTTGTAAAATTAAAACACAGAGCCGCAAGATGGTACCCAGTCTGGACGCTGTCTAAAAATCCCTCATTGTTTTATAAATAATTGTGACCACTCCTTGGAGACGAAATTGAACAGCAAGTGTAAATATCTCATTTTGAGTCAAAGGAGCATCCGTCTTTAATATTATTCTTGATATAGAGTAAAACAAGAATTTAAAAACTTGAATGCACCCTTGAAAGAAGATGGATGCCATTTTTTTCCCGGGTTTTTAAAGTACATGACTGAACTGTACAGTACAAAAACATGCGATGTCCGAAAATTGTAAATGTTTAAGAGACAAACATCTACAAACAGGGGGAAAAGTAGTGCTCAAAAAAAACTTTTGAACAAACTTCTGACGAAAGGAGTGGTGTTTGAAGATGATATAAAGGCCACGGTTGAGAGAGGGCAAACTGACCTAAAGCATATGTCAAGCCCTGACACCTATCAATATCATAATCAGTTGTATACTTGAAATTAAGAAAGTAAAAAATTGTTTAGTTATGAATATGAAGCATTACCTTTTGGCTTCTTTTGGCAACTGTTTTGCAATGTCTCCACCGACAAAAACAGCCTCCAGGTAAACCCACATGTTTTGTACTAGCAGCCAGCGTTCTAATATTTCATTTGTGTTGGACAGGTCAAACACCCATTGTTGAATTTGTTTACGGAATGGTGCATTATACCTGCAAAAGTTTAAACAATGTTGATGAGAGCAAATTACAGATTTATGTCATCATAGAATCCTTGCATTATTGTACGTACCGTAGGCAGAGATATTTTTGCAAACATGTAAAACTGCTTTAAATTATTTTTAAACTTACAACAATTATTTTCAATCTGCCCGGTGTTCGCCACAATTTTAAGCAAAGTTCGAAGTTCAAAATTTTTTTCATAAATATTGCAGGGATTAAAGCATGCAGCAGTTTGTGATAAGCCCTTAATATTCAGTCCATCCACAGCTCACATTAAGGCTCATAGGTTTTAAAAATCACTACATTTTAAACCCTTTAAACTAAATTTCTTATCACACACATTTTACAGGGTTCTTCCACATTTTTATACGCGTGCATGGGCGTTATCAAGCATTTTCTGCACCCCTACTACAAACAACGAATAGTGAAAAGAAAAACAAAACCTGTTTGATAAGAGGGACCCAAGAACCATTAAGCTATCTTCCAACTGACTGATGGTCTCAGCAGTGGTGTCCCCTCGTAATAAAAGTTCACCACGGTTGTTGAAAGACATGAACGTCAGCTCATGAACAGACCATTCATTTGTCACTTGTCTTAATTTTGCTTCAATATCCTTCTCTTTCATTGCTGATATACATATGTCCTGAGATCAATCAAACAGGTAAAAATGTTCTTTAATTATTTTTAATTGACTGACATATCAGCATGCTTCTACAAAAGCTGGTTAGTCGATGAAGCTTTCTCCAACTGAGATGCCAGGCGCATATTTTTGTGAGACGGATTTGGCTTACAGTGCTGCGCTGGCATATTTAACACAATTTTGCTATCTAGGATCATCTATCTTTAAAATTTCAAATGGATTTTTATCAGAACTACGTTCTTAAAATGCTGATTTCAACCCATCATGACTCACGACTCAAGCTTGGCCAAGTAATAAGTCAATTCTGAGTTTTTTTTCACTGAACTCTTTTAAGAAGCTCTGCTACATAGATAGTTTTGCTGAATTTGTTTACTTCTAATCTCAGTCAATGGTAATTTCTTAACATGTGAAGAAATTCTTAATGATTCGCTATTACTTACCTCAATATCTTCTTTACACTTCAACAATGGGGCTTGAAGTATATTTTTGAGACAGAAACCTTCACTATCGAGTTCAAAAGTGTACTTTGTTACCTCCATGATTCGCTGCCAATGTCTCGGTTTCATTGCTTTATTTGCCATTAATTCCAATAACGGACACATATCATTAAAATCGTCGATTGTTCTTTTCAGAGCATGAAAGGCTGGCCACTCCTGCAAAATTAAGTTCAGTTTTACAAAGTAATGCTCCTTTCACCTGGATTGACAGATTTTTAAATTTCTGAATCCATAGAAAAAAAACTGTCTATTCATGTGTATTTTAACCCTCAAATTTTTTCTACTTTTTATTTTTAAAACTTTCTACTTTTAGGCTATATATCGGAGCTAAAGGACACAATTTTAATTTTAAACAATGACAGATGGAGAAAAGCAATTTGTCTCAAAATTTTTATCTTTCTGAGCTATCGGACAATGAGTCACAATTGACCAATCTCTCTTCAAAATCACAATCAAAATCATAGGAAGTTTCCAGGCATTGCGTTGTTCATGCTTCTCAGAAAAAATAAAATAAGGGAAGAAACTAGGTTTCGTGAGATGCGATTAGGCTGATTCTGGATTGAATATGTCCAGCCATAACTCCAAGACAGATTTTTCCCCACAATGATGTTTAACACATCACTAAACTCAAGAAGTCTACATTTGTTGAGACTCATAAATGAAAAGTTAGTATGATCAATTTTGAATTAATTAAAAATAGAACTAACTTTTAATCCTTTCGGTAATTTTCGGCAACGATTCTGAAATTCCATCAGCTCATTGTTAATTTCTTCAATGTTAACTTCACCCCAGGGAATATCATAATATCCGCTGACTCTGTCAATCACATCATTGTAAAGTTTATACAACTTCTGCAAAAGATTCAGCTCCTTACGAATTTGTGCCAGCTCTGGATAATCAGTTTGTGGAAGCCCAAATAACTCCTCTCCACTCTGGTAAGTTTGCAATTTTCGCCACATGCCATCAAATCGATTCTGAAAAAAAATAATTATGTACAGTTTTAGTGATTACAAAACTGAAGAGGACAGCAGATTTCAAAGACTTTATTATGATATGAACTTACTTATATTAGATAAAATAAGATGTACAAATATCTAATTGCCCACATGTCAAAGGTGATATCTGCGCAGGAATCGAGGAAACATATCCGCAATAAAGTATATAAAGTTCTTTAACTAAGCATCCTAAAGCTTCTAAAATATTAATGATGGATTCAAAATCTAATTGAGTAGAATAATTTTAATGCATGTACAAGAACATAAAACTGGCTGGTTGAAAGATTTTATACTGACGGATACAAATTAAAATATGTTAAACTTTCTGACCCTGTCAAAAATAAAATACATTCACCCCAGCATCCTCATTAAATTAATATATGCAATCATCTTTACTTTTCTCTACTTCTGATCATATATTCTAAGAGAAAGAAGGAAGAAAATCCCCCGCCCCCTGGAATACTGATATATGGCGCTACCAATTAATTGGCAATACGCCAACTAATATCAATCAGCATACCTGAAACAGTATTAGCCTATCAGATGCTTCTCTTGGAGACAATCCAGGTACCATAGGCCCAGAGGTACGATACTCGTGGCAGTAATCAATGTTATCCTGCCTGAATCTATCGAGATTTCTCCGCAGATCTGCCTCTAAATGCGGTTGCATTGTCAATAGAAGGATGTTTACATCCATTGCTCGAGCAAGAAGACGTTGCCATGCATATCTTAAGTTATCTACTTGCTCAAGATCTTCTCGGTCAATTGGTAAGTCATAACGTGTGATCACATTGAATGCTTCCTGAGAGTCAGAGAAAAAATCAGGGTGTTGGTTATGAACGGTGTAAACTTTAATAAGACCATTAATACTTTACACCAACAACTTTAATACCATTATTAAGAAAGATGCAGGATGAAGAATTCTCAAAGATATGAGATAGTTAGTGATGAAAATTTTGATTTAATTACTGATTGTTGTTTAATTTCATTAGTCATTCAAGCTAGGCGCTCACATTCATACTAAAAGCCAAAGCCAGCCACTTGCTTTGACATGAAAAATAATATCTTTCCTGTCTCTGTAGCTGCGTATCAAAGAATTTGTACTAAATTTTTATCAATAGATGTAGAAAAATCAAACCCTTTACAATAAATATTTTCATTTTTTAGACTACTTTTCAAGGTCAATTTTGAATGTGAATCTCCTGATGGCAGGAAAGATATACGTTTAATGAAAAAGAATAAAATGCTAAATAATATTTTCAATTTGATTTTATTTAATATTCTTTTCCTGCCCTTCTTTCAGCATGATTTCAGCATATTGAGCTGTTTCATTCCTTACGTTTCTTGAAGATGAAACATCAATGTTATGCGATGAAAATTTTTCACAATATGTATTAGGATGCATAATTTTAGGTACATCAACAAAAAAATTTTAAAAAAAAATTGGTGCATACTTCAATCGGCTCAATTTTCAATTCCATGTCTACTTCTTGTTCTCTGATCTTCTTCAGGGTTTCCATGATTAAGCGGACATCGTCTAAATCTCTAATTGGCTTGTCTAATTTTCGGTCCATTTCATTTATCACAGCATAAACATAGTCCATTTCACGATGAAACTTTTTTTTCAACGCGTTCCCTAATCTATGATTACAAGTTTTTATTTCCGTCAACAGGCCAAATTTTAGTTTCTCTGAAATAAAAACAAAAGGCGCACTATTGACTTATGGAGCTCTTAACTGCACTACATGATCTGCAATTTGAACTCGAGAGACAAAAATGCTCAATAATATTCTAGTTTTTATCAGTGCTCCAGAGCCAGAGGATACCTAACTCCCATTGTTGGAAAAATCGAGTTGGTGGCGTTTTAGAAATCTCCAAAAACAGTTCCGCGTGGGTGGAAAATTTAGTAGCTCTATCTCACACAGGAGTACTGAGTCGCAAAAATTGCGATTTACATTGAAATCAATGAGGCTGACACAAGGTTATCCCCTGATATCTCAAATCGCCTAAAATGGGGTTAGGTACCTTTTGACTCTGGGGTGAAGAGTCAGAGGGTAAAATAAAGCCGCTAACTGCATCAGAAAGACTGTCAAACATGGGCTTGAAAAAAACCAATTATTGAATTAATGAATCGCAAATGGCCCCAGTTGATGAACTCAAGTAGGTACCAGTGATTTGCTCTGGAAGGTAGTTATCCATTTGGGAAAATTATCTTTAAATATAAAATTATGCAATCTTTATCAAATTGTGATTTTTTTAAAATTTTCTGAAAGAAGGAAAAACATGTGACGACAATTGGCAACAAAAAGGTCTGAGCATCATCTAATGGTTCCATGAAAGGATAGGATGAGATAATTGATAATTAGATGAGTTCTTACCTACAGATACAACCAGACAGGATCGAAAGGTGTACAAGTCAGGAACTATATTCAATTCACTTTCCAGCTCATTGTGTCTACGAAGAGAGGCCTCTGCCTCAACTAGTCCGATGGTATGAGCTGCTTTCTTACTCATAACATTTTCCCACAAAAATTTGTACGGAGACCAGCTTTCAAGGAACTCTGTTATGACCTACACATCAAATTAGAGTAAATAGAATAAGACTTAGATTAGTGACGGTGTCAAAATACCACACGAGTACACAAGGAGTCGGACTTGAATTAAAGCCACCTCACTTGATGGGTCCAAATGTTTTCAGACTCGTTTCCTGAGCTTGATGCTTTATCTGTCCATGATTCAAATGCACTTGCCAAATCGCTATCCTCGCTTACAGAAAGCTTCCAATGCTGCCACTAAAGACCGGTTTTGGCTACTGCCACTTACACTTATTTTAGGATAAGGGAAGAAATAAACATTCTGATTAATTGAATGTCTTCAGCATCATGAGTGCATTAAAAGAAGCTATTTTTGCAACTAGTGAAACGTGTGACAAAATTTTTCTTCGCCGCAACGTCTAAGTTTGCTGCTTACCAAAATTAATTTCACAAAGTACATTTTCCTTCGTTACTTTAGGCAAACTAAATAAACAAAAAAAATATGTTTAAATTACTTTGCTTTGCTGAAACATGATAGGTTGCTGGAAAAAATGCGAAACTTTTTCAGTTTAACAATTGCATGAGGGCAAATGGTCCGATTATGGATGGATCGTTAGAATGATGTTAGAATTTAAATTAAATGACTCACCCTTGATTTAGCATTTTCTTTCAATTATTTAGTTCGGACATGCAACAATGCATACCCTGTACCTTTCACGGATGCCTTTTTGCTTACAGTGTCTTGAAATCACTAGAATTTTATCTAAAAAAAGTAGGCATTTGGAGTTTCATTTTTATGAACTTGTTCTTGTAAATCTAGAAGGTCGTATTTAAATGAAACGTATCAATATATATGTACAGCGGATTTCTATCTTCATTATTGAAAACATAATTTTTTTTAATGATGAGGATGGTAAATTTTATGATATAAATGCTCAGAGCAACAGAATATTGAGAGAAATTAGGATAAAAAACTGCTCTACATTGCGGAGAGACTGCAAAAAAAAAGACCACAGGAAAATGTAATATGTAGGTGAAAATACCGCACAGCCTTACTTACTGGTTTTATTTTTTGAGAGCTAATGGAGAGTAAAGATAGAGCTTTCATTACTTCTTTGTTTTCCATTACATGATTGAAAAAATTCCGTGACTGGAGGGGGAAACTTGGCTTGTCCTCGGAAATGAGTCGATACATTTTTCGCCTCCGTGCTTTTGCGTCTCCGCTGACATTAGGCCATGCTTTCCCACCAGTTTCCTGATCAAGATTAGATACAACTGAAGTCAAAGCAGTGTTAGAGATGGGCTCAACTTTGCCTATTCGAGTCCATTTAGACGGTGGCTAAAAGGGATTCGCCAGGAGGATATAACAGGGACACAATTTAGGGCAAAGAGACAACGTCAAATAAGAGGACAGTTGGAGAAAACATGGATAAGAGAAAAAAAAATTAGTAATCAAAGAAAAACAGAAAACGAAAAAGTTGAAAGTCAGAGAAAATCGAGAAAATATAGTAATGTACTAAATTACTACTTGAGTGATGTGAATTTCAGGCAGCTGTGATCAGAGGGAAACTACAAAGAGGAGAATAAAATCGCCAGGGTTGCCACAAAATTTAGAAAATGAAATTCCCTGACTTTTTCCCAATTCATCTGAAACATTTTAGTAAATTTCCCAGACAATTAAAGAGACATAATCTGAAAACATTTTCTTACAAAATCCGTTGTTCGAAACATCAAACCCATTATAGAGAGCAAATGTAGGTGACTTTAAAAAAATTTTCAAGACCTTTATATCATTTTCCCTGACGTTTCAAAGTTTTTTCTGACTTTTAAAATTTCCTGAGATTTCCTGGTATTCTATGACTGTGGCAACCCTGTATCATTCATCTTTGAAATTATGGAATTAAATCAGATCAGATGGAAACCCAACTTTCAGCACATGGACTATTTAATCACACAAGCCAGGACAGAACTTCGTAACATTCCTAGAAATTGACTTACCCTGATACCTCCACAACAGTTCTGGGTGATTATTGAAATCCCTCTACTCAATGAAGTTTTCAAAAGATTTAAAGTTGAGGAAGTCTCAAAGATTTTCTTAAAATGTTTGCGGGGCGTGATACCCTGCCTTTTTCATAATGAGCAATTTAAAATAACTGATAAGGTGCGATCCCACTTTTCACCGACTAATGCAGACTTATTGCTTTTCAACCCTTACCTGTCTTGCTTTGCCTGCTGTCCACTGACTAACCCCTTTCGCCACTCCACTAATGTGCTTTCCTGCTGCAATGAGGGCTTCTTGGACTTCTTCCAGACTGGGCTTGACAACTACATTCGGAATCATCAAGTGAGATTGGAGGATGAAGACAGGAGGTCCACCTTCAATTTATAAAATAACGTTTTTCTATAATGATGCTTTTTAATTGCAAATCAAATTAAAAGAGATTTTGACTGTAAAAATGTATTCACAACTGAATTAGCTTCTTTCAAACCTGCAAAAATCTTTTTTCTCAATGTTGAATCTCTCAGTTTGAAAACGACCTAACTAGGGTGTTTTAAGATGTTCATTTTTTTGCATAGAAACACTCTTTTTCTGGCTGTTATGCCAGTATCGCGTCCTGAAAAATTTCATTTTTATGAGATGGGTCGTTTTCAAACTGAGAGATTCAATTTATGACATTCAGCAGAATCAGCCTAACCGCTTTTCATGACAACTAATTTCTTCTGATGTTTAATCTTTAACAAAAAACTAAACGATACACTTTCTTCAAATTCTCGGAAATAGGCACAACTTAAATTATATCAGGCTGTTGTAACGGTTTACTCAATGGTTTCTACGACAGTTTTTCTTAGTTTGAAGCAAAAGTAAAAGAGGATTTGGTGATTTTCACACTTAGGTCATTTTTACAAAAAAATATACGTAACAATGGCCTTTGATACACACACTTTAACCAGTTCTCTCGAATGATTGGTTACATATGTCAAAATCCTGTCACCTTGCTGCATTGCAAAAGATACGGACAAAGTCCAAACTCTGACATTGAGTAAAATCTAAGATATCGACACTTTCCAGACAAGCCTCAAACCTGACACTTTCATTGGTATATTTAATTAATTGATAAACTTGATGCAAAAAAATCTAACCTTGCTCAGAGGTAAATCGTTTACGGAGACATTCTAATGAGGACCTGGTGACTCGGATGAGTACATCTACAACTTTGCGACTGTAGTATCGTCTCATCTCGGAGATAGCATTACAAACAGCCTCTTGCATAGACTTGGACAAGACTCCACCTCCTAGTAAGAGTGAGCAAGGGTTTTCAAAGAACTCCCAGACAGCTGACCAGTCCTGTTGTTGCTGTTGACTGGCTGGTGTCACATTCCCTCCTCCAGCTCCCCCTGTTGTACTTCCTGCCTCCTCAACACCTATAACCACGAGAATAGGTACTTAATGAATGCATAATGTGGACAACTTGAGGATGAATTATGATCAGAAATTCATCAAGACGATCGATTTGATTGGCATAGAACCCAATTGTTGGGTTTTTTCTTTTTTTAAAATATTGTCAGAACATACATTCTATGTGATGAAACCCGTGTATTTTACGTGTGGAAAGAGAGAGGTCATTAAATCTGCATTAAGTAAAGCCCAATTTACACTATCAAACTTTGCATCTGACATAATTGAACGAAAAGTTGGATGGAAAAAAATTTGATTCAATTACTGTTGCAGTATGATATCGTCATCAGCCTGCGGTTTGCAAAGACACAGCTTCTGCTCATGTCCGTCTGAAAGTTTCGTTCCAACTTTTCAAAAAGTTGAATGTGACGTCACATTCAAGTTTCCGTCCAATTTCTCTTCAAATTGTCGTTTTCTCTTGTGAGTATCACACTATCCAACTTTTCATTTGACAAGTTGCATCTAAGAGTTGGATGAAAAGTTTGATAGTGTGAATTGGACTTTAAATTATGACTAAACCTGCAACCGGGGTTTAGATGGCTTGGAAGGATTAAGATTTAGGAGTAGAGTCTTTACAATGTTTATGTTCTTATCAATATATAAAAAAAAAAAAAAAAAAAAAAAAAAAAAAATCATAGATTGACATCTTAGGATGCTAAACATCTGCGCCTACGACTCTGGAATGTTGATGTGAAAATTTTGATTTTTGATTCAAGGTTGCAAGGATGTGCCTTTAATACCCAGAGTTTCTTGCAACATTCCAGAGTTGTTGCGCGGATTTTTAACATCAATTTTTTTTTTGTTCTACAAATAAGTTTTTTATTTCACCATCGCTATGATCAGTGCTCTTAGTTTATATTCTGTTTTCAGATTATTACGTTATTGATGAACGAGAATTAGTCAAAAGATATGAGATGATTTTTAAATTTAACACACCATTCAGAACAAGGTCAAAAATATCATTCCCATCAGCTGATCTGTGTGCTTCAGCTGCCTTTCGCACAAGCTCTAGAACCTCTTCGACGGCTTCTTCCACCATCTTACTCTTTCTATTCAATTCCTGTAAAGAACCGGAAAAAATAAAACACTTTTTTTACATTGTAACCATGGGGATACATTTTGTTCAGAATCATATTTGTTTACTAATGGTGTTAGTATGGGGGACCGGACATCTGTGGGAATTGTTTGATTAATAGATTAAAAGTACAAAGATCCTGAAGAAGTGGAAGGAGTCTCGAATTTCAGCAATGTATAAAGAAGAAAAGGGAGATGATTGTAAAAACAAAATAGGAAGTTATCTCTCTTGAGGACGGTACTGACAATGGCTGTATCATTGATGGCAATGAAAAATTTGTTAAGGACTCATGGTAAAGCGAAAAAATAACTCAACATAACAACTGACGATCTGGAAAAAAGCAGATAAAAGAAAACAGCACAAAATTCTCAAAGCACTCATTGAATTTACACAAAGAAAAAGACATTAGAAATTATTACCAAAGCAGCATTCCTACAGGCAATTTGTGCCTGCTGCAAAAACTCTTCTACTGTCCATGGCTCTTCTTCTGGCAATGCATGAAGTGTTACTGTTTGCATTGACATTAATACCTGAAGTATTCTATTTGTGTAGATATCATGAACTCTGAAAATAAGAAAAGAGAGAATAGAGATAGCTGTTTGCATTGAGTTTGAATCTGTTCGAGAGAACAGCGTGTTACAAAATGTATCATAAAATGCCTTTTGAAGCAGGCAACCTGATAGAATAAGTAACCAGTATAATTCAGCAGGTATATACAATTCAATTTTTTAAGTACATTCAAGCATTGTAAGTTCTTATTCAATTTTCGTCAATTTTTCCTTCAAGGTTTTTCAATTTTCTCTTGATTTAACAGTAGATAGTGCTCTAGCTCCTTTAAAACTACATTCAGAATTATATTCAACTGCTTGTGTTATCCAATCAAACATGAATCTAATTAGCGATGAATTTATATGCTGGTACATTATCAATTCATCTCACCGAGTGACTAAGACATCAAAGTCACGAATAGCATCTGAGGTGTTTTTCACAAACTCATTCCATTTCCGATCTGTCCATGATAAGCTGTGCAATCCTGGTTGTAGAAGTGCTACTAGGTGCATCAATTGTGGCAAAAACAGGGGCCGGACTTCTAATTTTACTCTTCTTACAGACTTCAAAATTTGGTTCAATAAAAACTGTAACAATGTAATTAACCAAATGTTAAAGTATAAAACTTTTGATCATCATACAAAACCAAGGATCCTTAATTCAACTTTTTTTGGAGAGCATGGCCAAAAATGGAAAGAAAAAAGAATCTGCTGGCTTACTCGGTTTTAAAATAATTGTCATTTCAGTAGTCTTCATTGTTATAGAACTTGCATTAGATGCAAATCAGCATTAAAAACTAGGACCGATTAGTAAATTATAACAACCTTTACTATTTAGCAAAGTATCCAGGATTAGTAGTGATGTATGCGCTACTTGTTGACAATATATTTTAAAATTTCTACAATACTTCACTGCGGGTGATTGCAATTTTCTCTACTCATGAATTACAAATGTGCTGTAAATTGCAAATTTTTGACAATCAAAAAATTTTCATTGTCAATTTGTCATCCAAGTTTACACTAGAGGTTACTTTTTTACACAGATCCATTTAAGAACATTAAAACCCAAGTCCTGGTAATTTATCCAATAAAAACAGTATCAAAATTTGAAAATTAGTTGACTCACTTGTAAGGAATCCGTCACCAGGGTGAAATAGTCTCGTTTAGCATAGAGAGTATGTGTCACAACAGGCACAGGAAGACCCATCTTATAAAAACAATCCGCTTCCCTGATGAGTAGTGTGATTCTTTTATCCAAATTCACAACAAGTTGGCCAGAATCATCACTAATGTCTAAAAGCGATTTATTCAAGCACTCGTCAACAACCCAGACCTGAAAAATTATCAATTCACTTTTCAGACATGCCTGCTAAACCTCCAATCTTCTGAAGAAACTTTTTACTAAAACTACCAGAAAAAAGTATTTGAAAGTTAAGGAAATAAAACTGGACAAAACTCTTTTAAATTGTTTTAAACCGTTTAAAATTCGGAAAAAATTGAGAATTTTAAAATTTGACTAATTTCTCGTAAAGATTCAAGTACGGTCAGATGACTAAAAGTTTTTTTCAACAGAAACTATACTTTTTTGTGTTAGTTTAGTCAGATTATAGTTTACTTAATCAATAATCGCAAGAGATATCAAATAAAACGTAAAATTTCTCTTAAACAGCAGCAAAAATGGTTAGGGGGATTGGGTCAGGGGGTCAAATATGCTGTTGTTCACTTGTAAGTTCAAAAGACTTTAAAAAAATTCAAACATTATATCCACTTTATGTAAAACTCACATTGTGATTCATCCAAATGTTCTTCATGTCACTCTGATAATTCAACAAAGTTGTGGCAACGAAGTTGTATTTCCGCGTTAATTCAGCCGTTTGTGGAAGTGTCTTCAGAACTGGATGGACTGACACTTTTTTCACTAAATCTTCGAGGTGAAAATGAAGGGAGCGAGCCCATTTTATCCGACCTACAAATTAAAGCACTTAAGCTAATTATTTGTAAAAAAACATGAATATCCACAAAAATACAGAATTAAACAAAGAAATGAGTAAGTTAGTAAAGAGGATAATGAGAGGGCACCTGCTCAGGTAATGTAACTTGCAAAATTATGCACACTCGAAAAATAAGAAAAATATTCATCAGCAGGCTGCTTATTGAAATTGATAGACAAAGCGATAGACAAAGAAGACATAAGGAGTATGGAGCGACCCCATTGGTAGAAGCAGGTGGTTTCAATGGACAAAGAAGATAGGTAATAGACTAACTAACGGCAACCCACGAGAGATCCTGTAGTTAGTCCATCATTTTCCCCCTTGGTCAATAACAACCACCCATATAAGCCAATAGGATCGCTCCATGTTCCCTATATCTTCTATGTCTATCACTTTGTCTATCAATTTCAATAATAGAAGGGCTTTTAAACAGTTTCAGTTCAGTTTCGTGTTATGGCATCCATTCTCTGGAATTGTGGGTGAAGCGTCAAGAGCCGACAAGATATCCACTGAGGCATTTTAAAAGATCACAGTTCAAACTGATAGTTGAGGGATTTGTTGGAGACCCTCTGTTCTATATGGATGCATTCCAATTGAATAAAACAAATGTTGCAAGACAATATCGTCACATCTTGATTGGAAGAAAAAATTGTTTGATACAAAGAGAGGAAGGAGAGGATTAAACAGAATTTAAGTTTACCAGCGACAGGAGGAAAGTTTCTCGCAAGAATTGGATCATCCTTTTGCTGTCGAAATAATTTAAGAATCCTCTCTATTTCTTGGTCACAATACTTCAAAACTCGGGTATATTTTTCATTCAACTTAGACAGTGGTATTTTTTCACTAACCTGCAAGAGACATTGTTTGATAGATCTCAGATAGATTTATAGGTGCACAATCAAGAGATATTGAACTTCACAATGGATCGCCAAAATTCAAATTTTAAAATTTCTAGCTTCAAAAATGAGTAGATTTCTACGCCAACTTGAGGATCTTCCACTATCTAAATATGTTTTGGAAAATTTTACTAATCATGAATTTTTAGGCAGTAGTTTTAGGCTAAAAGCTTATGGAGGAAAATTGTGTCAAAGGGTATAAGGATTTGGAGAAACGTTTGAACTCTTAGACAGAACATATCTATGTACATAAAGAGTTCTAAAAAAACAGCATAGCCACGGTTAGAGTCGAAAAATGCTATCTTCAATTACCACATTGGTGACCTCTGCCCATATTTAATTGATTTGGAGGAAAAGTAACCAACAGTTGCCTACAGGATTTTCTTTGAAGAAAACAAAGATTTGAGAAACAGATATAGAAAGTTCATTAAATGATAAGGAAATAATTACCTTTTCGAACCTTGTCAAGAAGCAAATGCCTTGAGGACTTTCCCACACACTTTGAAAGTTATCCTCAATAGTCGTGCCAATTTTTTGCTTCAACTCATTTGTTTTTCCGATGAAGAATTCAAAATCTTCGTCAAATTCATCATTTCTCTGATCTAAATAATCATATTCCTTTGATGTGACGCTAGCTTTGGCATCATTGAAAACTTTCATGGCATCCTCTAGAGCTGTTTGTTACATTCAAAAAGAAAATTACAAATGATTTCACAAAATGCATTTTATATGTTCATGGTTACTACATGGTGGTTAGATAAAATCTGCTCAGCTTTGAAATAAATATCTGACTTACAAAGCAAAATACATGACAATTATCAGCAAAGAATCTCTTATCAAGACTTTTGATCACATGGATCACAATTGGCTCTAATATTTCTGGCTGGTTTCAGAGGCAACATACATTTCATTAGTTTTCCAATGCAGATAGGTGCTTTCATGGATGATACAGAGATAATACTTAGTTCCTTATTGCCAAATGTGGTCTACTTCATTAAATTAAAAAAAGTTGCACTAAAAGCGATGCATACATTGTTCCTCCACAAGGAATTCACTTAGCCCTCAATTCGAAGTCATTAAATGGTAGGGGTCAATCTACATCAAGCGTTTTGAAAAAGAATATATTAAGTGTGTTTAGGCTTGGTTTGTCTTCTTAGTTATGAGGACATAATTCTGGGTAAATCCGTGATCAAGCCTTGGTGCATATGAAAAATTAAGAGTTGGATGGCAAAGATGGTAGTTTTGGGCAAACAGAAGCGGACTTTGTTATAATTACCTTCTCCTAAGAGCAATCCTGTAACATAGAGAAGAAATCACTTTGAATAGTATCTTTTAATGAAAATTATTTCTAGTAGTGTTCTGTAATAGTATTCTCTAAAATTATTTTTGGCAAAATATAAGCGAGGGTATTTGTTAATTTTTCCTTAGAAAAAATGAAAAAAAGAAACTGATCTCTTCAAGTTCAGCATGCTTCCAGCTTCAAGATCAGTACACATTTTATAGTACATACAGAAAACTGTCTTCAAATGCTCTTTTGTGCAATTCCGCAGAAAGAAAATGACATTTACATCCACAAGGAGACTAAAACGCTACGTCAACAGTAATAATTCCTCCTGGTTATTTCAGGAATTACTAATTACTTTTGTAACTGCTAATTATTGCTTGAGATAAATTGATAGCTCTCACTCAAAAAAGGAGAAATATATGCTTGTAGAATTCAAATTGAGGAAACCTGCAAAATACCTTCTCCAGCAGACAGAACGTGGGTGAGCCCCAGGGTTAATGCTTTTCGAATTAGGAATCTTAGGTACATTATTTATAATATTTTGTTACAAACCCATATACATGCGTTTTCAGTATTAAAATTTCATGAAAAGACGTGAGCTCAGTGACTTTTATTTCATAAAAGAGTCATTAAAATCAGCTGCTAATTTTTTAGACATATGGTTCTAGATTTTAGCTATCAGAAAGAATGCAAAAAATCTATTATGATTTCAGAGCTAATTTTAATCCGAGTCTAAAATCTTGACATAAAAATGTTACAACTGATAAATATGGTAGCAAAAGAGTCAGTGAAAAGTAGAGAATTTCCATGATGATGCTAGGACACATGAAACATCAACGAATTAAGAGGAAAATACTACCTTCCATTCGCCGTTCAAATAATGAATGATAATCATCAACTAGGTCAAACATTGAAATTATCTTGCTTAGTCGATCACAGAAGGCATCAAATTTTCCAAACACATAATTTTCTGAGAATCCAAATCTAGATTGATTTGGTATAAATGGCTGATTTTTTATTAAGGTGTAGGTATTATGGTAAAACTTATTCAAACGAATGCAATCATAAAGTTTTTGACGAATTTCATTCCTATCTTGTGTCCAAATTGTTTCTTGCCCACGGCAAGTTATGTATTGTTTGCAAGTTTCTATCATTTGATTTGTAATCTGAAAAGCAAAGAAATCTTTGATTCAAAAATGGTGGAAAATGTAGATTACATAGTCAAAATATAAAAATGAAAGAAACAATTCAGTAATATTTAAATGCCCCATTAAAGTATAATTATGATATGATTAATCGTGTAATTTAATTTATGTTGCTTTTGCTGGTAGTAAAACTACTAATGAGACACCAAAAAGCTGGGGAAATAGAATAAGGAGATTTAGACAAAAGAGAGGACAGTGCCGAAGTGTGAAAAAAGCTATTTCATACTTGCGCTCATTTGCATTGCAGCTGTTATTTTAGGTTATTTTCAACTTGTTCATATCCAAGCACACATGAAAAGGTGGTTGGCTTAGTAGAGGTGACTGTGTCAGCAATCTACTACACCGATATTTACCTTCTTCAACTTGTTCTAGAGCAGAAGATAGGAGGATCAATATAGCTTTTTTCTCAATATGGAATATTCTCATTTACTTACTTTAGAAAAATAAACTGAGAAAACTAATTTTTGAGAAGGCCCTAGTTTTTTGGACATATTGAAGCATTTGAAAGGTACTGAAGACTAAAAAGAGGTACTAAGAGTAAAAAAAAAAAATGTGTTTCAGATTGGGACGTTGTAAGTCTCTACTCATATTCCATTTTTTAAAGGAAAACTCACTGACAGTTTCTATTTAAATTTTCTGTGAATTTTCTTCACACATGACAAAAAAGTTACAAAAAATTGCAAGGAAACATTTTGAAGTGTTATCCTTGAAGCTAAATGAATCATAATGGACAATTTGAAACACTGCAATTATTTGGATATGCATTTTTTCATTTAGCTATCAACACAATGCACTCTATTTTTCTTATTTTAAAAAAAATTGTCAATATTTCTCAAAGTAAATATTGAAAGAGGTGCAAAAACTTCTATAACTTAACTTACCTTAACCATGAGTGATGATATTCTTTCAGAAGTGTTGTAATATTGCGACACACTATGAATCAGCCGAACAGTTTGAAGAAGACTTAAAACTGAATCTTTTAATCTAACCTGCAATCAAAAGAGCATAATATATTAAAACATGATCAAATGATAGACCTCCTATTTCTAAAATAACCAGGATTGTATTATACTTAAACTCTGGGGTAAAAAGGTACTCACAGGATCTTGCAAATATAGAGAATGACAACACTTTTCCATGGCTTGTATGAACTTTGCATTGTCCCGTGCTTCATTATAGCAAAATGTTATTTTCATGTCAGTTTCGCGCCACTGTTTTATGACTTTTGAACGTGAAATCAACAGACATTGCAGGGTCATTTGTACCTGAAATGTCAGAAAACATCAGTCATATCGATGAAATACGTATAGAACATATTGACAGTTGAAAAAGCCCGTAATGAATTGTATAATTCTGATTTGGCGACTAAAAAGAAAATAGATTGGTCAAGAATAACAAATTTTATCCTAATGTTAAGTATTCACTTTCAATGTTAACAAGGTATCATCATTCAAAAATATGCTGACCGCTTTAATCCACTACAAATGCATTTAACAGTTCTTTTTATCTTGATCTTACCAATGTTAGGTGTAGATACGCTCAAAAAGAGAGCCAAAGTGTGCATTACTGTCTAAAAATTCCAAGATCAACAAAACTTCGATGCCTTAGAAACTGGACAGTGACTGATTTTTGTAGAATTAATTTTTGCTATCTTGCTCCTCCATTTCTTTGTTTTATTCACAGAAAGTAAACTGCATAGCATGCTTCCTTCAATTTTCTTTCCTAATGAAAAAATGATACATGCGACACAAAAAAATAAGATGAAGTGATAAAAATTCACTCTTTAAATTAGTTAAGATTATAGGAATCCTTCATCTTTAAGGGGAGGGTATTATGCTACTATCGAAGGAATCACACAGAAGGAGATGATATCTGGCTTTAATAGAATACACAAGTGATTATGGAAAAGATCATTGCACTTGAATGTCATAGTATACCAGTTCCTGTGAAGCTGAAACGAGTAATTAAAAAAAAAATAAGGGAAACATAAATAACTTTAAACGGCAACCTGGGTTAAAGTAAGGTATTTGAAGTGGTGAAAGGATATAATTTCAAAGCTTGTTTAAAGAAATACCTCTTTGTCTTGCAGGTACATGACGATTTGTGAGAAACGAGCTCCTCTTTTCTTCCAGTACTCCAATTCATCCTGGGGACCACTTGAGTCATTCTCTTTACGTAGCTGTTCACTCTCCATCAGAACCTAAGACATAGGAGAAAATAAATTGAAGGATACGGCTGTAAAAATACTGAGATATTGATACCATGAAGTCTATAGGTTTTTCTTGGATTGAGAGAGAATTCCTGGAAATGAAGATTAAGTCAATAGATCAGTCTTTTCTTCTTTTTCTTTGATACAAAAAAAAGAGGGGAAATTCAAGAGCGCAACATGCAAAAGGTCTTTTGGAAAAGCCGTTGTACAGTTCATAATGAGGTAGTTTTAGAATCTTTGAAAGTATACATATGAGAACTTAATGTTCAAAATCCCCTTTAAAAGTATTAATTTAATTACTTAAAGCTTTAATAAGTGACTACAGCTGATATTTTAATCCTGTTTTAAAAGAAATCCAATTATAAAAGGCCTCCATTGGTATAATAATCTACCTCTTGGACTTTCTTCATCCAATTGATGACCCTCTCTTCTAAAGCAGCTACTTGATCTTGATCCTTGGCCAAAACTTTTGCTTCATTAATAGAGTTTACACTTTCCATTAACACTAAGCCGTCATCAAAAATGTTCGGTTCATCGCAAACTTCTTCACAAACTGAACATAAAATCAAAGCTCGATTAAAAGTTCGAAGCATTGATACTATAGACAACAACATAAAACACACGTAAATCATGCCTTTAAAGAATATCCTTAAAAATGTCATTACAATTTACTGATATTTGAAAAAGCTATGAATTCCAGCAAGGTAAAGTCTTCATCATTGTTAATTTAAGTGCATTCTTGCATCAAAACAAAAAATCTGAGAATTAACTGAAATTAATTTTAAATGATGATATTTGAGGAATATACCTTTCAGTGCACTGCAAAAAGATCGTAGTCCTGGTAACAATTGATTTTTGAGCATTGGACAACTGCTTTCTTCATCCTCATCAAATGCAGGATGCGCCAAGGCCTCCATAAAAACACACTCCATAATGCGTTGGACTGACGTGACAAGACCAATTTGTGCTCCATCAATTATACCGCAAAATAAATCCTGGACAAAAAAGCAGGAGGTATCATATTACCATCTCTTATCGCAGATGAAACTAGTAGATCCTGTACCTCGGTTTGCGACCTTATGTACTTCCTGTCATTCTTCATTTTTTATTTGGAGAACTAGACATAATTCTTTTAAAACTTCCGCATTTTTTTTCCTCCCCTGTTTGTTGGCAAAATATTCTGCAAACAGTTTTAGCTCTAAAATTAGCTTGTTCCTATTTGAAAAAATTTATTAGGAGCAGAAGTTCTAAAAAATTGCAATGAAAAAATATTATTTCCGCTTTGATCATCAATTATCATTCCTAAACTGAAACATTTTAGGGCTCCCTGATGAATTTTCTACAGTTCTCTCTCCAAAGTAGGTCCGCATTTTTCGCCCGTAATCAGACATGGTAATTGATCTTTGCAAAGGTATTGTTCAATTCATTCCACTGCTCAACATATAAAATTTTCATGACTTATACCTTGTGAAATCCTTCCTCAGGCAGTTGCTTGCCAGTATTCAAACGGAACATGTAAATGGCAATGCCTGTCAGTTCAACTTGCCAGCCATCAGTCAAAAAAAGTTTCTTCTTCGGGTGGGCTGCGACTGCTGACCCCTGCAATTTGGGGAGCACTGAGGCTAGCCTGTTTGACTGAGATTTCGTCTGCAACAACAAAAAGTTGGAATTGAATTTGATTCGCGGAAGACCTGAACAGTATTTTGAAATGAAAAATTACCACAATTACTCTCCTTTGATTGACCGCAGTGCTGTCAGGATAAAAAGGTAAAACCTTATAGGAATTGGATTCTCTGTCTCTTTCATATCAAGAATGACAAATTATATTTCCTATAGTTTCTTAATTTTCTAAAGGGGTTGTAAATTTTAAATTGAGGAGAGAATCAGTATCTTTGTGTCAAGCAAAATTTTAAATTTAAATCCATATAATGATCATGGCAAAGCGAGGCTCCAGAACATTGAACATGAGGTTCAGTGTTAAACAAAGAGTGATAAAACATTTTTGGGGGATAAAATATAATGATAGGTTGAAGGATAATCAATGATATTAAGAGATGCACCATCAGTAGTTACCTTCATTGTTCTGAGCAAGTCAAGTTTTGCATGAGCTAGGTACTGAAGTGCAGTAAGTGAACTATGTCTCAACTATTTGACCCCAACGATGAGAATGAACTAGGACTCTTCATGTTGGATCTGAGACATTATCCACAACAAACAGAGAAAACCGAGGAAATTCGTACCTAATAACCCATTTCATGCTAACAAAACAGGTCGTATTGCATGCCAATAGAGTTCTTGCCAAATAAGTTTACGCACTTCTAGACTGCTACAAAAGATCGCCTGACATCACTAAATTAAATGCAAGAAGCAAGATGGTGAGCTTTCGTCGCAGTCTAAAAAAGCGGAAATATATTATTGGCAATGGCATAGACTCTACCAAAATACTTGATGATGTGAGGGGTACATACTTCACACCTGTCATCCCCTTGTTTGTAGGTACTTTGCTTAAAACTTACTTCAATGAGTGCTTTACGCAGATCTTGATGGGTATGACATGATTCAACTAAGTACTCAGGAGGAGGCGAGCTAGAGTCTATGAATTGTAGAGATGAAATTTACGATAAGAAAAACAAATTTGAATATTCTGCAGAAAGATGAAAGTGTGTAGCTTTACAAACCCAATTTTTCGAAGGTGGTACCAAAAACTATGACCTCCGAACAATGTGCTTGATTCAAATAACCGGGATGTAGTTTAGTAAAAGAATGCAATGAGTACACATACAATAAAATACAGGGAAAGTGGAAAGTCGACCTACAACCCATCGCAGATAGATGCAATAAAATTAATTACTAAAGAAATAAATATAAACTATAATTTAAACTTGGACACCTGAAAGTGGTCCAAAACTTGAGCCGGGATCCGGGAACCCTGACCGGGTGACGGGAAACCCTGGAATCCGGGAAAAATTCCAGAAACATTAAATAACGAACATGTGCGTTGAGTCACCTGTAAAGTAGTAAGCAACAGTCTGCTTCCATCTGCTGTTAATTTCAGCTACCTGTATAAGTTAAGCGTGTGTGGCTATACCGGTTTCTCTATGGATAACAATGGGATAACCAGGAAAATCGACCATGCTTTTTTTTGTTTACACCAAAGAGAAAACCTCATTTACAGGAGTAAAAGTAAACAAAGCAATCTCTGCTCTCATTGGTTCCCGCCAATTTATAGTGCTGCTCCCTACAAAACTTATGAATTGACGCGCCAATTTTCAAAAAAGCGGGGAGTCCACAAGTGGCGCGCAAAATACGTACATAATGGTTTGAACGACATGGCAGCTCTCATGGCAGCGTTCATATTAAGCGGACTCAGTTTAATTAATTCATTCGATCAGATTAGTTGCGGAAGATCATCCATCCCTTTGATACTTTTATAAAATATATTTTTTGCGGTAGTTTATTTAAGAAAGAAAAAAATAGACCACATACCGTGTCTACAGGTGGTGGTGATTCACACTCCTCAACTTCCTGATAGAACCATAGTAACTTGTTCCTCATATGGGGTAGGAATAATTGATTTATCTCATCCAGCTGTTGTAATGTTATTGAATACAGGATTAGTGTAAATATTGTGTAAATCAAAAAAATGTTTCAATTTGCTGTTTGTTGATAGGAAAATGGAATTGAATTGGTATAGTTTAAAGAGTGACTCCACCAATTTGCAAGCGGTATGCGTGTTAAAATAATTTGCATCGACATAGTGAAGGTTTGATTGGCGTGGAGCGCCTTCAAACCTCGGTGATACTCTCCACTTTGCTAGGAAGTTAGTTTAGTTGCCTATCGGAACTAAATCCAACGAAGGTCACTACTTGTTTTCTTTACACGCACCCGCGAGTCTGCTACTAGTATCATGCATTCAAGGTGGGAGGGGGGGTCTGTTTGAATTAAAATCACATTAATATGTACATCCTATCATGTATCTTTATTTCTGAACTTTTAAATTTTTTCTTTCACAAAAATAGATTGTTTGACTCACCGGCAATTACGAATTGCCTGCGAAATACATACGGCTGCCCTTGGAGTACATTTATTATTTTTTCTCATATAATTAGGTAAATGGCTAAACCACATATCTCTGTTCGCTATATTGCAGATAGCGCGCTTAAAGTGGAGCGATCCTGTTGCTTGAAACGGGTGCGACTGCGAGGACTAAACGGGGAAAATGATGGACAAACTAAGCGGTCTCTCGTGAGATGCTGTTAGTTAATCTATTATTTAAACCTCTGCAACCACTTCTTCCACCAATAGGATTGCTCCATATTTCCTCTGTTATCCTTGTCTATCGGTTTGTCGATCAATTTCAACGGTTAGCCAGCAGGATATTCCTAAAATTATCTACTTCAGCCTGAACTAGTAGATGAGAGAGGTTAATGATCGAAAAACGTACCATATTTCCATCGAACACGTGATCCATAATGTCGGATCGAGGAAGACCGGTGCCGTCCATGAGGAGCTGGAAGGTGAACTCCAGCCGGGGGTCCATCTCCCCCCTCCTCGCTTTTCGCTCGCATTCTTCTCGGCGTCTCTGTGAAAAGACCAAAAATTCAATGTTAGTTGATTCAGAATTTCCTCTTAGGCGACACCTACCTGCGGGCTGATTATTTAAAATGATAGATAAAGCTATAGACAAAGAAGACATAAGGAGTATGGAGCGATCCCATCGGTGGAAGAGGGTGGTTCTAATGGACAAAAGAGGTAGGTAATAGACTAACTATAATGGCAACCCACGAGAGATCCTGTAGTTAGTCCATCATTTTCCCCCTTGGTCAATAACAACCACCCATATCAGCCAATAGGATCGCTCCATGTTCCCTATGTCTTCTCTATGTCTATCACTTTGTCTATCAATTTAAAAAATCATCCCTCTGGTGAGACCTTCCGAGAGTACCTAGCGAGAGTGTTGCAATGTCTGTACCACTTTTTGATTGGTCCTCCAGTTTTAGACTTTTCTTGGGGCTGTCAACGGCATGCAATGTACACAAACTCTGTCATAATAATTTGCATTTTAGAGGAATAAATGAATAATTCCTACAGGAAAGGTGTATTTCTCGGCAAGAATATCCATTCAAACTTGTTCAGAGCTCGTTTTAGAATTTGGAAGTTTTTATTCTTCTTATTGCATCTTGAAGTTTACGTAAAGCTCTACAAAAGACCCCCCCGAGGGACTAATAACTCGCAGATGACCAAATTTGTTTGCACTGAAAGTAGAAGTCCGGAAAAAAATCAATTTGCTGAAGTATCAAAAATTAATTTGCAAAAATTGCAACATAAATGTATTACCCAACATAATTAATTGCAAAATTAGGTGTGTGCGCCAGGTGGCGCCTTTGACGCGCCGAGGAATGCCACATCGGATAATAAGTGCGAGAGAGATAAACGACAAAACAGCGTATGGACTTATGGACCAAGATAAGTTGTCAGGCCTCGCTCCCTGTTAACCGCGAGCTGTGCTTTCAGGGGTTTCCATTCAATAGCAACTATAAGTGATCTTGCCATCACGAATTCGCACTGCCACTGCGGCAAAAATACGATGTTTCCACTAGAATTGCAAAGCATTCTTGCCGATTTAGCAACATAGTAGATAAAAATTCAGGGATTACCTGTGAAATATGCATTAAAAGGGCCCGAAGATTTTACAATGAATGTAATAAAAGTCAAACTACCCTTCACCCCAATTTCTTACAAAAATCATATTTCGCCTCGAGTTGGTCCAAAAGTCTCCACATTTCTTAGACATGAGCAAAGTAAAATTGTATTTTGATACCGAAAGTTCGCAGCCACGTATCTCGGAAATCTTGATTTTTCAGGAAAACGAAAAAAGTGTCTCTATTTTTCTTTTTTAAAGGTACAGGGGAAAAAATTCTTGAAGATTGTAAGGATAAGATGCTTCTTAAAGACTCTATCAGCATTTTGAATGATAATCCCGAGTGCCTGCAGAAATGACCGAACAACTGAGATACGTGTTCCTAGAGCTAAGGGACAACACTGAATTCCGAGATACGTAATTTGAGAATTACCGTTCGAAATCTATTTTTCGCCGATTTTGACTTAATGAAGACTTAAAATAGAGTTTAACAAGGACTGATCACTCCAAATTTTCCCCCTGGAAGGTTCAGCAGCTCCACAACTGGATGAAATAACGTTCGTCGCTAATAATGTGGATTACTGGATGTCATAAAAAAATCACAACCCATGTCTGCACTGAGACAAAATTGAATGGATAAAATAGAAACCGCTACCTCCAAAAGTATATCATGCTTGTCAAAATTTTCCTCCGCGAGGTTTCCGAGTGATCATTCATCTTCAAAGGCACATGTATCTACGCAGCACTGATGACAATAGGTTACCTACTCCCTTTTCATCTAACAGACTGCCATCAGCCATGAATATGTGACTCCAGTCCATTTACTTGGAGCAGACTTGACTATCCGAGTTTTGACAGCTTCTCTAACCCTTAGATTTCTAAGACGGGTCAAATTGATCCGAGGTTTCTTGAAGACACGTGGCTCGCGGGTTACATGGGGCCGGTACATACAATCTAGTATCATGGTGTTTTTGACAACTATTTCAGCTATCTTTCCTGGGTGAGTTATGATGTCTACCCACAAACGTGCTTTAGACATAGGTCTGCAAACGCATCCAAAAAAAATACACAGACTTCAAATTAAGAAAAAAATCGATTGTCCAGCCGAAAATAGAGGAGGCGTAATCGAGCCTCATTTTTAGAATTTTTCTCCAAAACCTGAACGACACCTCGTTTGCAGTATCTAGCGGAGCATTGCAAGTGTACGCACCGCGCCATCACGCCTTCAATTTTGCAAATGCAACACGGACATCCATCAAGCACGAATAGTTGTATCTCTACGCCGTCGTCAACACGCGTCGAGGTGTTCCCTTACTCTTGAGATTTGAGAAGAGTTGGGGGAGGGGGGTTATTTTGCTCAAAATACAGTATGGTGTGTCCAAATCGATAATTATTCAGAAGGAAAAGAAGGGGGGGGGGGGGAATGTGTCCAGATATCTCTGAAGCGTCCTTTAGGGTGAATCTCTAAAATTTGGTATTTTGGCGAGAAAACGTTCAACCAAGAAATTTTTATCTTGACTACTACCCCCGTAAATCTAAAGCCGAGTCAAACTGACTCGACTTTCTCTTCAGCGCGTCGATTACTGACATTGATAGACAAAGCTGTAGACAAATAAGACAAAAGAGACATGGAGGGATCCTATTGGAGGAAGCAAGTGGTTGCAATGGACAAAGGAGGTAGGCAATAGACTAGACTAACGGCAACCCACGAGAAACCCGATAGTTGGTCCATCATTTTCTCCCGTAGTCTATAGGAACCACCTATTTCAACCAATAGGATAGCTCCATACTCTCTATGTCTCTTTTGTCTATAGCTTTGCCTATCAAATTCAATAATCACCACGCTGAAATGGAGCGCACGCTTCGTCTCCTCACCAGAGAGCACCAGTATGTCTGTAAAATTTGTAATTTAAAAATTTTATTACGATACAAAGTTATTTAAAATCTTGATTTGTCATGGTCAAATGTCAATTTCCGGATTCATTTATTTCTTCTATTTATTCTTTCTGATTAATTAATTTCTTCTTTACGCCATATAGTAGCTCGAAAACTAATATGATTGTCCCTAATCATTAAAGTTTTACTCATATAATCATTAAGAATTTACTAGCAAATTTCAAAATTCTTGTTTTCAAACGTAAGTTTTCTGTGTCAATTTCTTGGTTGTAGTTTCAGTTAAGGGACAGTTCAATCGTTCATTAACTTCGATGACGATGCGTCTTGTAGAAAAGAGACAACAAATCAACGCTTCTCTGCAGTTAACTGTGGAGGAGGATTTCCGATAGGGAAACATCAGTTCTGTTTTTCACGGTATCTTGGCCGTGCACATAAATTTCTCCGTTTTCATTCTAAGAAAGTTCTAACCCATCATTAAGCTTGGAGACGACGCGCCTGGTCGGAAAAAGACAAAAAAGTCATATACCCTCGCGAATAATCACAAGGGAGTATTTTGACGTGGAGAACATTATAGTTTCTTCTTTATGATATTCTTGTAACTACGTATTATCGTTTTTTAAAGTTTATAATGCTTTAAAACGTGTCAAAAAGTTTCAACGTTTTGGTGTTTGACGCGGAAAAGTATTAATTCCAATATTTTTCACCTGTAACAAATCGCCGGTATCTTCTTCAGATTCATTGTCGCTGGATTCTTCATTCTTATTGTTATGATTGCCTTTGGATTTATGGATAAACATGGTCGATGTTCACGAATCTTCATTGAAAAATGATAAAACGCGCCCGTGAACTGAATTTCACTAGTATGATGCTTAAAAACACACGTCAAGTATTTTCCCGTAAGTAACTCATTTTGAGCGCATTAGAATCGCACCTGGATATAATTTCAGATAAAACAGGACACGATACATTTTTAGAATCGTCATTACAGAGCATCTGTAGAGATTTTTTTTTTTTTTTAAAAAAAAAAAATAATCACATCCTAGGAAACCGCGCGGTTTGGAGGCGAAGTTGGGAAAAAATTATCGATACATTTCCATAAATCTCACTTCGGCATGCATTTTTCGTTGTTCATAACTTATAATAGCACTAATCAGGACTTGCAAATCACCAGCAGGATGTCAAGATGAAATTCACATCACGTACTCCTTCGATAAGACAAATAGCGCGCAACGCGTTAAAGTAAATTCCGCACTTAAAACCGCGAAAACGCCACGAAATTTTTTGTTCGAACGCAGGGAAAACAATGGTTATGAGGAAGATCAATCAGATCGAGTTTGACTCTTTAAAAAGACGCGGAATTTCCCGAATGAGAGGTTCCCGAGTTTTCAGATACGTCGAATACATGGACGCTTACTTTGGGGTGAGGAAAAACTTGAACTTATTCGAGGTTACCTGGGTTTAAAAAAAAATAAGTTTCCCTCTGCTACAATTTCGTTAGTTGTGACAATGTTTGACGAATTTCAAAAAATAGAACGCTGAAATCCTCGTATTGATTTTGGTATAGCTGCGATTTTTTGGGGGGACCGAAATTGACAGAATTATCTACGTCAAGTTGCTAGCTATTTGTTCTCAAAATGTCCATCAAACTCGAAAAAGAAAGTTTTTCAGTATGTTCTCCAAGCTGCTGTCTTTTTTAATGAAATCAAAACAGGAAGGACTAAAAAGTTTAGGATACCAAGTCGGAAACTTAAATCAGTGAGGATTTTTCCCCCCTCCCCCTCATAGGTAATCTGTAAAATGCCCCCAGCGATGACCTTTTCCCCTAAGTTACACGGAGGATTTCAACACGCTCAAATTGACGTATTTCAGCCTATTTTGGTTCGACACAAATCGCACTTCTACGCCACCACGGAAAAAAGTATACTGATTCAAATTTCGATGCTAAAACTCCAAAACCACGTGTATCGATTTGTGATACACTGCAGACTTTCTGTCATACCTAGTTTATTCTTTAAATGAAAAACTACTCGACGTCACTTCTTAAAACCTTCCGTAATTTTTCTTCTCCGTGCGAGGCAATAAAAAAAATGAGACAGGAGTGGAGATTTTCAAACGCTGCAGATACCTACGTGGTTTAGGAGTTCACCGTCGACTTATGGTATGGAAAACCTTGTGTTATACTATGTTTCGGTGTAAAAATCGAATGAAATTTTTAGAACCCAAGAGCTCTCTCTTCCGCGCCGAATTGAAATTTTTAAAACACATCATGCGCGAATCTACGCACTCCGGGAACAAATTAGTTTGTCGAATCAACATCCTAGTTGCTTAAAAAAAAAAAAAAAAAAAAAAAAAAAAAAAGTGCGAAGACCTCTGAATATTTGTCTCAACAGCTCCTGCTTTTATTTCCATGTCCTGGGGATTAGCATGGACATAGTTGAGGTCAAACGTTTAGAGATTGTAGCACAGTTTTGGAACTACCAGGGTGTCAACTCGACATTCTTATGTTTTTTGGTGTATTTCAGCGATTTCAGTCCGACACAAAAATCAGTAACACACCCAAATCTTTAAGAGAATTTCAGCTTTCCTTCCGTTCGAAGAGATACGAAATCGGTTACAAACTAGCGAGACTGCAGCACGGGGAACCCTATATTTTGACGGAATCAAGTAAGTAATACCTCGTAAACACTCGGGGTGGACGCGTCGCCGTGGCGTAGTTTTCCCGCGTCGAGGGTTTATCGCACGGATCAAGTTGGGTTCACGGAGGGAAAGTTTTCCGAAAGCGATTGAGACTCGACTGGGCCTTGAGTAATTTAATACTTGGGCCGGGCGGGGAACTGACAAATCAAGACCCGAGTCGGATCCCGGGGAACAGGCAGGTTATGTGTACAAGAACGCAACTCTGATTTGTCCCTATATGAGCTTTAGCACGCTAGCTCTAGCGCCTGTTCGTGCCAGCGTTCACGGCATCGTTTTCCTGTCAAAACGAAAAAAGGAAGAAGTGAAGCAAGAACTTATTATTCCGGGGCTCTTTGCCACGTCGACGTCACTCATTCAACATTGACCCATTCTGCCGTGCTAACGAAGAACGCCGTATGAACAGTCGTGAGTTGCCAAATTTCCTTTGGTAAAATGTTTATTTTTGAGGAAAGCTATGGATATCTTTCCGAGAAATTTTCAGAAAATTTAGATCTGATTGTGAACGAAACTATCTAAAAAATTAGAAAGAAAATATTTACACATTTTCCCAAAAATTAGTGATTTACTGAAAGAAATTTGGCAACGCCTGAAGGTTCATACGGCGTTTTTCCTTAGCACGGCAGCACTCCGTTCTCAGCGCTGCAACGCTGCCAAGCTAAGGGAAAACGCCGTGGGAGCTTTCAGACGTTGCCATTTTTCTCTTAATAAAAACCGATTTTACCGGGAAAATGGAGCTCTTGCGTGTGTGGGCAATTTGCGATTTAAGCTCTTATTATTTATTAAAATTTCGCGAAAAACGAAATGGTGCCTCTGATTTTCTTTGAAACAAACTCCATAACTCAAAAAAAGCTCTCAAAGTTAAGGGCCGGAATATAGGGAAAATGCGACGCTATCCTGAGAGCCCACCTCTATATCTAGTCAAACTCTCAAATGTAAAGATATGGTGAAAATACATCAACGGAATAGCCACTTTGTTCGAGGACTCCAAAACTGAAAACACGGCAATCCTGCCAGTGAATTTGCTCCCTATTTTTACATGGAGAGTTTGACGAAATGTAGAGGTGGACTTTCAGGATAGCGTGGGATATTCCCTCCATTACGGCCTCAACTTTGAGAGCTTTTTTTGAGTTTCGGAGTTTGTTTCGGAGAAAAGCGGTGGCACTATCGTGTTTCCCGCGAAATTTTACCGATAGGAAAGTAATTAAATTGTATGAATCCCCCATACATGCTAGAGCTCCATTATGGATGTTTTTAGTCAAATTTTCGTAGAGAATTTTGTTTTGCAATGTGATCTAAAATATCTGAATGCCAAGGAAAAATACACACAACTTTCTTCAAAAATAAATGCTTTATCTAGGGAAGTTTGGCAACATTCGAATGTTTACACGGCGTTCTTCTTCAGCACCGATCGGAGAGAACGCTTTATGAACTTGTCAATATTGCAATGTGGACCACCAGGGAAACTCGATTCTGTGAATTTCCGTTCAAGTTCATTGTTTTAGAGGAAACTAACCAAGAGTTTTCCTAGAAATTTTTTGGGAATTTTCTTCACTCATTCAAACATATTCACATATTTACAGAAAATTTTAAGGGAATATTTTGGTTAGATGTCTCTCTAAAAAATGAAACGTACTTTTTTAAAGTTTTTGAAACATTGCAATGCATTGTTCAATTCCGATTTTAACTCATACATTATATAAACGCAAACATAAAATAATGGGTAAACGAGGCTCAAATACATACAAATTCTTGGGAATTTTCGGTCCGTACCCCTTTATCAACCAAGAAACAAAAACTACAAATCATAAAGTCAATGAAAAATCGGAACCCTCTGACCCCCCCCCCCCCCCCTGTGGGTTTTGATTTTTTGTTAAAATCATATTTTGTGCTTTTGTCGATGAAAAAGTTCATTTGACATATCTGTCTTGTGTCTATGTCACGTTTTTTCGCAAGGTTTTGAATTCCCACTCTTGATTAATGGACAACCATTTAGCCATGGACTTCGTTTTCCGGAAGTGCCCAATCCACAAACACCCTGTACACACTTCTTCAAAGTGTCGAAGCCATTGAACTTGATACCGCATTAGATACGCATTGCGGAGTCCGAATATTTGCGCGCTTGATTTCCGCATTTAACGATGCCAAGCGTGCTTCAGAAACGTCAGTAATTTAAGACGGTTCAAAACCTCAGATTCTTCTTCATTTTCACGTGATACTGCATCACATACCTACTCCACGGTTCGAAATATGCGCGCTTGATTTCTGCAGTCAACGATTCTACCATAATGCCTCCATTCAGTTATTTTATCCAGTATTTTGGAACAGGTGAAAACTTGAAGGTTTCCTTCATTTTTGCATGATACCACATCACATACCTACTCCGGAGTATAGTTCCGCACTTGATCTCCACATTAAACGATGCGAGCTTAATGTCCGCATTCATAAACTCCTGTACTTCGAGACAGGTGCAAATATAAGTTCCCTCGTTTGCGGTGTTTAAAAATCTCCGCTCCATTTTAATTATCATGAAAGACAACAAATTAACATTTTTTCTTACAGATTTCCTGAGGTTTCTTCGCATCGAAAAGAAACATCACGGAAGTTTTCAAGAATTGACGTCTAGTATTTTTCCATTTAAGAAGTGAAGTATAAAAGGAAGTCTGCAACGTCGCAAACCGAGATGTGCGGTCAGGTAGTTTCATGGTCGACATGCGTTTCCGTCAAAGACGCACTATCACTTTTACATTATACTTACACTGGTACTGCCCTTTCTTTGTGTGAAGACTGTATGCAAATGCATTGACGCAACACTATTTACCAAACCTCGTATCTAGTTTTGTAGATTTCCTGTCAAATTTATTTATTTTGAAAGATGACTGATATTGCTATCGCATATAATTGCACATTATTTTTCCTGGTCTTCTGAGGAAATTTCTCTAACGTATTGTGCAAAGGTGTCTGATAAAACTCTCTCGAAAAAATTAATTAGGGAAGACAATTTTGAGGCACCGCTATCGAGGTACCTACCGAGTTTTCACCACCGATATTCCGCTACCACAGGCGATAGAAATATTGAAGGCGCTTTGATACAACTATTCGAGCCCAAAAGATGTGCGTGTTGCATGATCGATGAATTGTAGGCACCAGCGTTCTTATTAACAACTCTTAGATGCAATGACGTATTCGTGCTGACATTATGTTGTTGTGTCGCGTGTGCATTCGCGTTGGCTGTAACAAACCTAATATTTCAGGTGAGCCGTTTGAGGTAGCATCCCAGCGACACCAGCAAATAATGCAATTTGCGGCAATTACTGATAAGGATTCTCGAAATTCTTCTGCAAAAAACGTTTTGTACCCGATAATTTAACGTTATTTTACCTGTCACTTCCATATCGTTCATTAATTAAAAATTCTTAACTGTTTTTTTTATCTATCCTCCACTGAGAAAGAAAGAGGTGGGGGGGGGGGTTTGGCCACCGAATTGATGAGGGATTTCTATGATGGGAATAACTGTCAGGTATACCCCTGTGATGCTTTTTTACGCCATTCTCGAGGGCAGTGGAATTGATTAGTTTGAAAAGACCGATCTCTCTTTTTTCTTGAATAATATTTATTTTAAAATCTTGTAATTTCTACTGCAGTTCAACCTTTTTTATTTGATAACTCATAAAAATTGAAAAATCGTATAAACATACACTGGTAAAAAAAACCTCTTGGTTCCAGAGTGCAGTTTCTTGTCGCCGGATTTAAGAGTCTGGACTCTTGTTTCAATGCAAAATCCGCTTGAAACAAGAGTTCAAGACTCTTAAATCCGGCGACAAGAAACTGCACTCTTAAGTCAATGCACCGCGGGATTGGTCCAAAAGGTTTTTTTACCGGTGTAGTTTAATTCTAAAGTAGAGCGTCTCTTTGAGGGGAAGCTCCTAAAAAATCAAGGCCTGTAAAACCTCTGTCACTCTCATCTTCCTAGCCCTACATTCCAAAGGATACGAACTACAAATTCTAGCCCGGTTTAAAAACAACGTATGTTTCATTAGTTTCCCTATGCACATAAGTGTTTTTCCTGAAGAGCCAGCATTTATAATTACAAATTGCAAAATGCAGTCCAATTCGAAGGAAAGTTTTTTGAGAAAGGAGATAGGTATGCTACGTGGGGGAAAAAATTATTATTCGATCACCTCAATGAAGAAAACAATGGGGCTAATTTCTGATTCTAAATTGACAATATTTCTTGAATCGGTGGAGTAATATGGAAAATAAACAATAGGAAGTTCGTTGCCATCTGCAAATTGACAGTTGACGATTTGTGCATTGTAAAACTCACTTGGTTCTCGGCGTCTATTTTCTTGGTAGGTTTCCGTTTCCGTCGGTTAAAGTTGATGAAATGCTGGCTGATGGGGCGGACACCCGCGGGACTAGTCGGTTCCATAGAAAAAACTTGAAATAATCTTTATTTCATGAAATAATTGCCAGAGTTACCTCATCGATTCTGGGAGCACACTAACTCAGTTCAACTAATAAGGCGGACCGCAAGAAGAATGGAATCAATCGATTTTCACACACCAATAGTGACTGCGAGAATGAGCGCAAGCAGTAACATGAAAAAAAAGATGATTTCCTCAATATTCTCATCATGTGAGAGTGAAAGCTAGATCTAGTTCCTCAATTTTATACCACCCGCGTTACGAAGTGAGGATCAAATGAGGGGCTTAGGAGGTCAGGGCGCATAATTGCAGTTTTTGAAAAAATTGAGATATTCATAAACTCAACTCAAACTAGTTTGAAAGGAGGTATATTCTGTGAAAATTTCACGACTGAAATCCACTTTAAAGCATAATTTGAACTTCTCCTCCGCCATAAGGCTTCATGTAATTTTGAAACTTTAAAAATGTTTTCCTTGAAACACCAAAAACTGCACTTAAGCGCCTTGTTCTCTAAACCCTTCAAATGTCTTTAAAATAGCGACCTCCGACAGTCAAGTTACAAGACCCTTTTTTAAATTTGAAAAAAGAATTGTCCTGCTATCATCACATTCTCGAAGAATCATTGTTTACATCGAATATCGTTCCTGCAACATGGTAATGCATCGGTATCGCCAATATTTCATTTTTATTCTCCGGGGGAGGAGCGGGGAGCAGGAGGTTCCGCACTTGCCAGATTTGGATTCACAAATCACCGACTGAAGCTTCAGGTGTTATATATTTTAACGATGCATTCGACAAGACTTGAGTTGAAATGCCGCATCCTATGTCGAACATTATTTTAAGGGTTAACTTGAAAGTGATTGCGACAGTAAGCATGCATTTTATCACGGGGAAAAAATAGTAATTTTACCGCCTATCTATGCCACCTCACACAAATACTGAAAAACCAAAAAAAATGCACGCGATGAGAGAGAATCCGTCACTACTTTCACGTCTAAATCTCAAAGCTACCCGAAAATAAAAGCACAAGGCGAATTCTTTAACGCGGCTCCCGCCCTGGCTCTTTGACTAGCTTGAAGTTTACAGAACGTGAATAATAAGTGAGAAATTAGTTCTCAAGGGGAGCCGAAACCTCCGTTTCACCCGTCCTAAATCGTCGCCCCTCCGACGTAAGGGCGTATCCCGCTTTCCGCATGAGCCACAGAAAGCGCGGATTTATACGTAAAACAGGGCTCACGTGGAAAATGAGATATGCGCTTACGTCAGATGAGCGACGAAACCACCGAGACGCAAACACATTTCGATCCAGCGGTTAAGCCGGATTGCCACATAGGCTAATTTACTGGGAGTCACTCTCCGTAATTCCAGCGGCGAATAATCGATTTTCGATTATTCCCCGTTTGAAGTACGGCGAGGAATCGATTATTGAGTTGTTCGATGCGAACACCCTGTTTATCGATCCTTCTTCATTGGTTTAAATGGCAGAGCAATCGATAAATCACAAAGCATGCCACGCCACCGCGTACTACCCTGCTGAAAGAGAGTATACAGAATTGGTGCGGCTGAAGGAGGAAAGTGATTATCTCTCTTGCAACGTTTGAATATCTCCGATTTTGCTTTATTTTTTCTAAAGGAAACCATTTAAAATAAGTCCTTAAAATTGTTTTGGAATATTTTTGAATGAGAGACAAAAATCGCAAAAAAACATCAAGAAACAGTATGGCTTTTTCTAAAATAAAATAAAATAAAATAATAAAATAAATAAACAAGTAAATAAATACATTGGGAAATTGTTGCAATGCTTACCATCAAAGATACGCATTTTGCAACTTTTTTTCTCTTTTTTTTCTTTTTTTTCAGTAAGTATTAGGCACTATTTATGATGATTTTTCTTCGACATTTATCTCTCAAAGCTGTTAAGAGATTTGTAGCATGGACGGGGGCTTGTTAGCTACTGGTACCTTTATCGGGGAAACAGATGTTTACCGTGCACGGCGCTTTAAATATTAGGTAAAGTATTATTTTTAGTATTTTGTGAGTATTATTTTTAAGCAAGTATGAATTGAACGAACAGTATTCCTCACAAAAATTGGCATTTTAACGCGTGAAAAACGAGGACAAATCGTTGTTTTTTGGACGTAAGGGTGTACCTCAATTTCCACGTGAGCATGCATTTCGTATAATTCTACGCCCTTCGGGATCTCACGTGGAGATAGAGATACGCCTTCACGTCAGAAAAACGAAGAAAAAGCTAGCTCTAGTCGATTTGCCGTGATGAAGGCGTCCTTAAATTACGTAATGCGTGATTTTTCAAATTTTTTTGACACCCACCCTCACCTTGGGTCGCGATCGTAACCCCAAACCACGACCCTTGGTCGTGCTGCTGGCCCAAGCACCCCTAAAATGATTACCTACGTAACACTAGGCTCGACGACCCCCCCCCCCCCTTCTTTAAAAAAAACTCGAGATAAGTTTTTTTTACAGAAAATTCGAAGAGGGCAAAACTCCTCACAGCCAGAAAGCTCTGTTGTCTTCGAAGAATAGCAAATTTACTGTCATACTTTAACAATATAACTTTAGATTAAGAACCGCTCGGAAAATACGGAATCCTAAACTCAGGATTTTTCGACCCTCCTCCCCCCTCCTTCATCTTCTCGTGACGCTTTGTTCTACATCATCGAATACTCCATTTTTATTACTTGACTTGTAAATGGTTAAACGGTGACACGAACCGTGCACAACGGGTTGGTTTCTTTCCACACAATGAAGTCAAATCAGTCTGCAAAGCAAAATAAAATCTGACAAAATGGGAAATAAAGTTCAAGTGAACGATATCTATAAGTAGATTCAAACGTCGGTTATTTATTTAATCAAAGAGCAGATAGATGAATTTGTGTTATTCGAATGGACAACTGGACAACTATTCGTGCGCTCAGTGGCATGTTCGTTGCCTAGCCGGTGAAATTGAAGGGGAAATTCACGTCGACGCTATCTCCTAATAATAATCCCTATAGTTCATAGCTTGCAGAGAAACGATTGTGTGTTTCTCGAACACACGAATGTGTAAAATAGCTAATCCTATATTTCAAGAGAAGGAATGAGTCACTTTAAAATATAGAAGTAGTAAAGAATGCTATTGCTAAATGGATCGGACTTGGTCAGAAAAACATGAAGTATTGATAGTGATTTTAAACACTATTGGCACAGAAAAGAAATCCATCCTCACAACGTTCACGGTCTACCAAATTGCACGGGCATTCGAATCAATAAGAACATCATCTTATTCTATGCAGAGAATAACAGTGTCGTCGAGCTCAATTTATTTCCTTGCTCGCAAGAAACTGCACGCGATGGATGGAAGAATAATCTTGTCTTAGTATTAGGATCCGGGTGTCGTCTCTACTCTATCGTTAGGGATCTCCATTTCTACGTGAGTCCTGCCGCCTGCGGGCCGATTATTGAAATTGATAGACAAAGCTATAGACAAAAAATACATAAGGAGTACGGAGCGATCCCATCGGTGGAAGCGGGTGGTTCTAATGGACAAAGGAGGTAGGTAATAGACTAACTAACGGCAGCCCACGAGAGATCCTGTAGTTAGTCCATCATTTTCCTCCTTGGTCAAAACAACCATGCACCCTTATCAGCCAAGGGCTGCTCCATATGTTCCCTTCATTCAACACACAAAATTTGGTTTTTTGGCGAGATTATGTCCAGCCAAGAGAGTTTTATCTTGACTACTGTCAAACTGACCCGACTATCTCTTCAGCGGGCCGATTATTGAAGTTGATAGACAAAGCTATAGACAAATAAGACAAAAAAGATATGGAGGGATCCTCTTTGTGGAAGCGGATGGTTAAAATAGACGAAGAAGGTAGGTAATAGACTAACTAACGGCAACCCACTAGAGACCCTATAGTTAACCCATTGTTTTCCCCCATAGTCTATAGAAACCACCCACTTCAACCAATAGGATAGCCCCATACTCCTTGTGTCTTCTTCTTCTATCGCTTTTTCTATCAAATTCAATAATCAGCCTGCTGGATTGCATGCGATTACACGGCCGATAGGGCTCAACACAAAAATCAGTCACGCCCCTACGTCCGATTGTACCAGTGATACCAGCAATTTGTACATGCGGTGGTTGAAAGGATATCCAAGCTGACATGAGGCACCATAGTAAGGAAGCCACTATTTTATGCGTCTTATTTCCACTCGGGTTTCTCCTGTTTTTGGCTCACGAATTTGAAGATGACCCGATATAATAATTGCGCAAAGGAAGTTTGGAATTTATAATGAGGGAAATTGAGGAATGGGCGCATTCCTGTGCTGCTTTTCATACGCGTATCGATAGGAATAGGAGATTTTCGTCACATTTTAAACTGAAGCCATTCTCTATTTTTTATGGCTTTCGAAATAGAGCGGCAACAATGAAACTAGGCAAACAGAAGTCTGACAACGGTTGCTATGGACCCCAAACAACTACATTACCCAATACCCATCCTCAGGCGCAATCATAGGATAACTTCGATATTTTTTAGCTGATTTTTAGAGATTAATTGATTTGTGTAGAGTATATATCAATTATATCATACCTTATGAAATAGTTCTATGAAAATAGAGGAGCGATTGGGAAATAGTAGGTACGGGCACATACTAGTAGACATATAGGAGAATATATGCATAAAATTATCTGTCCCGTCTTTTTTATAGGCGTTCATCTCTAAAAAAATTAGTTTCAATGCAATTTTTTAATTTATGTAAGACTTTATTCTAGGTACCTATTTCCCTTCCCCTACGTGTGCTAAACCCATCAAAGTAACTCCGGACTTTCATCGACCAAAGATCTTACATAATATAAACGAGTTTTGACTACAAGGGACATGTCCAGGACATAGTTAGTAAAATAAAATTTTAGTAAATAAAAATTTATATATCGATGGCCAAAGTGTGAAACCACGTATCTATGTTTGCAACGTTGCAGACTTCCTGTCATTTTTTTTTTTTTTGGTGTGCAAAACTATCCAATGTAATTTCTCAAAAACTACCTTGAATTTTCCTCTGTGTGGCAGAGTTTCCCGTAAAAATTTCAAGCTATAATTGAGGACACCGCACCAAGAACAGCCTATAACTTGGAACCGCGTTTTGAGAAAAACGCATTTAAAATTTCGTTTTTTATGTACTGCGCAGACTTTTCTACGCAGGTACCCTGTTTTGGTGTTTTTGGGTGACCTAACCCTTCTATTGAAGGATCTCAGGTAGATTTTGCGATACATTTTGGGTTTACACTCTAATATATTTAATTTAAAAAAGCGGTTATTATAGGCCATTATTACACCCAACAGTCATTTTGGGGGCAAAATGAAGTATAAATCATTTTAATCACGCATGATTATACGCATAAATGATACTCATTTGCTGAATACACTTCTGGCTGGAGCGCATTTTAGCTATGCATTCACCACTGCAAAAATGTCACAGGAAATCGACAAAGCCAGCGTGTATCAGGCTATTTCGATTGTAATCTTCCGTCGCATTTCGAAGGCGCAATGATACAACTATTTGAACTCTCCGGAATGCGGGAGGTATCACGCCGCATTTGAAGGCGTTTTCAAAACAGCCAAGTTCCGATATCTGGATTATCGTTTTGCATAGTTCATATTCTTTTGTTTTCATTTCCAACCATTTGTTTGTTTTCAATCCTCCTATAAAAACTACTTATTTGCTGAATACACTTCTGGCTGGAGCGCACTTCAGCTATGCATTCACCCCTGCAAAAGTGTCACAGGAAATCGACAAAGCCAGCGTGTATAAGGATATTTTGATTGTAATCTTCCGTCGCATTTCTAAGGCGCAATAATACAACTATGAACTCCCCGGAATGCGTGAGGTATCACGTCGCATTTGAAGTTGTTTTCAAAACAGCCAAGTTCCGATACCCGGATTATCGTTTTGCATAGTTCATATTCTTTTGTTATATTCCGTAGCACTTGTTTATTTTTAATCCTCGTATAAAAACCACCCATTTGCTAAATACAATTCTAGCTGGAGGGCACTTCAGCTATGCATTCACCACTGCAAAAGTGTCAAAGGAAATCGACAGGCCCATCGTGCATGAAGGCTTTTTCAATTGAGGACACCGCAGCAAGAACATCCTATAACTTGGAACCGCGTTTTGTTTTTGATGTACCGCGCAGACTTTTCTATGCAGGTACCCTGTTTTGGTGTTTTTGGGTGACCTAACCCTTCTATTGAAGGATGCCGGGTAGATTTTGCGGTACATTTTGAGTTTACACTATAATATATTTAATTTAAAAAAGCGGGTTTTAGGCCATTATTACGCCCAATAGTCATTTTGGTGGCAATATGAAGTATAAATCATTTTAATCACGCATGATTAACGCAAAATGAAAGGATATCTATAGTGAGTAAAGAAAGGGGTAACTAGCACCTTATCGTCCCTTAAGTTTATAGGCCCGCTTATAGGTCATTCTTGCACCCATCGATCCAGTGGCCTGACTTAACTCGGAAAAAAGGCTTTTCGACCTCGAGCCGTTACCTATCGATATTCTATCGCTACCACAGCATAGTCCAGGGTACGTAGAATCCGAAAAGCAGATGAGCGTAATAACGACCTATACGCCTATAGGCTGTTCTTGGTGCGGTGTCCTCAATTTTGGCTTATCGTTTCTCTTGAAAAAAATAAAATAGTAGCGAAAATTTTGAAACGCTGCAGTCTCGCCGTGTTCCGCACTTTGACCATCGATACATCGATTTATTCTCGTTGGTATAGCATTGAAAGAGGTCATGAAATTCTGTACTTCCTTGATCCAGCGGACCTAACTCGGACCTTTCTTGTACCGAGACATTATCCCCTTCTTAACGAGACTTAAAAAATTTTGAAACCACTTGAGACTCAAGTCTTTTTTGTCTGAACCACATATAGGGACTCAAAGCTTTATTTTGCGAAGTGCCTGCAAATCGTTGGGCTTTGGCCTACTCATTGCCTCCTTCGCTCTGTTCGCGAGAAAAGTGCAGAAATGGGTAGGGAGGGGGAGAGAGGGAGAGAAAGGGGGGTGAGAAAGCGGGAAAACTGCCTCGCATCAAGCCGGTGCACGCAGCGCGCGGTGCACGTTGGTACCAAACCCGATTCAACCGGCGCGGCGCACACTGGACCATGTCAGAATCTGGAAACTTTTTTCAAGAGTTACGTTCAAGAGGAGTTCCATTGATTTCTTTCTGAAATTTAATTTCAGGAACACTCAATAAAATTGAATTTTTGACGAAATAAGCATTAAAATTTGAAATTATAGTCAAAAATTTCATGTCCGACCTCTTATATCAGCCCGTTCCAATGCGCGGCGGCATTTCAATTCCGTTCAGACCGTTTGCAGCGTGCAATGACGTTTGGACTTCGAACTGCACTAAGGTTCATAGCCGCGGCTTCATTTCAGCCAAATATCTAAGGGAAAGGGGCTCCAAAAGTTGTTTGGAGAAGGTAAATTAAATTAGCTTGGATGGGAGACATCAAAGAATCTCCAAAAATGCCTTCACTGGAAAAAAAACACATTGGATCTAGAGTCCAGACTCTTGAAAACATTGACAAGAAAAAATACTCTTGATTCAATCAGATTTTTGCTTAAATCAAAAGGAAATCCGCTCAAATTAAGAGGCTTGGTTCTTGATTTAGGCTAAAATCCGATTGAATCAAGAGTATTTTTTCTTGTCGATGTTTTTAAGAGTCTGGGATCTTGATCCAGTGTGTTTTTTCCAGTGTTGGAATTGATTAAAATTTGCCGAAAAGTGCCCTAAAATATGATCAAATTTGTGAAAACAAAGGAGTCGTTGCCCCTGTGCTCTCTCCAAATGACGCCCTTGAGATTTTACGATAACGAACCGAGAGTAACTGCTGATTTTGAAGTTATTCGTGTTCATAAGTTGACAAATAGAATCGTTCCGAAGTATATCTAAGGCAAAACATGCTTATTGAATGGAAATCAGCAACGAAATCAACCTTTGGGTCAGATTTCAGTTGTTTTTCATTACGAAATGAGAATTTTTCACGAATTTACAGCAATATCGCAATGCTCCTGGTTACTTTTTGCAAAATCCAGTTCTTACGTTGGAGGGGTTCTTTGGGGTCCCTGATCAGAAATATCACATCAACTAGGTAACTACCATAACACACTACTGATTATTATCTAGAAGCAACATTCACGATGACGGGATGAAGAGTATTTTAACAGAGGATCCTCTTCATATCAATAATGAAATATGTATATCATCATCATATCCTTGTGATTACTTAATTGAACTTTCAGACTTAAATTGATAAAAATTAAACTACTTAGATGACATGAAAATGAAATTTTGAAGTGGTACAATAAAGTGCCTTATCAAATTATAAAATCGTATAATTTAGGATTTAAATTATCTATACGTTTTTATTAAAATGGAAATTAAATTTTATTATTCATTTTCGATCTTCGACATTATTGTAACTTTAGTTTAAAGTTTTCTCTCCCTCGGGTGATTCACAGTGGCTAAGTCGCCGGTGCGCATCAGTCAGTCCCCAAATAATGTAACGAGCATCCAAGAGATTGATGTAACGAGTTACGAGCGCCTTCAATTTCTGTGAATACCACACTCATACTTGTGTTGAAATATTTGTATTCAATGTGCCGCGCCGTGCATCCCGACGAGAGCATTACATGAACACAACAGATAAATTGAACATTTTGAAAATCAACTCTTAGGAGGGAAGTATTGAAGTTCACAGGCGAGAAGGAGGGGAGGAGGGCTCAATAAATTTTTGTGTTGAACTAATTTCAGTGTGTGTTCTATTATAATGGAGTGGAGCTCCGCAACTTTTCTGCATTATCCTTGGATTGTTGATGAAAATAAAAGCATGACAACATGAAATGATACGAGAAAGAGAATATTAATAAACGCAAATTACAATGTGGAAGGTTACAGATAAATAAAATTTAACTTGCAACGAAGAAGCTATCTTACTTAAACTGAAATTTGTAATTTACTCCTAGTTCTTTAGTCAAGCATTTTATTTATCATCTTGACGCCTAATAGTTTAAATTTTAAAAATCAATGAAGTTTCTTGCTTTTCAAACTAACCACAAAGATTATCAGGATGATACTTTTTCAATATTTGAAGAGGGTCAACTCCTCTTTCTTCTGGAGAATTCACTCATTTGACTTTGTAAAGGTTTCCTCTCTTTTAATAAATTATCAGTTACGTATAGGTAATATAGTAGTTATTTCTAACGCATGTATGATATTTTTTTAAAAGTATACTTACTTTCGATTATCGGTGGTTTTGGCTAATATTAGAGACTGATAATTTTTCTGATATTTTATTGCGTCAGAGAGTATGTCTGTCAGTTTGCACTGTCGATTTTCTCATTCTTAAACTGTTCCAGATTTTGGCATTAGAGTAAGTATTCTAGGTCGATGAGATAGAAAATTTTCAGCCAAGTAACTAAGACCTTTTTTTGATCGGGGTACAGAAATTTGTGAAGATAACGCTAGCTTTATACCCACATCAATTGAAGCCGTTTTTTAACATTTTTGGAACAGAAAATTGCGTCTTCAATTCCAGGTAGTCGCAATATGGGAGGTTGGGCACCACTCATAATCGAATAGTGATCTCTCGAGCGCCTTCCATAAATGATGACAAATATCGAATGGCCACACTCAAAAAAACCTAATTATATCCGATTGCAACGTTGAACACCTCCGCTCATGATTCATTTGTATTTAATTATTCGGTTCAAAAACTAAACAACAGTTTTTCTTAGAATTGTCTGATAATTCTCTTAAATTAAATCAAATATATATTTTCATAAAATTTTGAAGCGATACTTTGGTTATTGCATTTTTTTCAAACAACACAAAATTCAGAAGGGTCCGAGATAGATACATGGATATTTTTCCTGAAATATTATAATAAAAACGGGGGAGAAAACACAAGTAGAGATTTATAACGCGTGACCCTAGTTCAACGGCGCTGTAGCCGTGCCTATTAGCGCAGCGTGGTATGGCCCTTGCAGTGTGACACGCCTTCATTTCCAACAAACGGCAAAATGGCAATCACCGGTAGTAGAATAGTTATCTCACAAGCGCCTGCCCTAGATGATGTCACATATCGATAGCTACACACACACACACACACACCCTCTCACCCTCACACACTCACCCTCACCCTCACCCTCACGCCCTCACACACACACACAAAACCTATTTATCTCCGATTAAAACGTTGCACACCTTCACTCGTGTTTTATTTTTATTTCATTGAGTTTAAAAAACTATAAACTACAATATTGCTCATTGAATGTTTCTGCGATTTTTCCTTATTCATTTTAATTACATTCACAGAAAATAAGAAAAGGCGTTAGGGTTCTTTCCGACCCCACCTGAATTTTGTTAAATGTCTCATATTTTCAAAGTACTGGTCTTAAGTAGACTATGCCAAATGTTTCACCGAACGGAGCTCGTGCAAAGGTGCGGCAGCGCCCCAAACCCAAAATTCTGGAATTATTGAAAAATGATTACTTTCGTGGACTGATTTCGGTTATTATCACTCTTTCAAGAGGTGATCTCCAGGCATTTCTTGCGTACTTTCCATTACTCGCCTTTTGAAAGGTCTCTGATAATTTAGAAAGGACATCCGGTATATTGTTGCTGTTTTTGGCCCATTTTTAGGATTTTTCAATGGGACGTATTTCTGCTAAACGGAACAATGAGCATTATGGCGTGAGCCCTGTTATGCACATATTCTTATGAGTCTCAGGGCTCAAATCTTATGAGGCACATAGTTCCATTTCGCAGAAAGACGACCTGTACACATGTAAAACTTAATTTAACCTAGAAATCGTGTATTTTTCGGAAAGAACGAAAAAAATGAATGAAAAATGTTTTACTTCAGTAACTATTTCTCACGTTGTTAAATTTCCAAGAAAAGTCGTCCTAAAGTGCCAAAAATGTTAAAAATCGGATTAATTATCACGTCAAAGGCCCGCGGGACAAAAGTAACCCTCGTCGTTCCAACATGTTTCCAACTTTTTAAGGCCCTAAAAAATTTACTTTTCTCTCCAATAAAATCAAAATTATTTTTCAATAAAAAGATATTGTGTCAGATGCCAAAGCTACTGCAACGAATTATAACTGAGTTTTACCTGGTTAAGAGCGGCATCGAGGTTTGCTGAGGTCATGGTTAGGCCAGATTATTTTCCAGCAGCAAAAAATCCGTCAATAGGATGACTCCTGAGCCATGGCAATCGTAAGACCTGGACTCCTTGAGTATCAAACCAATTTTTATTGATTTATTTATACGGTTTTTTTCCAAACATTGACGAGTGTTCCTCTAGAATAAAATTATGTGACTAAAACCACGCATTTTAGAGACGGATCAAACCCTTTAAGAAATTAATCAAAAAATAAGAGACACTTGATGTAAATGCTGCGTAGGAGAAAATCAAACATGTTGGTGTTGCCCCACAGCACTAAGCTACCGGCAATAATTTATGGACAAAATTCTGGAATTCTTTAAAGCAGAAGAAAAAACTTGGAATAATAATGACGATGCACACTTCATCTACACGTTTTACTTTAAGACAGAATTACGCGATAAAATGAAAATTGGACGGATTGGTAACTATTATAAAAGCGAATAAAATTCGGTATTCCAAAATAAGGAAAGCACTAATGTTCAATAATACCTAGACATGAAGTCCGTGAATATTTTGCGATATTATATCGAGGAGCATTACAAAAATCAGAGAGTTAAAGTAATACACGCGCGATGCTGGCAAATGGAGTATGATTCGCATAATGAAAGGACCGCAAGGATTTCATAAAGCAGAATTCACTTCACCGCTCCTCCTCTAAACAGTTATTGTGTATTTATAACGTCAGGGAAAGTTTAACGGGAAACTTAGCAAGGGACATTTTCGCTGGAGCGGGGAGCGGGTAACTTAAATTATAATCCATCTCAATCTTTTCCCGTTTAATTGGTCTCAGACATGCATATTATATTTTGATCGATGAAAGAACTTGAAGAAATAAAGATTGGTTATACCAAGAGATGCCATGCTCAATGACATGACAATTAATAATGAGATGGATTTATTGCGGAAGCTCGGTCATTTATTCGATATTCAAGAGGCTTTCAATGCTCGGTTTTATTCTTTATTTTGAGCGTGTGTAAGTACGTATTAATAGATGTTATACGAAAATGGTTGAAAGGAAGCTACGGGTAATCAGGCAGTTTTAACAAAAATCGATATCCAAATTATTTTTAAAAAATGCCAGTTTTTCGGGAGTCTATTCCCGCAATATATGTTATACAATAGTTTTATTGTAAAGAGTCTATGTTGTAGTGACATCCTCAGAAAGATGCATTTTCCAGCAAAATAGGCCTAAATTGAATTAATTTTCATTCATAAGTCGGTTAATACGTCTCTACTTTAAACTTATAAAATTTACAGCAAACAATTTTTCTTCATTTATAGAGTATTTGATTCATTTAAACATTTCTATTCTGAAGCGCTGAATTTTACATATGTATGTACATTGTCTCTATTGTATTTGAATATATTGTTTGTTGAATGATGTTTGTTGTGCGTTCTATTGCTGAAGTGCGCTCCAGCTAGAATTGTATTTAGCAAATGGGTGGTTTTTCTACGATGATTAAAAATAAACAACGGGTACGGAATATAACAAAAGAATATGAACTATGCAATACGATAATCCGGGTATCGGAATTTAGCTGATTTGAAAACGCCTTCAAATGCTGCGTGATACCTCACGCATTCCGGAGAGTTCAAATAGTTGTATCATTGCGCCTTAGAAATGCGACGGAAAATTACAATTGAAATAGCCTCCATGCACGCTGGCCTTTTCGATTTCCGTTAACATTTTTTCAGTCATGAATGCGCTTCAGTGCGCTTCGGCTAGAATTGTATTTAGCAAATGGGTGGTTTTTATAGAAGGCTTATAAGTAAACAAGAGGTTAGAAATGGAAACAAAATAATATGAAGTATGCAAAACGATTATTCCGATAACGGAACCTGGCTGTTTGAAAACGCCTTCAAATGCGGCGTGATACCCCACGCATTCCGGAGAGTTCAAATAGTTGTATCATTGCGCCTTAGAAATGCGACGGAAAATTACAATTGAAATAGCCTTCATGCACGCTGGCCTTTTCGATTTCCGTTAACATTTGCAGTGAAGAATGAATAGCTGAAGTATGCGCTACAGCTAGAATTGTATATAGCAAATGGGTAATATTTGTAGGAGGATTATTAATAAACAAGTGGTTAGAAATGAAAACAAAATACCATGAACTATGCAAATTGATTAATCCGATATCGGAACTTGGCTGTTTTGAAAACGCCTTCAAATGCGGCGTGATACCCCACGCATTCCGGAGAGTTCAAATAGTTGTATCATTGCGCCGTAAGAATGTGACGGAAGATTTAAATGGAAATAGCTTTCATATGCAGGCTCGGCACATCCCATCTCGGACCTTGGTACCAGTTTTAAGGTCCGGGCCCCAAGCACGGAGGGGGGGGGGGGGGGGGGGGGGTCCGAGGGGCATCCTTCGAGAAATTTTAGAATTTGTACGACTAATCGGACGCATTTTGAAGCTTCCATAAAGAATTGTTCCATCAATTTCTGCTGAATAATTATGTTTTTTTTTCTACTTTCAGCAAAAAATACTTGCGAATTGTTGCATTCAAAACATCTGGAATTTTTTTTTTTTGGGGGGGGGGCATATGATACTATTTTCAGTTCTAAGAGGGCCAGGCCCCCCTGAACTTCCCCTTCGTTTGTCTATGGCAAGGGAGTTGAGCCATGAGCCATTGAAGTCGAGGATGCCCAAACTGGAGACTCTTATAATCATCTGACGACGGAAGAAAATGAAACGCAGTTTCTAAAAATATCCCTCTGTACTAAAAAACCTTGAAAATAGACAGACATTTTCCAAGAAGTAAACTGCTTTAAAAATTTAAGAAGGATTCTACAGTACCCCAGCGTGTTTCTGAAAATCTATTCACCTTTTGCGAAATTTTTGGGGTATATTTTTCACTTTTTCTTACGAAACAAGGGTTGCATGTGAATTCGTAGTGGTTTTTCACGGGTAACACGGGCTCCCTCCGGGGCCGGGCCCCGGTACCAGGGACCCAGTATCCCCCCCTTGTGGCGGGCTTGCTCGAGCGATCTGAAGGGCACAAGGTCTATAAATTGACCGGACGATCTCTTCTGAGGGAGTTATATATGGCGGACGAGGGGGGGGGGGGGGGTAAAGCGCCAGTAAGTTACCAATAAGGTGAACATTTTGCCGGAATGATACGCTGAATCTGGCAGCTGAATATGGAAGTCAACAGTCATCGCTCAACGGTTGAAATTTCGCAAATTCGAGTTATATTCATCCAGATGTGTATCAAATATACTTGAATAGTCCAGACAAATTTGACATTATCGCTAAGATTCGTTGCCGAACGATGACTCAGGGCCAATGACTTTCACATTCAAGCCACATTCAGCTCCCACATTCGCGTGTAATTGCGACAAAAAGCGGATAAAGAATGGTGGTCGCAGTCGCATTTCGTACCCTCTTGTCGTCACACGCCATCGGGTACGTTTTGGGCACACCATGCTTGCATGGCAAAGCATGTACCCTCTGCGCGTCACAGCCTTTAAAATGGTGGCTCAACTCAAGATGCGACCACCTTTCTTCATCCGCCTGGATTGCGGCATTTCAAAGAAAAGTATCTCTTTCCTCGAGGGAGGTATCGAGGTCCTGCGGGAAAAGGGTGCATCACTTTAGAAACCCAGTCCATTGTGTGTATTCAATAATATTCAACATTAGTTAAGTAGACAAAAATAAATAAAATAATGTATGTGCATATAGATCTGCTGCTTGTCTTGAACAAAAAGAATACAGACTTTATTGCAGCGGAAATCTTTCTGATCCCGCTCAGTAATCGAATGTCAGAAAGTCCGTCAATTTGAAAGAAATCGCGGCATTTTAAAATGACCGCCAAAGAACAGAGTTTTTGGCGCGCGCGATCTGGATTTTCGGTCGGGCTCGGCCCTTTCCGTCATGTCTTCGGTCATTTCCGGTTCTTAACCCATCATCCATGTGTGACTCCATGATGTTGTGTTGACTGTTGAGTTCTTGAGTTCTCCAAATCTCCATAGAGAAAAAAAAGGAGGTGTTTGCATCTCGGGCATCTTGGAATTTTTTGATGACTTGATGACGTAGGTGGGTACAGTGTGAAGGGGACGTCTCTGTACCCAGCTGTACCCACCTACGTCATCAAGTCATCAAAATATTCCAAGATGCCCGAAATGCAAACACCTCCTTTTTTTTCTCTATGCCAAATCTCCATCTCTGGAGTTTCAGTTGGTTCAATTTTCGGAGATTACAAAATGTGAATAATGTGATTCGCCTTTACCATCGTGCACTGTTTTTCAGTGCGAGCGAGCCAAATTATGTCCCTCAGAAGTTGCCTCGTCTCCTTGCGCGTGTCGAGGTTTTGTGAACACACAGCCGAATGCATCACGTGATGGCAGTTATTCATGATTTTCTCAATTTCTGCCGGTCATGCAGATTGGAAATATTCATCGTGCTTATCTTTACCACCTTCTTCTTCTCCTGGTGCCTATTGATTGCCTTTGGTGAGTCTTTGTTTCCTTCCAAACGAATCACCTAGTGGATTCCAAGATTCTGCCCACACTTTCGTCAGACCCTTCGCTTTTGCATTGCTCTGTGCTTGAATATGCTCTGAGCTTTGCTGATTAGGATTATTTAATTTACTGGTACTTACATTTATTGGAAACCGTGTCAACCAATAATGCGGTCGTCTTATAATCACGTAACACAACCTAGACTGAGCATTTGGATATTCTAGTGAGACGACAGGCAATCCGGATTGTATGTACTACTGCCCAGCCGTGTTGCCAGCAACTTTAAGTGCCTATGAAGACTCTGCAAACGCAAATTACCCTTGGTTACAATAGATGCAAGGCTGCACTCTTAAGCCATGTAATGAGCGGCACGCGTTATTACATGTTTATCGGGTCGCAGCAACTCACATGAAGGCGCCTTCTTACTCCCTTAACTGTTTCACCTTATCTGCGTTAAGTCAAACCTTATGCCCTGTCTAGATTGTGTTGTAAGCCTACGGGTCGTCACCAGAAAAACAAAGAGACCCAAGGCGAAAAGTTCAAAGCTTGCCACGAACTCTAATTTGTCTTCACCTAAACTCAATCAATCCTCCCTTTCAATCAAAATTCACGGTCGCTTCCCCCTGTAAGCTTTAAAAAAAAAGAGAATCTATTACTCCAACTTTTAATATTTCACTGCCTAAATGTCACATTTCGTTTGGGGCTCTCCCGATTTGTCCTGTTTTCATGTTGGTTCCCCTGGTTTTCCCATTCTTGCTAGGCTTCCCCCATTTCATACCGGCACTTGAGTGAATCAAAAAATCAGGAAGTTCCTCTACCCGTGAGAGACCCGCCACCAAACTTCTGGCGCTAAGAGAAACTTCTTCTTTCAGAGCTTTGTCACTTATCTTCAAAAGTTAGAACTGGGGAACGAAAAAAATAAACAAATGTCACATCAGAGAATGGCACCATTCAACATAAATTTTAACCAATGGGCCCACTGATGAGTGATGCACCCAGATGCACGTGACATTTGTCTGTTCTTTTCTCTTCCCAGTTCTACCCAGTAAGCTTTCTCCTGGAAGATAAAGTCCCTTATCAAAGATCTGTTTACCAATACAGTTGTAGCATTGCAACGCTTCAGTGAACTTCAGTGAGGTGAAATGACTCATACTCCTCTTACACACTTCGATTAATAGGACTTACTTACATTTTTCCCAACACTTACTGCCACTGAACAAGAATTGTTTAATTTTTTAAAAGTTCTGCCAACATGCTTTCTGCAAGAAGCAAAATTTATATATGCTATCAATTCAAAGTTGCAAGAAGTAAAAACATGGCAGCATGATACAGAGTGATGTACAATTGTTGAATTTGAACATTTATAAGATTCAGGTCTTCAATTTTGTAATAGCAAGTAAAGATGAATGGCAGTAGGGAGTAATGGGGAGACGAAATGCTGCAGTATGTAGGCTGATTATTGGCCATAGTAATTGCAAAAAAATTCATACAGCCAGCAGATGATGTCAGGTTGGCTAGTTCTAACATACAAACTGAGAATATACATTTCTAAAAATGCAGTTTCTTCACCGGAGAGTGACCATTTGGTGCACATACTAATGGTTTAATTTCCAGGATATCGCCAAATATCATCCAGATTTCTGTCTTGTATGAATCAATATACCAACCAATAGCCAACTAGTGAAGGGTTGATTCAACTTTATTCTCTTGTTTTTTTGTTTACCAGAGGCTGATGGAAAAAGCACCAGAAATTTGGTTCAGCGCAGACATAGAGATTCACTCCACAAACTTGGGGTGATAGTCCCTTTTCGAGATAGATTTGATGAATTACTTGAGTTTATTCCACACATGCAGTTGTTCCTAAATAACCAGAGTGTTTGGCATCAAATTTACATCGTCAATCAAGTATGTTTCAGGTATCTTTTTTGGAAATTTTTCTTGTGAAAATGGGGTTGTTGCATGGGTGAAGGATTTGAGAATAAAAATACTTAGTTGTAGAACTTTTCTTGACAAAAACGATGGGAACGTTGATAAAGTAAAAAATCGAGTCCTAGAGCCCAAAAAAACTTGCTAAAGTTTCATCAAATTCAAGTTGGAAAAAAACAATTTTTATTGGCTGCATCTTAGGTGGTCAAACTATGCGTCACACTGCATGGAAGTCTCTCCTCGCTGCCATTACCCACATTTTGACCCTCGTGTTTATCTGGTGGTGGGGAAGTTACGTTAAGCTCATCTCGAGATTGGAGATATTGTTTACCATTTGAAAAATTAGGCCTTGATTGAGTGATGACTTCTCATAATATTGCCAATGTGCAGCAAGTTGACACCATTAATGCTACAGCACAGATAATTGATTCGAATTGATCTGTTTACATTGGTTGCGAGAAGAGAGGTAAGTATTGCATTATTGTGAATCCAACTCGACATAATTGAATTCCTGTTGTGATGTTGAGACTAATAGGGTCTTCACCTAATTTTATTGATTGTGTGAAATTTGAGGAAAATCTTGGAAAGCGAGAAAATACAGAACTAAGAGGAAATATATTTCAATGAAGAGAAACAGAAAATTTTAATATAATGTGGGGGGAAAAGCATCATGTACTGTGTGTTTTATCATAAACTTACTAATTATTTTTACCGAATTGTTTTGGCCAGAGTCATCAGAAGAGTTTTAATCCACCAAAAATTATTTAAGTAATTGCTTATACAACTAGAGTTTGCTGAATTATTAGAAGAATCAAGAATTTTATAGTGACCGAATATAAATCGTAAAGGAGGAAAATTGTAAAAGAAGGAATCGAAGGAATATTTGAGGGATAATGTGAAATCTAAATCTGAGAACTGCCATGGGGTTGTTGAAAATCTTTGACAGATTGTGAGAAACAGTTCACATTACTTAGGTACGTAGTTTTCTGTGCCCCTGGATACTACTCTTCATTATAGTGTTTTGGAGTTCTCTGCCTCCTTGCGTTGTACCAACTGCCATTTGTTAACCTAATCTAATTTTTGGTTTTTATTCTGATGTAGGTTGACGATTATAGATTCAATAGAGCAAGTTTGATCAATGCTGGGTTTCTATTCTCCACATCAGGAGCTGAGTCTTGCGATTACATTGCAATGCATGACGTTGATCTTCTTCCGTTGAATCAACAGCTGCGCTACTCGTTTCCCACCTCCGGACCAGTTCATTTGGCTGCTCCTCACCTACATCCCAAGTATCACTATCAGACCTTTGTTGGTGGAATTCTGCTGATTTTAAAGTAAGTTGACCATTTTACACCAATGGGTCAATTGCGCTGGTCACAAAATCATGTTTTGGTGCTTGATTCTTGTAGTTTCAGCCAAAAATAATAAGATTTATCCGAACAGCAACTCTCTACGTTCAGTAGTAACCGAGATGTGGCGCTTTGAAAAAGGGGGAGTATCGTTCAGGGTCTTTTCTGGCCCCACCTGCATTTTGCTGAATGTTTCATATTTTCAAAGTACTAGTCCTTGGTAGACTTCATGCCGAATACTTTACCGAACGGAGCCTGTGCTAAGGTGCAGCAGCGCCTCAAACCCAAAATCCTGGCACTGAAAAATAGCTATGTTAGTCGACTTTTTCGACTGTTTTCACTTTTAATCAAAACATTTCAGAAAATAAACCTCATAGTTTCATTTTTCATGTATTGTAGTTTCAGCAGTGAAGGTTCCAAAACACCCGAACCGAGAAGTGCCCTTTCTGCACCCGATGCCTCAATTGTATTGATTCATTTTTTGTATCAACAGCATTTTCCTCCTGCTCAGCTAGGCCGTAGGATTTTTTCTGTAAAACATGTATCTCATGTTCATTCCATTCATTAAAGGGCTCTGTGGAATGAAAGTGCAGTATTTCTCATGTGTAACATTATTTCAAAGTACACATTTGTTTTAACTGGTCTTTTTTGAATTTTTTAGAGAATCAATCGTTCTGAAGAATGACCAATGAAGCAAAAGAAATTGTTAGATCATCCATTTTAGATTTTATGATTTCCCTCACAGCGAACCTGGTCACCCGCCACTGCAGAAAAATTTGTAAATATGTAACATAAACTGCACGAATTAAATTCCAAGGAGAAGATTTTAGACACTTCTCCCAAGCGAAATTTGACTTTCATGCAATCCCATTTATGGGCTGATTATTGAAATTGAAAAGATGCTTGGAGCGATCCTATTGGTGGGAGTGAGTTATTATAATAGACGAACTAATGTTAACTCCTGAGATATCCTGTAGTTTGTCTTTCATTTTCCCCCTCAGTCTATGATAACTCTCTATTTCAAGTGAACGGATCGATAAATTTTTCCTGTGTCTTTTTTGTCTGTCACTTTGTTTATCATTTTCAATAATCAGCCCCTTGTTGAATAAAATAACAACTTAATTTGGGGAAAGGCTGCAAAATGGGGACAAATCAAAAGAAAAACCCGGAACGTTCCGAAATAGTTACCATTCTACTATCAACAAATATTATCTTGGTACCTGAAATTCCTGGCATTCTTTATGAGTTTTCTCATTTTCATTGCTTGGTTCCACAGAACCCTTCAATGAATAGAATGAACATGAGAAACATGTTTTACAGAAAAAATTCTACGGCCTAGCTGAGCAGGATGAAAATGCTGTTGAAACAATAATTTAAAAAAAATGAGTCGTCGATTCCCTTGTAGAATGTTCAGGTTCACTCAGTTGGTTGAATCTCTTGCAAGCAACATATCCTTATAGACTACTCTATCGACATGAAAAACTTAGGAAAACCCATGAAATCTAGAAAACTTTAAGAACAGTCAGATTCTCAATATATTCGTATTCTGTCTTCAGAAGAACTTGTCAGTAATCATGTTTTTAATTTTTTCAGAGACCATTTTGTGCAAGTGAATGGAATGAGTAACAGATACTGGGGCTGGGGGCTTGAAGACGATGAATTTTATGTTCGTCTGAAACAAGGTGGTCTGACAATTCATCGCCCTGGAAATCTATCCACCGGTATTAATAACACCTTCAGGTAAGTCAGAGCTCTGCGTTTTGTTTCTCTCAGTTTTCCAGTTACTGCATAGTACGCCTGGTACTATATTCTTCTTTAATAGGTCACTAATTCATGAACAAATTTTGACTTGTGAATACATTTTTCCAATTGTAAGCAATGCACAGAATCTGATGTGCACATTGAAAACGAAAAAACTAACGCAGAAACAGAGAAATATGCAGTTTGAAAAGCACAACTTTTCTGCAAATTTAAAATGCCCTGGTTTCCATGATGTCAAACCAAATAATGTCATCCGGCATTTCTAGTACACATCTGGGCAAAGTTACAATTTAGCCAAAAAATTTCCTTCTTTTTTTCATTCATTCTTACATTCAATTCGCTCAGTGAAAAATACTTCAAAACCCTCTTAGAGGAAGTTGATAATCCGCTTCTCATAGAATTAGGAAGCTCGTGAAAATTCGGCCCATTTGAAGAAGGGACATTTTCAGGGACATGTGCCAGCAAGCCTTTTTTCAAGCTTACAGAATTTTGAGTGATGTTCTTAACTCTCCATAAGAGGGCTATCAAAAAACATGCACATCAAATTTTCTCAAAAATACCTACCCCCACCCCTAGAGAGTTTAAATCTGTCAAAAAGTTAATTTTGATAAAAACAGACCTGTGCGTGCCCTTTTTCTAATTTGAACATTTATCTACCAAAGCCCGATTGAACCCGGAGGGAAGGTAGTAATCGGAAATCTTAAGGCTCTATTTGGTTTTTCATAGGTGTTTGACTGCTAGATAGATCTTGTAGAAAAAATAAAATGTAGAGAGGCTAGGAACTTGAGCATTTGGAATATTTGTAAATGTAAATACTAAGTTAGAAAAAAATTCAAGAAGACTTGTTAATTATAACTGTAGAACTGTAGAAAAGTACACCAACTGTATTTCGCTCAATGAAGCACACTGAAAATATTTTATTCCAATCATAAATTATTTTGCAGGCATTCTCACAATTCAAGAAGGAAAAGAGATCACATAAAGTGTTTTAATCAGTATGAAAACACCCGCAAAAGAGACAGGGCAACTGGCTTGAACACGCTTAAGTACTCGCTGATTTCGACGCACTCTCTCCTGATGGATAACTTGGCTCCAGTAACTGTTCTCAATGTGCAGCTCTTCTGCGATGAGAAGCTAACCCCCTGGTGTAGATGTCCAGACAAGAAACCTGCGACTCAAGCAAGGAAGGGCAGTATTGAAGGTAAGAGCAGTAGAATCGAACCCAAAGCAAGATAACCTCCTTTTAACATTGCCTTGAAATCCAATGACTAGTTGCTTTTTATGCAAGGAAAATTCCCAGTTTATCCAACTTGTGTTTGGCCTGAGCAAGCATTTATTTTCCATCAATGCAACATTTTTGCAACCTGTGGATCTGACATGGAACATTGTGCAAAACAATGTTTATGATGCTAAAAGAAGAAGTGTCACCATCATTTCATTCAGCAGTGATTAACTTATTGTTGGTTCTCGCCTAATGGATGAGTTGTTGTTCCTCGTAGGACGGAAGAGTTGTTCCTTATTTTCCTCAAAGAATTTCTTCCGCACATAAAAAAATGAGTTTTGTTCATCAAATTATGTGAGCAGATCAGGAATTGATAATTATCCAAAAGGAGTAATTCTCAGCTATCTAGTACAGAATTTTTTGTTGTCAGCATAAAGGTCTGTCACGCTTGCTTTTCATTTTACCCTCCTAGGTTATCAACTAATTTTGTTTTCACTACAAGACTAAAAGCAATTGTCAATAAGTGATTCAAAAAAAAGAAGAAAAAAAAAAACCTTTCAAATTCTCATGAGTTTATCAAAATGTTTTGAATTGCCTAACCAGACAAATTATTGATTCCTGAATTTCTGTCCATCACCATCAAGACTGCTGTATACTCATATTTATCATAATTGATTATTGTATCGTTTTGTGTAAGGAAATTGTCCTCTTACAATTTCCTGTCAATTGATTTGTCGACTGGTGTTGGTACTTATTGGATTGAGTTCCATTGAAAGTGACTTTGGTCAAGGTCACCAGCTATATTTTCTTCCAAGAAAGAGCATATCAAAATCCAATGAACGTCCGTTCATAGTAAAACTTGCAGGATCATTTGATAATTTTGCTGTGCTCTGGTGCTACCAGTGCCGTTAATCAATCCCATTTTCTGATTGGCTTCCAGTCCTCCCCGTATTTCTCAAAATTAAAAAAAAATATCCTGTTAAAGGGTCACCTAAAAGATTGAAAAATGAACCTTCAATCCCACACCTTTGAGTGTGTCCAATGGTGCCACAATTATGTGCCGTGTGCCTGGCTGGGGCTCGACCATTAGAAACAACGAAAAACAGGAAGACAAAATAAAAAAATAAAATTAGAAAGAGCATATGAAAAAGTTAAAACAATTTGAACACGAATTAATTACAGACGAAAAAGTTTTCAAACAAAGTCGAGGACCTTATTCGTTTCTGGGCAAGGTTAGCGTGTTGTGCAAGCATATAATATATTCCTTCCACAATCGTTCGTACTCTGTCCATGGTGCATTGTGCAATCTTGACATTTCGATGAACAGGTATATGGAACCCCTATTTTATAAGTGAATAGTTGCAGGGTTGGACACCACTGTGATGTCAATGAAATGAAGTAAAGAGTTAAAAATAAAATTAAAAAGCGCACGTGAAGAAGTTAAAACAATTTAAACACGAATTAATTAAAGATGAAAAAGTTTTCACAAGAAGTTGAGAAACTTATTGGTTTCTGAGCAAGGTTGGCTTGTTTTACAAGCATTTAATATATTCCTTCCACAACCGTTTGTACTCTGTCCATAGTGCGTGGTGCGATCTCGACATTTCGATGAACAGGTACATGGACCATCCGATTATACACCTAAAACGATAATCAGAAATTATATGGACCATCCGATTATACATCTAGAACGATAATCAGAAATGCTATCACAAGAACGTGTTCAGGAATAAGTAGTGCCCACAACCTGGAAAAAAATGAAGTTTAAAAGTTACAGTCTAGTTAGTAACTGCTTAAAATCGAGCGTCCGAGGAACAATCTTATATGTTGCATCAATTTGCAATGTGCAACCAGGTCTTAAAAGGAATTGAACATTGGCACTTGCGAAAAAAGCAATGTTGCCACAATCACCTGAACGAGACTGCAAAAATTTCATATCACATAGTGAAAATTACTGAACAAAATAAAGAAAGTAACACTGATAGTTGTGCAGAAGTACAATAGAAAAATTTACTAGTACTCAATGCCACTGCCATGTTCTCCCTTCTAAAAGGTTTTGACTGTACGTAAACGAATACCATTCAATAAATGAAGACAATTCACACCTTCATCGCCTGCGTGTTGTTTTGCTCCTTGTCTTGGACTTGGGTCCGTTCTTTGTACAAAATAAATAATTTCGAGGAAAACTGTAGGTAGGGGAAACTTGCACAAAATGAAGTTTAAAAGTTACAGTCTAGTTAGTAACTGCTTAAAATCGAGCGTCCGAGGAACAATCTTATATGTTGCATCAATTTGCAATGTGCAACCAGGTCTTAAAAGGAATTGAACATTGGCACTTGCGAAAAAAGCAATGTTGCCAAAATCACCTGAACGAGCCTGCAAAAATTTCATATCACATAGTGAAAATTACTGAACAAAATAAAGAAAGTAACACTGATAGTTGTGCAGAAGTACAATAGAAAAATTTACTAGTACTCAATGCCACTGCCATGTTCTCCCTTCTAAAAGGTTTTGACTGTACGTAAACGAATACCATTCAATAAATGAAGACAATTCACACCTTCATCGCCTGCGTGTTGTTTTGCTCCTTGTCTTGGACTTGGGTCCGTTCTTTGTACAAAATAAATAATTTCGAGGAAAACTGTAGGTAGGGGAGACTTGCACAAAATGAAGTTTAAAAGTTACAGTCTAGTTAGTAACTGCTTAAAATCGAGCGTCCGAGGAACAATCTTATATGTTGCATCAATTTGCAATGTGCAACCAGGTCTTAAAAGGAATTGAACATTGGCACTTGCGAAAAAAGCAATGTTGCCAAAATCACCTGAACGAGACTGCAAAAATTTCATATCACATAGTGAAAATTACTGAACAAAATAAAGAAAGTAACACTGATAGTTGTGCAGAAGTACAATAGAAAAATTTACTAGTACTCAATGCCACTGCCATGTTCTCCCTTCTAAAGGGTTTTGACTGTACGTAAACGAATACCATTCAATAAATGAAGACAATTCACACCTTCATCGCCTGCGTGTTGTTTTGCTCCTTGTCTTGGACTTGGGTCCGTTCTTTGTACAAAATAAATAATTTCGAGGAAAACTGTAGGTAGGGGAGACTTGCACAAAATGAAGTTTAAAAGTTACAGTCTAGTTAGTAACTGCTTAAAATCGAGCGTCCGAGGAACAATCTTATATGTTGCATCAATTTGCAATCTGCAACCAGGTCTTAAAAGGAATTGAACATTGGCACTTGCGAAAAAAGCAATGTTGCCAAAATCACCTGAACGAGACTGCAAAAATTTCATATCACATAGTGAAAATTACTGAACAAAATAAAGAAAGTAACACTGATAGTTGTGCAGAAGTACAATAGAAAAATTTACTAGTACTCAATGCCACTGCCATGTTATCCCTTCTAAAAGGTTTTGACTGTACGTAAACGAATACCATTCAATAAATGAAGACAATTCACACCTTCATCGCCTGCGTGTTGTTTTGCTCCTTGTCTTGGACTTGGGTCCGTTCTTTGTACAAAATAAATAATTTCGAGGAAAACTGTAGGTAGGGGAGACTTGCACAAAATGAAGTTTAAAAGTTACAGTCTAGTTAGTAACTGCTTAAAATCGAGCGTCCGAGGAACAATCTTATATGTTGCATCAATTTGCAATGTGCAACCAGGTCTTAAAAGGAATTGAACATTGGCACTTGCGAAAAAAGCAATGTTGCCAAAATCACCTGAACGAGACTGCAAAAATTTCATATCACATAGTGAAAATTACTGAACAAAATAAAGAAGGTAACACTGATAGTTGTGCAGAAGTACAATAGAAAAATTTACTAGTACTCAATGGCACTGCCATGTTCTCCCTTCTAAAAGGTTTTGACTGTACGTAAACGAATACCATTCAATAAATGAAGACAATTCACACCTTCATCGCCTGCGTGTTGTTTTGCTCCTTGTCATGGACTTGGGTCCGTTCTTTGTACAAAATAAATAATTTCGAGGAAAACTGTAGGTAGGGGAGACTTGCACAAAATGAAGTTTAAAAGTTACAGTCTAGTTAGTAACTGCTTAAAATCGAGCGTCCGAGGAACAATCTTATATGTTGCATCAATTTGCAATCTGCAACCAGGTCTTAAAAGGAATTGAACATTGGCACTTGCGAAAAAAGCAATGTTGCCAAAATCACCTGAACGAGACTGCAAAAATTTCATATCACATAGTGAAAATTACTGAACAAAATAAAGAAGGTAACACTGATAGTTGTGCAGAAGTACAATAGAAAAATTTACTAGTACTCAATGCCACTGCCATGTTATCCCTTCTAAAAGGTTTTGACTGTACGTAAACGAATACCATTCAATAAATGAAGACAATTCACACCTTCATCGCCTGCGTGTTGTTTTGCTCCTTGTCTTGGACTTGGGTCCGTTCTTTGTACAAAATAAATAATTTCGAGGAAAACTGTAGGTAGGGGAGACTTGCACAAAATGAAGTTTAAAAGTTACTGTCTAGTTAGTAACTGCTTAAAATCGAGCGTCCGAGGAACAATCTTATATGTTGCGTCAATTTGCAATCTGCAACCAGGTCTTTAAAGGAATTGAACATTGGCACTTGCGAAAAAAGCAATGTTGCCACAATCACCTGAACGAGACTGCAAAAATTTCATATCACATAGTGAAAATTACTGAACAAAATGAAGAAGGTAACACTGATAGTTGTGCAGAAGTACAATAGAAAAATTTACTAGTACTCAATGGCACTGCCATGTTATCCCTTCTAAAAGGTTTTGACTGAACGTAAACGAATACCATTCAATAAATGAAGACAATTCACACCTTCATCGCCTGCGTGTTGTTTTGCTCCTTGTCATGGACTTGGGTCCGTTCTTTGTACAAAATAAATAATTTCGAGGAAAACTGTAGGTAAGGGTGACTTGCACAAAATGAAGTTGAAAAGTTACTGTCTAGTTAGTAACTGCTTAAAATCGAGCGTCCGAGGAACAATCTTATATGTTGCATCAATTTGCAATGTGCAACCAGGTCTTAAAAGGAATTGAACATTGGCACTTGCGAAAAAAGCAATGTTGCCAAAATCACCTGAACGAGACTGCAAAAATTTCATATCACATAGTGAAAATTACTGAACAAAATAAAGAAAGTAACACTGATAGTTGTGCAGAAGTACAATAGAAAAATTTACTAGTACTCAATGCCACTGCATGTTCTCCCTTCTAAAAGGTTTTGACTGTACGTAAACGAATACCATTCAATAAATGAAGACAATTCACACCTTCATCGCCTGCGTGTTGTTTTGCTCCTTGTCTTGGACTTGGGTCCGTTCTTTGTACAAAATAAATAATTTCGAGGAAAACTGTAGGTAGGGGAGACTTGCACAAAATGAAGTTTAAAAGTTACTGTCTAGTTAGTAACTGCTTAAAATCGAGCGTCCGAGGAACAATCTTATATGTTGCGTCAATTTGCAATCTGCAACCAGGTCTTTAAAGGAATTGAACATTGGCACTTGCGAAAAAAGCAATGTTGCCACAATCACCTGAACGAGACTGCAAAAATTTCATATCACATAGTGAAAATTACTGAACAAAGTAAAGAAAGTAACACTGATAGTTGTGCAGAAGTACAATAGAAAAATTTACTAGTACTCAATGCCACTGCCATGTTATCCCTTCTAAAAGGTTTTGACTGTACGTAAACGAATACCATTCAATTAAATGAAGACAATTCACACCTTCATCGCCTGCGTGTTGTTTTGCTCCTTGTCTTGGACTTGGGTCCGTTCTTCGTACAAAATAAATAATTTCGAGGAAAACTGTAGGTAGGGGAGACTTGCACTAAATGAAGTTTAAAAGTTACAGTCTAGTTAGTAACTGCTTAAAATCGAGCGTCCGAGGAACAATCTTATATGTTGCATCAATTTGCAATGTGCAACCAGGTCTTAAAAGGAATTGAACATTGGCACTTGCGAAAAAAGCAATGTTGCCAAAATCACCTGAACGAGACTGCAAAAATTTCATATCACATAGTGAAAATTACTGAACAAAATGAAGAAGGTAACACTGATAGTTGTGCAGAAGTACAATAGAAAAATTTACTAGTACTCAATGGCACTGCCATGTTATCCCTTCTAAAAGGTTTTGACTGAACGTAAACGAATACCATTCAATAAATGAAGACAATTCACACCTTCATCGCCTGCGTGTTGTTTTGCTCCTTGTCATGGACTTGGGTCCGTTCTTTGTACAAAATAAATAATTTCGAGGAAAACTGTAGGTAGGGGAGACTTGCAACTTAGCAAAAGGGGGTACGTTCCTATTGTCTTTCGCCATATATGTATAAAATCTCATGGCATTTCATACCTAAGAGGACCCATCTTAAAATATCAAAGCTCAGGATATAGTGTGCACCTCTAGTTAAGAGAATTATTTACCGTGAAACTTCAACAACCACTTTGGTTCATTCTCCTAATGAATTCAATGTGTATTCATTTACTTAACCCCAAGCAAGGCATTCTCAGATGAGATGAGGTTCTGAACTTCTTGTGATTTTCTTTTTTCACAAGAAAGCCAATACAGACATCACCCTCAACATGCCACTTACTCGTCGGTTTCTTTAAAACAAAAAAATAATAAATAAATTAATTAATTAATTAAATATCAACTAAAACGAATTCCCATTTTCCCACCTAAAAATAATGAGATGAATGAGTTTAGAAACCCTGCAATCATAAATGTCCTGGTGATTGGAAAGCCACAAATTAGAGCCACACATGTGTACAAACAATAAAAGAAGATTATTACCGCTCTGAAATATGCGGCTCCATTTAAAAGATGCCGCCTGTCCTGTCAGAATCTGCCCTAATTTAAGTTTTTCTCATTCATTCTAGTCTTCAATAATGATGAAACTTTTCACATTGAAATGCAGGTGTACTGTATAAGTGATCTATGAATAAATGATCAGCATAATAATAACCTCACCTGACACGGTTCACATCATAAATTTGCCTAGCAGTTAGCCCTGTGAGAGCCGCCTCTCTAGCTGCCTGTAAAATTTCATTGCGAGCAATTCTGGCCAAAATAAAGTTGGGGTCTGGGAAGTAAACATGGTGTTTATTCAACCAAATTTCACCAAATGTTCTCTCATCTCCTTGCTGGATTACTTCGGCAGTAGCTGTAGCTATAAAAAAGAAGACACACAATCTAAGACTGGTTGGTTTCGCTAATACTTAGGGAATAGGTTCATAAAAGAGAATCAATGAATGAACAGTATAGAAAATCATTGGGGGGAGCAACGGAAAGGAAATTTTTACGGTACGTCAAATTTAGCCTATTACTTGGATTATTTTGGTTAGGTATAAATGGAGTATTCCGCCTGTATTTTAGCACTACGTTACGCCACCATGTACCGCTCCTGTAAAACATTTTCAGACCTCCTCCCTTTTTCCAACGAGCGACACTTATTTTAAAATTGGCTCCAAATATAACTGTCGTTTTGATTCTGAAGGATAAGCTGCAGTGTCCACAGCTGCAAGGATAAGCTGCAGGAATAACACAGGCATAATTTGAACACTGTGGCGAGATCATATAGTTAGGACACTCAGGATACTCAGCATTCTCAGCATACTCAGCATACTCAGCATACTCAGCATACTCAGCATCACCAATTCTGCAAAATAATATCAAAACATTATGGCAATTAGAAAAAATTCAGTAATAGGAAACATTGATAAGTATACTGACACAAGAAAGCAAAGCGAATTGGACGGTTCATAGTAATGAACTTGTGCCGATCAATTTAATCACGTCCCCGGAAAACATACGAAATTCTTGGATATCTCCAGGGATTGAGACGTGGTTTTTTGGGTAGTAAGGATGACCAATCTTTCTGACAGCCGAATAATGCTGTCCATCAAGATGAACTAGTTATGGGGACCTTCTGGAAGTAGGTGCAGCAGGAGAAACTCTATACCACTTTTTACTTCCTGCCTCAAACGTATCAATATGCCTTCCTAAAATGTTACTCAAGAGACAAATTTCCACTATTTCGGCAAACCTACTTGTATCGAGTACTGATGTTGATGTCGTTGTTTCATAAAAAAAAAACTCTATTTTTTAAATAATTACAGTATGCATCGTTGAAACATATGTGAGCTGAAACTAAAGCTCTTAATGTAAATGATGAGCATTCTGAGCCGGTGAACAGGAGGCTAATTGCGTTGTAAAAGCAGCTACCATCACCGGTTGTTGGAATGTTTTGGAACTGATTATCAAAAATAGTGTAATTTGTATGTTTGCCGTTATAGAGGGGCATTTGTTTTACAAAATTGGATAAATCGGTGATTAAATCAATACATTGTTCGATTGATGACCCTGCTCTTAACAATTGGAATAAACGATGCCCATCGGTGGAAACATTCTGTAATTTAATAGATTTTATAGAAACAGCTGTGATAGCCTCACATGGTGAAACAACAGAGGGCTCCTCCATTTCTATTTCTTGAACATAATCAAGGAGACACAAAACGGGTTTATGATAACTGAAATAACTTTCTGAATATCCAGCATATAAGTTACATTGAGAGGTACTAAAGCAAATATCAATTTGTGTGCCTCCATTCGTAGATGATTCCTTATTATCAATGCAGTTTACCAGATTTGGATAGGTTTCACTCAGAAATCGGGAAAAGAGAGTCTGCGATTCTTGAACAATATTTTGATTAAAATCACCTATTAAAATTACTTTTGAGGACGCCTCAAAACCTGAAGTCAACATTTCCTTAAAATGTAATTGCACCACAGAAAATGAAGTTGATGGAGGTATATAGCCAGTACAAATTGCATAATCCTCATAGACTAACACAAATAAATTGTGAGCTGTACCCTTTTCTTCTGATGAACTTTCGAAAATAATGTTACATTCCTCGTTCAGTTTGGCATATACAATTACACCATGTGCATGCGCAACATTCCGATACACATCTTGTCTTCCAACAACATAGAAGTTGGGATATTCTGGAAAGTCTGTCGGTTTTAGCCAAGATTCGGCCAAAATCAGAATGTTCGAGCATTGGTAATTTAGGTCATTTTTAATATCCTGAAAATGAGCATTCAAGCTCTGGACATTGTGATACAATATGATTCTGTTCCTAGGGAAATTGTTAGCAAAAAGACAGGAAAATTTAATTTTTTTACGTCGAAGAGATTTTATCGCTAATTGCACCTCATCATAGGGACCTGGAGCACTAAGAGGACGAAAAGTACCAACTATGAAAAGACCTGATAATGAAGTGCACCTACTGCAAGCAACATAAAGCTCATTTCTTTTAAGCCCAGAAATTATATATACAGCGACTTTGGAGTAGGTAGCTCCTTGAGATTTATAAATAGTTATGGCTTCTGCCGGTACAAGAGGAAATTGTTTCCGTACGACACTGATAATAGCATTTGGTAGAAGGTGAATACGGCGAGCTTGTTTCTCAAGTGGAGTCAAATTGTTGAGGACCTCAGGTGGCCGCCACTGAAGAGCTTGGCGTGCAGCCTTACCGACCTCACTATCACCAAAGTCAATCCAAAGTCTGGTGGGAGCACCCTCTTCATTTTTCTCAACATGCTCCAGTGTCCCTATGGCCCCATTTACTAGTCCATCAGGAATACACACATTTACAGTGACCATGTACTTTATTTTTAGCACCAATTTGAGAATTGTTGGCAGGCCCTCGGTTTTCCTAGCGGGTAAATTTTTAACAGCTGACAGAGCTCTATCGACAAGTTTTTCAGTTCCTTGACCAGTGACAGTGTCAGATGACACGGCAATTACGATATCCGCCTTTGATTTCTTTATAACGTTTTCATTGAACGAGTCAACATTAGCATTGTTACGAAATAAATTAATTGCATCAGACGGAATATTCCTGGCCTGAGTTTCTCTAGATTGGAATAATTTAACTTCTTCATCAGATAGAGAGCCGTTGGCGAGATTGTTCAAGGCATTGGCAAATACTGCATCATCTTTTTGCCGCATTATTTCAGTTAATTCAAAAGAATGGAAGAGGTCCCACAAAGGATTACCAACGAGCAAACTGTACGGGTTCGAAGAATTGCCTTTAAAAATATATTTATCACCAACTGGTCCCAGCTGATTGAAATCACCCAGAACCAAGACAGATTTACCTCCGAAAGGCAGGTCAGTTCCGAAAATCTGCTTTAGCCTTGCATCTACTTGGTCCAGTAACCGACTGCCTACCAAGCTTATTTCATCGACAATAATAACTCTTAAGTCTCGCAGCTTACATCGGAGGGTACTTAGAGTTGCGTTACTAAGTGACGGCAATGCTCCACTAAACTGTGTCACTGGTAGAATGAAAGCTGTATGGTGGGTGATGCCCTTAATGTGATGGGCCACCTTCCCTGGGAAGGCACAAAGCAGAACCCTAATAAGATCTAATGATGTGTCTGGCTTTGAATTAAAATATCTGATGAGGCTTTGATGTACGGCAGCGATGAGACATGATTTGCCAACGCCAGCGCCTCCAAAAACACAGTTATAGATAGGTAACTCATCACTTTTAAAAGCATGTAAAACATGAAGAAGGAATGTTCTTTGCTTAACATTCAAACTAGTGACTATTTGTCGATACTGAATGTCGTTCATTACGAAAGGAACAGGGAAATACACATCATCACACCGGTTATTCTCTGTATTCTTATTCTCTGATGATGCTTGATTTTCACCTATGTCTATAAATATATCTCCAGCTGCATGCTCAGCACCAAAAACGCGAAATTCATTCTGGGAGGATGATTGTATATTTGTGCAATTATCATCCATTTGTACCATGCCGTTATTTTCCACAAAAAGCGCCTGGAATAAGTGTTCCTCTAAATCATTCGAAAATACAAAGAATTTTTTGTTTTCTTGGACGGTTTCAAAATTTTGAACAAATTTCTGATAGTGATTGACATTTATTAATCTGTATTCTCATCTCTCCATGGAAGGTAAAGCATCAGATTTTCTCTGTAATAGTCATCTTCATGGCATTCTTTATTGAATCTAACGTACCTAATGACTTTACCAATCTCTCGCTTTCTAATGAAACCGCAGTTGTTTTTCAAAGGCAACCACACATTATTGACTATACCTTCCTCTATTTCAAAATCCCATTCATCACCAGACCCATCCTCATTGATGCTTTTTGAATTCCGTGGGGGCCTATTTTTTCGGTAATTATAAAGGCTCGCAAATTTGGCTAGACAAAGCGCTTCCAATTCATCCGGCCTCTGGATATAATGGTCTAAAACAGTGGTTGTGAATATGTCTGTGGAGTCATCGGAGAGGTCTTTCAGTTCTCTCTTTGATTTTGTCACTGCTACCCGCTTATCGGGATGACTTGTATTGACAAAAATACAGTCTCTGCTTGACCATGACAAGGGCATACTAAGGATATAATAAACACATTCTTGCGCAGAGAATTCACTAGCATTAAGGAAGTGATTGCCTAAACATCTAAATTTTTCCTTTAGCGAGAGGTTGCCTTGCCTAACTTCTTCCATGGCATCATACAATAATTTCGATAAGCCTTTTTTTGATTTGTTAACATAATTAAAACATAACTGGCACAAGAGTAGGTATCTAAAATAAATTGTATATCCATATTGGCTCGATGAAGTTTGAGAATTTCTTTATTGTACGGATTAATCATTGTTTCGTGAACATGTCGTTTTGGAAATACTATTGGTCTACTGAGCCCACTGCGAATCACTTGGTAATATTCTGCCTCCGACTGATTAATTAAGGAAAGGAAATTGTTGAAAGTAAACCTCTCTTTATCATTGTGAATTTGCATGAGTTTAACCTGAATTTCTTCCCGTTTCTTTCTTAAAATTTTGCCTTCCTCTGGGTCGAAATCATCGTCCAACGGCTCAAGAATGATTGTTCGTCGCATAGGAAAGAATGGTATGTCAAAACGACATTTCTTTTTACCCGATTTACCCTTGTAACAGGTAAAAGTGTGTTTGTGCGTCTGACGAACAATACAATAAAGCGAAAAGACTGCACCGGTACGGAGTGAGGGGACAGGGCTATGATCACCTGCGAAGTTGAGGAAAGACTGAGCAGGGGCTCGAAGGTGGAGTGAGTATTTGTAAAAGTGCCTACGTGACTAATCTCACGGTGGCAAAGGCTACGTGAGATTTGGAACGTAGCGAGTGGCGACTGGATTTTGGGGAACAGAGCTGGGCGCATATGAATTGCTGATAATGAGGCGAGAGGCGAGGTCAATGTGATAAAGATATGAGATGGGAGTAAAAATGTAAATGACCGCGGCCGGACGGCGACACGCGTCGGGAATGTTGGAGCCGGTAGGCGGCGGGGAAGGAAAAGTGGAGCGGGCTGAGGAGGATCTGTAACATCTCCCCCCCTAAGACTGAGGAACCGCGTGAAAGCCTACATGAGGGAGCGGATGTAGGGTAGCAAGGTTCGGAGGAAGGAGATTCAACTCTTGTTCTTGGGTATTATCTACGTTTTCCGTAGCAGTAGCAGGTGTAGTATTAAAGGTTAATAAAGCGCGCCATCTTCGGGAAGCGAAGTAGCATTTTACAATAAAATATATTAAAACAGTAAGTATAAGTAAAAGGATGCAGGTATAAGCCCAGAAACGAGACTTGTGGCTCTCCAGGAAGTCGATCTCCAAGGCAGGCGGAGGAATGTCGTTCAGCTCGGGATCCTTTGAGAGTTGGGTGAAATGAAATGATGTCGTCAGGTTGGGCGGTGATTCAATCAGCAGCATCGGGTTTTGAAAGTACAGAAGTTTCGTTTCGAACGTCAGCGTCCGTGGGATGGTTCTGTTCCTGAAGGATAGGCTGCAGTGTCCTGGGTTCAGAAGGTAGATGCCGGTGAGGTCATGTTCCTCTGAGTGGTGAGGGCAACTCAGCGTGATGTGTTCTTGAGTTAGGAAGATACCCAGCATTTCCCCCCACCATTTTCCCTTGTGATTGGGTGGAATCTATGGCCACGTTACTTGCATCGGTGGTGAGAATAAGGGCTTACTGAAATCTGGATATTGGAGTATTGGGTCATTAGACAGGATTTCTTTACAAGTATTGAAGCAATTAATAAACGCTGGGTCATTTATGTTTATTTGGGCCCCTTTTTTCAAACACACGGTCAATGGTTTAGTAAGCTGGGGGAAATTGGCAATGAACTTTCTATAATATCGATTAAACCAAGAAAGCCTTTGATTTTGGAGACTGTATCGGGTATGGGGTAGTTTTTGATCGCGTGAACCTTTTTTGGGTTAGGTTTGACTCCCTCGGTAGTGACGACGTGTCCTTGGTATTCGACTTCTTTACGCAAATATTCCGATTTGTCCAATTGGATTTTTAGATTAAATTTGCGTAAGCGGTCGAATACTTGTCGTACGTGTTGTTGATGTTCTTGGAGCGAGGTGCTAAATATGATGATGTCGTCCATATAAACTAAGCAAAACCGGTTTTGTAGTCCACGCAAAATGTGGTCCATGGCTCTTTGGAACGTGGAAGGAGCGTTGATTAGCCCGAATGGCATCCGTACGTACTCGTAATGGCCATTTTCGGTGGAGGAGGCCGTTTTGGCGATGGAGTCAGGGTCCACTTTAATTTGGTGAAACCCGGAGGCGAGGTCTAGGGTGGTGAAGTAATTACACCTGCCTATTTTATCCAATAGGTTGCTGATATTTGGCAGGGGATATTTATCATATATTCCTTCCACAACTATTTGTACTCTGTCCATAGTGCGTGGTGCGATCTTGACATTTCGATGAACAGGTACATGGACCATCCGATTATACACCTAAAACGATAATCAGAAATTATATGGACCATCCGATTATACATCTAGAACGATAACCAGAAATGCTATCACAAGAACGTGTTTAGGAATAAGTAGTGCCACAACCTGGAAAAAAAATGAAGTTTAAAAGTTACAGTCTAGTTAGAAGCTGCTTAAAATCGAGCGTCCGAGGAACAATCTTAAATGTTGCATCAATTTGCAATGTGCAACCAGGTCTTAAAAAGAATTGAACATTGGCACTTGCGAAAAAAGCAATGTTGCCAAAATCACCTGAACGAGCCTGCAAAAATTTCATAACACATAGTGAAAATTACTGAACAAAATAAAGAAAGTAACACTGATAATTGTGCAGAAGTACAATAGAAAAATTTACTAGTACTCACCAAACAAAAAAATAATAAATAAATTAATTAATTAAATATCAACTAAAACGAATTCCCATTTTTCTACCTAAAAATAATGAGATGAATGAGTTTAGAAACCCTACAATCATAAATGTCCTGGTGATTGGAAAGCCACAAAATAGGGCCACTCATGTGCACAAACAATAAAAGAAGATTATTACCGCACTGAAATATGCGGCTCCATTTAAAAGATGCCGTCTGTCCTGTCAGAATCTGCCCTAATTTAAGTTTTTCTCATTCATTCTAGTCTTCAATAATGATGAAACTTTTCACATTGAAATGCAGGTGTACTGTATAAGTGATCTATGAATAAATGATCAGCATAATAATAACCTCACCTGACACGGTTCACATCATAAATTTGCCTAGCAGTTAGCCCTGTGAGAGCCGCCTCTCTAGCTGCCTGTAAAATTTCATTGCGAGCAATTCTGGCCAAAATAAAGTTGGGGTCTGGGAAGTAAACATGGTGTTTATTCATCCAAATTTCACCAAATGTTCTCTCATCTCCATGCTGGATTACTTCGGCAGTAGCTGTAGCTATAAAAAAGAAGACACACAATCTAAGACTGGTTGGTTTCGCTAATACTTAGGGAATAGGTTCATAAAGGAGAATCAATGAATGAACATTATAGAAAATCATTGGGGAGAGCAACGGAAAGGAAATTTTTACGGTACGTCAAATTTAGGCTATTACTTGGATTATTTTGGTTAGGTTTAAATGGAGTATTCCGCCTGTATTTTAGCACTACGTTACGCCACTCTAGCTGCCTGTAAAATTTCATTGCGAGCAATTCTGGCCAAAATGAAGTTGGGGTCTGGGAAGCAAACATGGTGTTTATTCAACCAAATTTCACCAAAAGTTCACACGGCAACGCTGCTAATGTTTTTTATATCTATCTTTGCATAGAATTGTAGTGGATGTCTTTTTAGGTCGCATTCGGAACACACCTGAACCAGAAGATGAAGACAATGAAAGTTGCGTTTTATCACTCGGATTATTCCCTGGAGAGTATCTTGAAGTGCCCGGAGATGACCGTGTTATGTTTAGGTTCGAAGCAGCATGGCCTTGCTCGATGTTCCTCTAGTCTGGCAGGTGATTCAGTGAATTAGCTGACATTTTTCGTTTTCAGCATATTAAAATAATGAGGAAAATTCAGTAGAAGTTTCAACGGATTTTCAACGGAGAAGATTTTTCAGGGGGAGGGGGGGGGGTTGGATTATATTCTTTAGGCCTATTGACTAATAAGAACATCTCCTTAGTTTGATGTACATGACCGAGAGAATTACAAGACGTGGAGAGTTCACCGGTACCAAAAAGATGGACACAGTCATACTGCCGTGCTGACATCTGAAGTACTTCAGATGGGAGAACCGAAATTTTTCTGATGTGAAAAATGAATTACTTCAACTTTTTTTTCATTCGGGTCTAGAGAATTCGCACTTAACTTCATTCAGCAGCTACTCGACATTGGGGAGAGCAACGGAAAGGAAATTTTTACGGTACGTCAAATTTAGGCTATTACTTGGATTATTTTGGTTAGGTATAAATGGAGTATTCCGCCTGTATTTTAGCACTACGTTACGCCACCATATACCGCTCCTGTAAAACATTTTCAGACCTCCTCCCTTTCCCCAAAGAGCGACACTTATTTCAAAAATGGCTCCAAATATAACTGTCGTTATGATTCTGAAGGATAAGCTGCAGTGTCCTGGATCCAAGAGGTAGATACCAGTGAGATCGTGTTCCTCTGAGTGATGAGGGCAGTTGAGCGTGATATGTTCTATTGTTAGGAAAATACCAACAGTTTGTTAGATTCGGGGACGTTCTCTAAGTGGTTGACCGACAGGTTTACCTTGGCGTGTTAACTGTGTTCGGATGTGAGTGTGTCGAGTATTCCGGCTTCGCAAGGGGCTGCAACGCTGGTGTTGGGGTTTGCACATTGCATATGTGACAGGCGTTTGACTTCGTGAGCGAAGCTTAAGTTGTCACCTTCAATGTAAAATATATCCCTATAGTCTTTAGCGATTGATTCCTGGGTTGCATACTCCTCGGTGTTCAGGTGTGAAGCACGTAGGATGGTCATGTCGAATCGGTTTTCGTTTACCTCATACTGGTTGCAATTTGGTAATTTGTCTTGATAATCCTTTGTGAAGCATTCGCTCAGAGGTTGTCCGGGTATAGGTTTCTTTAAAGTGACTATATTAAAAACGTGAGTGATTGCAATGAGGTAACAACTGGATTGCAAGTGAAATAGAATATATCTGGGGCTTGTTGGCACTTAAAGATAGATACACCTAGTGAGAATACACTCTGTAAGCACAACTAAGGCGCTACGAAGTGAACGGGGAACAGGGCTGCGGATGCCTGAGAGGTCGAGGAAAGACTGAGCGGCGGCTAGAGGATGGTTTGGGTATTTGTAAGCGTGTCTACGTGACTAATCTCACGGTGGCAGAGGGCTACGTGAGATTCGGAACGCAGCAAGTGGGGACTGGATTTGGGGGAAAGAGCTGGGCGCATATGAATGTTTGATAATGAGAGCTAAAATGCGAGGTCAATGTGATAAGGAGGCGAGATGGAAATGTAATGTGAATGAAATGCAAATGACCGCGGCCGGACGGCGACACGCGTCGAGAGTATTTGAGCCGGTAGGCGGCAAGAAAGAAGAGGTAGCGAGGATCGATACCACGCGACCGACACGCTGCTATCTCCAGCTTGCGCACCATCCAGGGCGGCAGCGCTTTGGAAGGCGCCTTCCCGAGGTACTCCTCCGTAAGAATCTCGATCACCCAAGCTGGGGTCTGGAGCTTGGCGTTGGCGACCTTGATGACAATTGGTGGCCTAGGGGAACCTCGCAAGGACCGACGACACAGCGTGGAGGATGGAGAGGCGATGGGGGAGAGGATTGCTATAGAAGGAGTCACTAGTTTGATAGGGGATCCGTAAATGGGAGGAGTAACGGCAGAGCTGGGTACAGCCTCTTGACGGGAAGCAGGTAGGGTAGGCGAGAGGGACGGCAGGAAAGGAGATGACGAGGGATGCGTCCTGATTGGCTCGGGGATCCGCAGGAGGAGATCCTCCATGTCCAGCGTAACTGGCGTGGGCTGATGGAGAGCCGGTACAGGCCCGTCGACCACTGATTGATCTGGCCTTGCGGCTGAGGCATCTGCCCGGAGCCGTGGATTAACGCACTTAACCGGGATCCGGGAGATCCTCTTAGGACGCTTCAGGAGGCTGACTGACGTGCTCCACCCCTCTCTACCTGGGGCGCACGTCTGAAACCTCGATGGCGGAGGAGCGAACCGTATCGGTGGGGGAGCCCTATAAAGTGCATGTTCTATAAAATCTTCGCTTCTCGAGAGTTCTTACCGAGGGAGGGAGCGGGGAAAGGAATGGGGCGAACGTCCCCTTGCGTACCGACTCGTGGTGCTTGTGCCTGGGGCGGATGGGTGAGGCGGGGTGAGGAGACCTCCGTCCGGGGTGTCTTCCTGCGGCAGCTGGTGGGCGTTGGGTACGTGTGTTCGTCAGGGTGGACGGCGGTGAGGCGCGGGACGAACGCCTGTCGGGGCGTCCGGTCGTCTCTTAAAAGATCGCAGGTAGTCTCTTCCTACTGATTGACATTCTCTCGCTCCAGGCAGTGTTTAAGCTTTGCACTAGAAACCGAGAAAATATGTATTAATCTTTATTAATTGCCAGTCATTTAATTCATTCTCTCTGAAAATACAACATTTCTATAAAGTCGCCAACATTTTGGTCGAACCCCACTATCATTTACCCTCGGGGAGTGTGAATGTCTGATTCACAATTTCTCATTTTACTCCACCTTTTCTTTTAGTAGAACGTCCCTCAGAATGAGGAGACCATCTTTATTTAAATGAATCATATCGTATCCACCATTCTCATAGTAACTCTCATACAGGGACGTATTCGGAAATTCTTTCCCTCTTTCACAAAAGCGTCCCAAGTTTCGGCCACTAGAATGCACTGCGGATTTAGTGAACCGAATGCCTTTATCCACTCATTAAATTCCGCGATAACTCTATTCTCTATTATCCTCCCCAGTTAAAGACGGTATGAGGGAGATTTTGGCGAGGATCACTCGATTGAAGTTGTCGGCGGCTAATTTTACGATGTTTCTATAGTTCTTTTTGATTTTTGAAGTTGCCTTATTACTCAGGAAATCGTTAGTCCCTCCGAGAATAATGATATCATCTCCCAGTCGCTGCTCTGGTGAGAGACGAGTGGCCGAAACCTGACCGGCGGGAAGTTCGAACTATGATTTGTCTGGCCTGCTACAATTTTTTTCCGTGTCTTCTGCGGGTTCTGCAACATGAGAGAGGTTGTCGTAGATTGAATAGTTGTTCATCTGTCGAGGTCGTTATTTCTACTCGCGAGAGGGCGTCTGCGTTTCTGTTTCAGATGCCTTTCTTGTAGACTATTTTATAGTCGTATTCCTCTAGTTTGAGCCTCCAACGCACGAGCTTGCTGTTGGGCTCCTTAAAGCTGAACAGCCATTCCAGCGGCCTGTGGTCGGTGACAATAAATAATTAATTCCCTAATAAGTATGGTCTAAAATCTTTGACTGACCAGACTATTGAAAGTAATTCCTTCCGAAGTGTGCCATAGCGCTGCTCAGCATCGTTGAGGGTTCTTGATTCGCCACTTTGATTTTCCTCGACACCTCACAATCGCTGCGAATTGTATACTGCCACTCAAATCGCACGCAGTGATTCCATCTTTGCCAATTTCTCTAAATGGCTAATTTCTCCTCCTACCTCACTCTCTTCTGCTCTCTTTTGGTCTTACGGGGGTTAAAACCTGCTGCGATACAATCGGAGAGTTTTCTGTAGACTGCCTTTTTTTCTTCTGTCGTCCACCGGGTTTTTTTGGGCTTTTTCTTCGAAGTTTTCAGTTTTCTTAACTGTATATTCAGAGGCACACTTAAAGGTACGTTTTACAGGAATATCAAGCGTCAGGAATTTCAGAGTCCGTACCCTCACTTGGAAAATGATTGTCGTCATTGAGAAGACTTTGAGCCTCGCAGACTTCATTCTGAGTCTCGCAGACTTCATCCTGTGTCTCGCAGACTTCATTCTGCCGTTCATTGAACATTCCGTCTTCAGAAACAGAGGCAATGCAAGACGATGTGGCTGTTCTTTCTCTGACAAAACACTCTCCCTCAACAGCAGATAGCAAATATTCACCTATTACTCCCTGAATTTCTTTTCTTTCATTGCAGTACTTCATTCTGTGTATGTCCTTGGTGTGCACCAAAGAATCGGCTGGATCTTGTAAACGAGAAAATTAATTGACGGAAAATTCGATGAATAATATTTTTCAGCTTATCACTTCCTCCACTGCCAGATGTTGAGAACTCATTTACTTCGTCAGAGAGAATATCTCTCCTCTCTTCTAATAGATGGTAGATGCGTATTAACTTTCTTCAGTTGGGAATAAATATGTTTTGAATAATTTAGTTTGCATCTTTTAACGTGACGATGAAAAGTTTCTACTTGATATAAACCATTGCAGTGTTGGCAAGGCACCGTGTTCTCAGCGGTCAATTCTTCACAAATTGTTTTATTTTTAGGTTTCAACAGGTTCAATATAGGCTCCCCACAGAGGAGGATTTTTTTGAAGCTGTTTTTTATTGTATAGTAAATCTTCACTTCTTCGAAGTGAAATGCGAGTCTTCTGTTTATCCAGTTCACTTTTAGTAGGATTTATAAAGTTAATGATGTTGTCATTAATGTCCCCCTCTCTCCACTAGTTGCAGAACTAACTTGCTTCACACCCTTTAAGTCAAGTTTAAGTCTCCAGCGGACTAATTTGCTATTCGGCTCTTTTAGATTGAATAACTATTCCAAAGGTCGGTGGTCAGTGACTATCAAAAACCTATTGCCGAATAGGTATGGTCGAAAGTGCTTAACTGACCATACTATAGAAAGCAGTTCTTTTTCAATAGTACTGTACCTTTGTTCGGCATCATTAAGTGTTCGAGAGGCACAAGCAATTGGGAGATCTTGGCCTATTTTCCCTTGTGATTGGATGGAACCTATGGCCACGTTACTTGCATCGGTGGTGCGAATAAGGGCTTATTGAAATCTGGATATTGGAGTATTGGGTCATTAGACAGGATTTCTTTACAAGTATTGAAGCAATTAATAAACGCTGGGTCATTTATGTTTATTTGGGCCCCTTTTTTTCAAACACACGGTCAATGGTTTAGTAAGCTGGGCGAAAGTGGCAATGAAACTTTCTATAATATCTGATTAAACCAAGAAAGCCTTTGATTTTGGAGACTGTATCGGGTATGGGGTAGTTTTTGATCGCGTGAACCTTTTCTGGGTTAGGTTTGACTCCCTCGGTAGTGACGACGTGTCCTAGGTATTCGACTTCTTTACGCAAAAATTCTGATTTGTCCAATTGGATTTTTAGATTGAATTTGCGTAAGCGGTCGAATACTTGTCGTAGGTGTTGTTGATGTTCTTGGAGCGAGGTGCTAAATATGATGATGTCGTCCATATTAACTAAGCAAAACCAGTTTTGTAGGCCACGCAAAATGTGGTCCATGGCTCTTTGGAACGTGGAAGGAGCGTTGATTAGTCCGAATGGCATCCGTACGTACTCGTAACGGCCATTTTCGGTGGAGAAGGCCGTTTTGGCGATGAAGTCAGGGTCCCTTTTCAATTTGGTGAAACCCGGAGGCGAGGTCTAGGGTGGTGAAGTAATTACACCTGCCTATTTTATCCAATAGGTCGCCTATATTTGGCAGGGGATATTTATCACCTACGGTTTTTTCATTTAGTTTACGGTAGTCAATGACTACTCGCCATTTAGGTTTTCCGGAAGCATCGAGCTTTTTGGGGACTACCCAAAGTGGGGAGCTCCATGGCGAATAGGATGGTCTGATGATGCCCTGGTCTAACATAGATTGGATTTGTTTTTGAATCTCTGCTTTGTGAAGCGTGTGGGGTTGAGCGCGATTTTGAGGGTTTGAGGTAAATCGGTTGTTGGAGGAATTTTGAGCATTGAAATTTTGACGATTTTGGGGGTTTGGCCTGTTTGCGGTATTTCTGTGAAGGGGATTCGGACATCCTATGCTGCGCAATGTTAATTTTGTCAACTTTATGTACCTTTTTCTCAGGTTCTAGTGGATCTTTTTTCAATCAGTTTTTTTTGTTGGATGTCTAATGTTCTCAGTCACAATTTAACGAGAGGGTTTTTTAAAATTTTAAAAACTAAATTTTTGGCAGTATTTTTTCAAAAAAATGAAAATCATGATCGGAATTTTCGAATTAAAAGTACCCGTAAAATTAAAAAAACAAAATTTCGTCAAAAGCTCTCGTTAAAGTGTGCAGGAGATGTCTAGAAATCCAACAAAAAAAACCGTTTGAAAAAAGACCCACTAGAACCTCAGAAAAAGGTACCTAAAGGTCAAAAAACATGATTTTCGGTTGACTGCATTTCAAGTTTAGGTATGAAAAAAAGAACAATCAAATTGGGCGACTGATTCACCTTTCTATTTGTTTCTCTGATAGCACACAATTTCTTCAGTATTCTCCAGCTGCATATGATGGTTTGTCAGGATCCTCTTCTGCTTCGAAAGCCTCCTCTAATTTTCTTTTTGCAGAAGCCTTCCTTTGTCTGCATTTTTTTTCAATCTCCTGCACTGCTTTTTCAGCTTTCGACATTCTTACTTCATCAAAACGTTTCATGGTTGAGACACAATTATATCCAGGATTGATTCCCAATGCTTCTAAAATTCTACACCTGGCATTGTTACCTTCGTTGAACTTGGAAACTGCATCATACACCCTTAACTCTAAAACATTTCTCATTACGAAGACTCGCTTTGGTAAAATTGACCATATAACGTTATTCAGTGACTCATTAGAGTTTTGGGTGTTTCCATGTAGACATTTTTTGAGGAGGGTTGGATCAGCTAAAGCTCTGAAAATGTCTTTCACTTCATCCATAACAGCCTTGGGAAGATGAAGATGATCTGCATGCTTATACGGCTCATTTTTTAGCAACGGCTTTATTGTATTTGCACCAACAATCTTCATCAGTCGCTTTGGGGCACATGGAATGCGATGGGTTTTCATCAGTTGAAAGGAGGTGAAAAAATGTAGACCAAACAGCAGCTTTCATGTTTTCTAAGTTTGAGCTATTCCTTCTGATTGCTAACCCATAATAAATTTGGATTTTAGCAATCGCGTCTAATGTGAGCCTTCCACGACCACCCATAGTCAAATTATCCGCCAGCTTCTTCTTGCCCCAAGCAGTTTTCAGCTTACGGAGCCTTGTGCCCATCCGCTTTTGGACGTGCCCGACACATTCCTGCTTTACCGGCACGCACTCATCCCCATAGGGTTTCAGCTCTTCAATAGTAGAAAATGCAGATGAGTCACCATCCCCAAGGTAAAATTTATACCGAACGTTGTATAAGGCTTGTGATCTTTGATAAAGCTCCATCACGCCATGTGTTTCCATTTTGCCACTTGACCCTTCAAAGTTGGCACAGCATGTGGGAAGGTGCTCTCTTTCAAGACGTTTTGGACACCTACAGTATTTACTGAAAATAGAAATGTCTAGAACTTTACCAGCGCTGATAACAGTTATAACTCCATTCTGTGAACAGTGACCGCGCTTCTGCCAGGTTCCATCAAAAGAACAGGTGAGGTCCCGACTTCCCTCATTTCCTTCCACGGCATCCTCAGCAGCTTGTCTCATTGATTCTTGACAAACTGATTTGGTAGCCTCAGTGAGCACTTTGGTATATCGTTTGAACGACGGTGGACTGCGAAGGTTCAAAATGCCGCATAACATTTTGGCAGATTCCTCTCCTTTACCTATACATCTCATGCCATACACCAACCGCACATTTATATCTGAGTTTTTTGAGGGCAAAGAAACACTATTTTGTTTCTAACAGAAAATTCACACCTGCCACAGACCACGTTGACCATAGCATTGAGGCCATTTATCTGCGTTGCGAAAACTGAGAGTTGACCGCGACACTTTCTGCACGAGGCAATTTCTCCAAGAAGGGAATTCAATTCCTTGAAACTAATAATATCATACACATCACTATCCTCGTACTTATACTTATCGTAGCTACTTACGTTTTTGTTCAGTTTCCTCTTGGATGAGCTATCCTTGGTAACATCAACATCCCGTCGTTCAGGAGTTTTTGAGTCCGCAGAGTTTGGGACTGGTTTCCCGACGCCTTTACGTTTCTTGAATAGTTTTTTACTGCGAGGCATTATTAGGCATTATTGGGGCACTATCGGGAATTATTACTCGAACAACCAACAAACAATTCAAAAGTAAGCAGGATATTTACAAAACAAGTCGTGTTATCGAGTCCTAACCTTATTGATAACACCACTTGTTTTGTTTGTAAATATCCTGCTACCTCCAACACGAATGGGGCTTGACAAGTGCTGCTCTCTATATGGCTGACAAATGCTGAACTAAAAACAAGTGTAGCAACATAGGAAAAAATATTCAGTGAATGAAAGCCTTATGATGCAATTGATGAGAAAAACCACGCAGTGAATTCTCAGAGACGAAATTATGTTGGCAAGCCGCTCGACCTTCACATCTTCAAAATATCCTCCCGCCTCAACAAATCATCAGAATTGAGTTTTCTTGGTGTTGTTTTACTCGTGAGGATATAGAGAAAACAGATTGCTCAAAAACCCAGTTTACAAAATTTTTGAAATTTTCGATGTCCGACTCCCCTTAACAAATGAGCCACCGTTATTGTTTCGGTTGTTGTTGGCAAACGAACCGTCGTTATTATTCCGGTTGTTAAAATTGTTGTTAGGGAAGTTGGGATTCCGCTGATAGGATCCGTTTTGTGGTCCATTCCTATTGTTGTTGGGTCTCACTGCGACAAGTCGGGTTGTGAGTTTAGATATTGGTGTTGTTTGTGTGTCGCCAAAATACGGGGCTCGGCTGCTAGCTTCTTGCTGGAATTCGTTTGTCAGTACGTTGAGAGCGTCGTTTAGGGATACTGGATTTTTTATCTTCATTATTTGGTCGAGGGTGTCTTTAAACCTCTTAAGAGAGTTTGTAATCCGAGGAGGTTTTGGTATGTCTTCAAAGCATCGCAGTGTGCGTGGGGAACTACTTCGTGGGTCTCGATGTCGTGTTGCAAGTAAAGATTTTGTTGAATAGGGTGGAGGAATTCAAATGCATTTTCAGAGGGTTGTTGCCTCATTTTTGTGAACTCGTGAGTTAAGGTGAGACTGTACACTCCATTTAAACTCATGTAAAATATGCTCATACAAATGACCCTTTTTCTCAGGAACTGTTAAAGCTATCAGTCTGAAATTTTTTGAGTGTATTCTTTATGAGGTGGTGCAGCACTGGTACTAGGATTAAGACTTTACTGACATAGAAAGTGAACTTTTTTGAAAGTTCAAAGTTTGTTTAAAAAAACCCCTGCTTTTTTAGCTTTAGGAATATTTTGAAAAAAGTTGAGTTGAGTTAAACACAAAATCCTAGTTCCACTTATGCTCCTTACTCTTGTGAACAGATCAAAAAAAAGTTTATGAAGATATCTCTTCTAGTTCCTGAGATAAAGGGTCATTTAGTTAAAAAAAACCAAACTTTCGGAAACAGTAAAAATAGAAAAAAAAGTAGCATTGTTCCAGTAAGTATTTTGAAGAAAATAAAATCACTCACATATTTACTCAAAAGCTCCTGCTTTATAGAACTCTTCCTCATCCTCCAGTTTTCTTTTGCAGCCTCTTTTTCTCTGTCGTTTCTGCTTTTGATTCTCCTTTTGAGCACGGTCTGCTTTTTTGACTCGCTGCTTGTCCATCTGTCTGTATCCAATGATAGAATTCACACCTGCATCAGCTCCTGTGATATGCTGTAGCACTTTTATTCTACCTAGATTTCCTTCGTTGAATGTAATGACGCTGTCATAGACTCCAAGTTTGAATGTTTCAAGTCCAATGAACACAGTTTTGGGTAATCGGGACCAGACGACACCGTTGAAAAATTCATTTACATTCTGCGTCTGACCGTGCAAACATTTTTCAAGCAACTCTTCTTTCGAAAGATCTTGGAAAATTGGCTTTATCTCATTCATAACAGCCTCTGGTAGGGAGTTGTTATGGGTATAAGATTCTTTAGTGACCTTGGCTCTTTCAAATTTACACCAGGAGTCAACTCCTTTTGGGCACATATGGTGATTAGGTTTCTCGTCTGTTGAGAGTCGGTGAAAAAAAGTGGCCCAAACATCCTTACGCATGGCTTTCAATTGCCTCTGTTTCTTCTAATGGCTAGGCCAAAGTAATTCTGCAAGGAGTCTATGGTTTTTTTGGTCAATCTTCCTTTACCACTAATAATTTTACCATCACTTAGTTTCTTACCTTTCATAGCTTTCACTTTGGTCCGCAATCTTGACCCCATTCTTTTTTGTACGTGTCCAACGCATTCAAGTTTTGAAATTTTAACATTTGAGCCATAGGGTTCACTTTCCTGCACATCTTGATACCCTTTACTGTCACCATCACCCAGGTATTTTACATACCGCAGATTATATTTTTCCACTGAACGTTTGAATATTGAAACTGCACCTTGGCTCTCCATTCCGCCACTTACTCCTTCGTAATTTTTCATGCAGGACTCTTGCTTACAAGGTTTCTTATTAGTTTTGCAGCTGTGACAAAATTTGCTCATACATTCCACATCCAGGATCTTGCCTGTGTCGAAACTGCATGCGGACACAAAACCATTGAGCGAAGTATGGCCACGCTTTTGCCAACTACCATCCATAATCACACCAACATTACTTAGTTTTTCAACGTTACTTTCATCTTCGTCATCATCCACATCATCAAATAGATCATCATCATTATCAGTGTCTTCTTCAATATGAAATTCACTAGCTTCTTTTGCAGCTTCTTGCATGCATTCATTAGCTACATCTTCACAATAATTTCTCAGCAGCGTATTGTAATCTTGAAATCTAGAGGGCGGTGGTGGCAAATTCATGGTTGCGCATAACGACTCTGCTCCTTGTTGCCCTTTTCCTATCACTCTCATGCCATAAACAAATCTTAAATTTACCTCAAACTTTGTGCTAGCTGCAAAAGGAGATGAGTAGCTCTCTGTTGTTTTGTTGCAATCATCACACAGAAATTGAATTAGAGATGCGAGACCCTTCCGTTTAGATATAATTTCTGTTACGCGAACAGAGTTATTTTTACAATACTTACAACAGACAGCACTTTCTACCAACTGGTTGAACATTTTTAAGTTCATAATAATATTACCTGAGTTCAAAGAATCATCTATTATATTTGGATCACATGCATCAATATATTTACACTTTTTGCTTGAAGCAGAGTTGACTTTCTTATCACTAGAATTCGCATCACTTGCTTTGTCTGTAACCTTATCAGGAGTCATCACTGGCACTTTACCGGAGTTCTTCACAGTATGCCGATTCCCGTGAAACTTTCGCTTCTTCGTAATACCTATTGGTTTTGTCATTATAAAATTATAGAAATATAAACCACGCTAGAAAAATAAAATAGCTTTCGATCGAAACATAACTCTGAGCTTTGAAGATGCACGTCGCGTATAAAACATTTCACTGGACTGTTTTTGTTTACAAAGTGAGGTTATTGAGAGCAGGCTGCCAAGGCCGCGACTTGACAGAACTAAAATACACTAATACCAACCTTAGATATTATCCCCAGCTTGAAACTGATGAAATTCATGAAAATTGTAAAATTATTCTTTTTTCTTCGTGAAAAAAAATAATTTTGACACAATATCATGCAATATTTGAAGAAGCACAAAAAATAGACCGAAAAAGGAAAGTATAGCATGTTATATACCATTTTAATCAGCAAAGCAAGCTGTTCAAGAATATATTATAAAACCAAAATGTCATTTTTTTTGATTTTGGGTGTACAGTCTCACCTTAAGGTGAAAGAGTCTCTTTTGTCACTGTGTGCTTCAAATAGGGCCGCCTTTAATTCTTCCCATGTCTCTATTGGGACGTTACTAATTTGAACTTTAGCATCGCCTTGTATTTTTGCCAAAAAACCGGTCAGGAGTATATGGTTTTGGAAATTTTGGGGGTTGGCTCTATCTGCGAAATGGTCCTAAATTCTTCCACATACTTTTATAAATTCAGGCAAGCGTTGTGGGTTGCCATAAAAGGTAGGGATGGTATTTAGATGTATATTTTTGACTTCTGGTAAATTTTGGCCTTGTTGACCCGGCAATGCAGCGGCAGGCGGATTGAACCTTGGAGGTTGAAGTACTCCTTGGTTGTTTGATTGAGTCATCTTTTGAATGAGGGTTTAATTTTTTTTTTTACAGAACTGTAGAGGTTTCCTTTTGAGATTCGTCTAGACGTTCACTTACTGAAGGGTCTGGGTAGGAAAGTCCGAGGAATCAGGAGTAAAATAAAGAGGATTGTCACTTGTCAGAAAATTAAACACTGTGGAGTATCACAAGAGTACTTATAGGAACAGGATCGTCCTCAGCATTTTCTGTGATGAGCTCGGGGCAGCGGCCCAGGGAGCTGACTATTGTGTTATTTTAGCTCATTGAGGAGGAAAAAGAGAGAAATGATCACGGGTCGAGGTGTAGGCTTGGACTAATCCGCATATCTTTTATTAAGTCTCGCAGTTGGTTACATTGCAATGCTCAGCATCAGCACATTCTTCAGACAGACTGCATATAACTAAGGTTGTCAGGTTTATACATAACAAATTAATTCAACACCCCCTCTTAAACCTGAATGACCTTTCATACAAAAAAAAATTAATACAATTGGTTACATTTTCTTACAAAGTAATTTCTGGAAATATTGTCAATGCAGAATTTTTCTTACACACTAATTTCTAAAAATGCTGTCGATGCAGAACTTATGCTTGTTTTGTCCTAGAGACTTGGTTAGCATGTCGGCTATCATTTTTTCAGTGCTGACGTACTTTAAAACAAATTTATTTTCGGCTATCCAACTCCTTATGCAGTGGTATCTTATATCAATATGCTTACTCCTTTCATGAAACACAGGGTTGTGAGCTAACTTGATTGCTCCCTGATTGTCGCTGTACAAGATTGTGATCTCAGGTGATAGAGGAAGAACCTCTTTACACAGATTTCTCAAGAACACTGCTTCTTTGGAGGCTTCTAAGACAGCCATATACTCTGCCTCAGTTGTCGACAGCGCAACACTGCCTTGCTTACGGCTCTCCCAGCTGATGACTCCACTTCCTATCTTAAACACGTAGCCTGTGTAGGACTTGGACATTTCATCCGTAAAGGATTTTCAGCATTCCTCCTTTCTAATTGGTTAACTACATTTTGAAGACGCGTGAATTCAGCAATGAATTCTTGTTGATTCAAATTTTGAGCCATGACGTTTTCAGGGGGATTATTATCTTCGAGATTTTATTCGTCAGGATTTAATACAAACCTAGCAGGTCTTATAATTTGATTTGGATTTGGATTATGTTCCGCCATGAATCAAAACATGAAGTTAATGATTTGATTCATATCCTTAATCAAAATTCAGCAATAAATGTCGCAAGTTATTTCGGATTTCTCGTAAATGAGGCCAAAAATCACTTCGTTTTATCGTGAATTTCTGACGAATTTTCTCCTTGATAATATGACTTTTAATATCCCGATAATGATTTTCAGTTAGAAATTCTCTGAGAAAATGAATAGTTTCGTCATAAGATAATTCTAACGGATTTACGTCATTAATAAACTCAATTAAATCATGCGTAATTAATGGAGATTTATTCAACCAACACATGAGTTTTAATCTTTATTCATTAGAAGAAATTTAAACATTTTCTGAATAATAACTTATTGCGCGAAATATCTTTGCCGTGACTGTAAAGGTGAATTGAAATTTTCTTCAAGTCTATTCTTGATTTCGTTGCTAATTGGATCGCTATACTCATGTGAGATCAAAAAGTCCCAAATCAAATGAGGAGCGTCCGATATTCCTACGTTCTGAATATCCGTTTGCCTAGCCAAATTAGTTAAATCTTGGACGATAGGACAAATAGGATGCAGATAAGAGAACATGGAAACTTGAACAAATTTCAAAGGCCTAACAGTAAGGAATCACTTTGCAATTTGTCAAGAACACTTTCGAATAATCTTCGGAGGCCTAGCAGTAAGGAATCACTTCGCAAATTTTTGAAAGAGCAAGTAAAATTTTTGTAGCCCCACACTAGGGAATCACTAACAAAAAGAAAAATCTCAAAAAATAAATTTTAGCACAGAAAAATAAAGAAATTTCCCTTCAAAAATTAAATGGGGGAATGGTCAGAATATTATCGATCATTACAATTGACTCACAGCAGGAAGGCGATGATCCTCATCTTCGAAGCGGGCAGGTGTGAAAATCAAGATAGTCGGAGTTGGAATCTCGAATCTGGCGTCCGGAGGGTGTGCTGATCAGTCTGTCCCAACGGTGTCCCAGGTATTCGTCCACGGTTGGAATCTCGAATGTGGCGTCCGGAGGGTGTGCTGATCAGTCTGTCCCAACGGTGTCCCAGGTATTCGTCCACGGACCCAATGGATTTCCAGGGGATGCTCGGGGCAGGAACAGATTTGAGCTGGAAGCTTCAGGAAGATGTCTTAGTGGCAAGCGAAACCAGAGGAAAGACCAGACACGATGACGCTTCAAACCAGATTCTATGATGGCAAAATCTCCGTCACGCTTGTAACACTCTATGATAGGTTTAGAGAGTCTAGGAGCACCAAAGTAGGAAAAAGCTTCGATATTGTCAATGTAGACAATGACACGATCTTGAGTGCGACGTACTTCAATCGGCCAATCTTGACGAAATTGTAGATAATGTTCGTAGATAATCGATAATAATTTCTGTTCTTCCTTCTCGTTTGCGTAAATGAAACGACGTTCCGTCTTGGCTGGTACAGGAAGATCGGAACCGTAGCGAGGGAAAATGTCAACGGACATAGACACGGTTTTTCAGAAGCGTTAGGTTGTTTTTTACTTTTCCATGAAATTACGATTTACGTGAAAAATCCTAGCGACGAGCGCCAGTTAAGTTTTGCTAATAAAATAGCGGAGCGGCAAAATTGCGCCAGAGCGTAGCTCAACAAAAATAATAAAAATCAGAGTACGAAACACAGTGACGTTTATTAATTTCAAAAGTAAAGATTTACAACTGACACATTAAACGGGTTAAAACGCACAGAATAACGAGCAGAGGGAACCGGGCCTAACTGGTATCACCGACGAGAGACTACGATTGAATTTGGAGAGATTCGGGTGTCATTTTATAATGACACCTTATCTAGGTCGATTGACGTAGATTGGGAGAAGAGGTCATTCCAATATCCGCAGTTAGCTAAAACAATGCTTAATTAAGAAGCGTCAGCGATGCTGTGCTTTTGTCTATCAATATTTGGAAACCAAATATTGTTACACGTGCCATGATTGCCAATTGGGCGAGAAAGTAGGAAAGAACATAACTTGTATGAGCTGTGCTAATGCCCTCCTCCTACCTCTCTCTATTCTGCTCTCTTTTGGTCTTACAGGGGTTAAAACCTGCTGCGATACAATCGGAGAGTTGTCTGTAGACTGCCTTTTTTTCTTCTATCGTCCACCGGGTTTTTTGGGCTTTTCCTTAGAAGTTTTCAGTTTTTTCACTGTATATTCAGAGGCACACTTAGAGGTACGTTTCCTAGGAATATCAAGCGTCAGGAATTTCTGAGTCCGTACCCTCACTTGGAAAATTATTGTCGTCATTGAGAAGACTTCGAGCCTCGCAGACTTCATTCTGATCTTCATTCTTTATCACCATTTGACCTATTCATGTCCAAATGAAGTGAAACATTATAGAAAAACTTTCTAACCCCAAATTACAATGATATATGCTTACCTTTGAAAGCTGAGGAACTCGTATGCGTGGAAAAGCTCGCAGTTGGCTCGACTTCGTTGGCGAAGGGTAGGAAATTCTCCGCGTCCACTTCGTCGTCCGAAAATGTACAATCCTGAGCACGTGGGGAGGGCACTTTTTGACCGTCGGAAAGAGGGGGAGTTACACATTTTGGTGGAGTTTGGGGTTCTCGTTCTGGGCGAGTAGGAGGTACCATTATTGGTAATTGGAAGGCAGGTAAAGGTGGATTCGGCGGAAGGGAGAAGCCCTGGGAACGCAGTTTCGGTTCCATCGGAGTGGAATGTTTTAATTCTGGAGACTTTATGGGAGCGGAAACTGGACGTGGCTTTTTCTTCCATCTTTTTAAACTAACTAATGCCGCGAGTGTGGGATCCTCCTTTAACTTATACAGGCTACCCTATGCTACCTTAAACAGGCGAGCCAGTCAAAGGAAGGTAACCTTAAACAGGCGTACCCTGGTTGGTGAAAGGTAGGAGGAGTGACGTCATGCTACCTTAAACAGGGAGCCAGTCAAAGGAAGGTAACCTTAAACAGGCGTACCAAGGAGGTGAGTGGTGCAGAGCATACTGACTTAGTAGCCGATGTGCGGCTGTATTTATGTGGGAGCTAGAGAACCGGTTTGTTATATAACAAACCAGTTGCTTATGCAACTGAACTGATGTGGAAACTGGTTTGTTACGCAACAAGCCACCAGTTCGTTGCGCAACTGAAAACTGGCCCGTTATGCAACAAGCAATTCCAAGACAAACGCTGCTGCCAGATTATCTGTCCTCAACATACCCCCCACCAAATTTTCTTTCAAGAAAAATTAGGAACACTTTGAAGCTTACAGCAAATAATAAGTTATTCACAAAAAACTGGAGAATAGTTACAAAGAAAAAAACCAAAATATTACTTCAGAGACATCATTGGATGTATTAAACATCCATGGGTTTTTATGAATCATTAATTGAGATCCATTGAAACAATTATGGAACATTAATCGAGATCTATTGAAAGATTAGGTAATTGAGATCAATTGAAACATTTATGAAACATTAATCGAGATTTAGTAGCCTTTTCACGGCGTCGGGGTATAGCCTCCGAAACTTTCCCCCCTTGAAGTTGAGGCGGAAGGGGAATAGCCGCTTTTTCCCTGTTGTCCGCTCTAGGTAACGCCTCATTGCTTCTGCTACCTCAGTGCTGATGAGGTCGGGATCCGTCTGTAGCTGCACAACCGAGCCGTTTGTGGGCGAGCTTGACTCCTGCGGGCTGGGTGAGCTTAAGTCGATGATCTCCGAACATACCACCATGGCCGGAGGGGGTGGGAGCGGAGAGTACGTAAAAGTAAAGTTGGGCACGGGTGGGTACATGAACGCGAATGGGCGATGCAAGTCCGTGCGCGTTGTTGAGAGCGGCAAAATTTGGCGCGACACTAATTGGTCTTTGATTTGGATGCGCAGTTTTTGCGCTTTCAGTCTGTCATTTACAGGGCCGATTGGAGCTCGGCGCGCAAGAGATTTCGCGAAATAGAGGGCGTAGGGACCACAATCGTGACCGTTTAGCTGTTGAGGGACCCGCGCGGTATAGACATTCCAATCAGTAGACTTTGGAAAACTCGAAGTAAGAAGTCCTTTAAAATGGAAAGCGCTTGCGATGCTGATTCGGTTTGAAGAGCTTTATCGAAGCATACGAGGGTGCGATCACTAAAACTGACTGCTAACAAGAACCAATGCTGCCTGGTCGGGCAGTGTACCGGCACAAGTAATTAATTGAACGCCGCGGTCACTTTGAAAGAGGCTCTAGCTCGTTCCACTCCGTGAAACCAAAGTTTGCTAAAGAAGAATGAGTCTACAATTTTAACGTTTTCACTATGCTGCTGAAGCAGATGACAATATGTGTTCACGACATCGTTGTCGATCCACGCACCGAGTATTAACTTCGACAGGGATTCAGTTGACGGTAACTCCATGATGCGTCGTGCGTGCACTGCGAGATCAAGCTCAGCCGCTAGTTCGATGCTGACTGGTCCAGCGGGAGCCGACAAAGTTTGACCGCGGGTCTCTTCAGCGTTCGCCCATCTGCCCTTTGAACCGTGGCGACTCTCGTGATACCGTCCGGACCTGGGTGCAAGGCAGTCACTCTCGCTATCGCCCATTGGAGTGGCGGCGCTGTTTCCTCCTTGAGCAAGACGATATCATTCTCCTTAATCTGCTCGGTGTGCTTTGTCCATTTTTGAAGCTGCTGTAGAGTATTGATGTACTCACGAGACCAGCGGGTCCAGAATCCTTGTGAGATTGCTTGGAGCAGTTGCTACCTCGACAGTCTATTCGTGGGTTCCCGGGTCCAGTCATACTCCGGTAAACTGAGGAGGGGCCCTCCCACAATAAAGTGGGCTGGTGTCAGGACCTCTAGGTCTTTAACATCTGACGAGAGGGGGCATAAAGGCCGCGAGTTTAAAATGCCTCGATTTTGATCAACACTGTGCTATATTCCTCGAACGTCAGTTTTTGTTCGCCAATCACTCGTTTCAGATGGTACTTGACGGACTTAAGTCCTGCTTCCAAAATTCCGCCAAAATGTGAAGCAGCGGGGGGGTTAAAGTTCCATGAGAGTTTCTTGGGAGCTAACCCTTGCCTGATCTTTGCGATATTCTCAGGTTGCTCTAAAAACGTATAAACTTCGCCTAGATAGTTATCTGCCCCAACAAAATTTGTTCCATCGTCGCTAAAAATTTCTTCGCAAAGTCCCCTACGAGACAGAAATCTGTCCAAAGCCGCGACGAAGGCATCGGCGCTGAGGCTGGAAACTAATTCTAGATGAAGCGCTTTTGTGGCCATGCATACAAATAGACAAATGTACGCTTTCACCGAAGATGCATTTCTGCGCGTACCAGTTTTTAGGTAAATAGACCCGCCAAAATCCAAACCGACGCGTAAGAAACACCGTGCTGGTGTTACTCTGCATGCTGGTAGGTTTCCCATTTTCGGTTGAAACGGGGTAGGTGAAACCTTGTAACACGTTACACATTTATGCAAATGGGCTCGTATAGCGCTGCGTGCTGAGAGAATTCAAAATTCTTGAGAAATGAGGCACTATAGTAGCCTCGGCCCAGCATGCATATAGAATGTATGATAATGATGAATCACGATGGTAGTAAAATGAGCCCTTTTGGGCAGAATTGCAGGATGCTTCAATGAAAATTTTAATTATGAGTTGCCAATTCTACCCCCCACCCTGAGGATTCCCCGCTCATCAGTGAAGGGACTCAGAGGGGCTAGTCTATTACTAGTAAGCTTTCCTGCTTGTAGCTGCCGGATTTCTTCAGAAAATTCCTCTTTTTGGACAATTTTGACTAGTTTATTTGTTGCCAATCTCAGCTCGGCTAACGAGGGCGGTCCAGTGATTTTACTTTCACCTGCGCGCTTACGTTTACAATTTTTTTGGAATCTCAAGCACCATGCTGTCACATTCTGTAATTTTAAGTATGAAGAGTACCTCGTAATAAAGGTTTCCTCGGTCTTAGTAGATGTGAGTACAATGGGACCGGGTCTCATGTCTGGAAATTCCGGCTCTTAAACTGTGAAAATCGGTTTAATATTCCAGTTTTGTTCCTAAAGTTGAAGAAAATGTGGACCCAGAGGAGCTCCCGTGCCCCGCGCCCGAATTAAATGTATCGATTTTATCGATAATATCGAATGTCTTGGAAAATAGGATAAATGACGTATAAACGGAATTTATCTGCTACAATAATATATTTGGTGCTCGGTGGCACTAACTGACATACAATGAATATGATACGAATACAATAACACTGGGACTGTACCGCTACGGAACGAGGGGGGCAGGGCTACGGATCACTACAGGGTCGAGCAAAGACTGAGCGTGGCGTCAAGAGTGGAACGGGTATTTGTAGAAGTGCCTACGTGACCAATCTCACGATAGCAAGGGCTACGTGAGATTCGGAACATAGCAATGGGCGACGGATTTGGGGAATCGGAGCTGGGCGCATACGAATTATTGATAATGAGGTGAAGAGGCGAGGTCAATGTGATAAAATGCGAAGTTGGGAAATAAAGATGCAAATGACCGCGGCCGGCCGGCGACGCGAGTCGAGAGCTGGTAGGCAGCGGGAGGCGGTGAGGAGAGGTGAGGAGAGGATCGATAACATCTTCCCCCCTAAGACTGAGGAACCGAGTGGAAACCTACATGAGGGAGCGGATGTAGGGATGCGAGGTTTGGAGGGAGTAAGTTTAATTCTTGATCTTGGGTGGTTTCAGGGTTGTCCGTAGCAGTAGCAGAGTTATTATCTAGGTTAATAAAGCACGCCATCTTCGGGAAGCGAAGTAACATTTTGTGGCGAAATATATTCAACAATAAAAATAAGTAGAAGAGTGCAACTGTAGGCCCAAAAGTGTGATTTGTGGCTTTCCAAGAAATCAATTTCCATCTCAGGTGGAGGAATGTCGTTTAGTTCCGGGTCTTCTGACAGTTGGGTGAAGTGGAAGGATGTCTTGAGGTTTGGCGGCGACTCGATCAACAGCATGGGGTTTTGGAAGAATAGTGGCTTGGTTTCCGATGTTAGCGTCCTTGGGATGGTCCTGTTTCGAAAGGTGAGGCTGCATTGTCCTGGGTTCAAGAGATAAATGCCAGACAGGTCGTGTTCCTCTGCGTGGTGAGGGCAGTTTAAGGTGATATGTTCTTGAGTCAGGAATATTCCCAGTAGCTTGTTTGATTCAGGAATGTTTTCGAGGTGGTTGACGAAGATGTCTACTTTGGCATGTTCGCAATGTTCAGAAGATAGTGTCTCGAGAATTCCCGTCTCACATGTGGCAGCAACGCTGGAGTCTGGGTTGGAACATTGCAGGTGTGTTAGGCGTTGGCATGGTCCTTTCAGTGGGATGATTTCATTGTTGTCGATATTTTTGAGGATGTTCCTGTGAGGAACTCGCACAGTGATGTATTCTGACAGGTGAAGGGTAGGGATAGGTAGCATGTAATAAAGGGTGAAATCGGCTTTATGAGTTATAGGGACGGAAAGGAAGAAAACAATATCGGATGGGGTAATCTTGCAGTGAACGTCTATCAGTTCTTCAAAGAACGGTAAATTTTCTGGTGTTGTTGCGAGGGGTAGTTCTTCTTTGTAAAACCGCTCGATTCTTTTGAGTTCGAAGAGGAGTTCAGATGGTTTAATTATACTGGGGTGGAATGTGTTGACGTGGCAGAAGAGGAGTGCGTTTTCTAGGTCTTCGACGATAGTCAGGAAATTGATGAAGGTAATGCTTAATTGGTCGAATGCATCTCGTAGGAGTAGTTTGTGTTCTGTCGATGAGACGGAGTCTCGCAGTACTCTGTCAATTTCAACTAAACGCGAGGCGAATTCTTGTTCGTTGTTTTTTTTTTTTTTTTTTTTTTTTTTTTTTTTTTTTTTTTTTACTTCAAATAGCCCACAAGGGCTAATCCCACGCTTTAAGTCCCCTCCCCCCTCCGTCCCTACTGAACCAGCCCCAGGCAACATTGTTTGAGACCATCAAACTCGGGTCGCCTGGCCGGGAATCGAACCCGGGACCTCCCGATTATAGAGCAAGCGCTACAACCACTACACCATAGGAGGCCGACAATAAAAGTGTAGCAAGAAACTGATCTGCAAGAGCAGTTGCAGCAGCGCGCTTTTCAAATTGTTCCGCGCGATGACGCTCACCAAACTTCAACCGGTTCTGGATTTTCGTTTTACCAACAGCGCCTTTTCCTCGACGCTTCTTGATTTCTTTAGGTTCTTTTGATTCAGGTAGGGTAGAGTTGTCTTCCTTAGTAGCCATCTTTCCAAGGTAGCAAGGATTCTCCGTTCGTACAAGACCGGTGGCGAAGTTGTGGCGAATCGTCTGGAGATTTGAGTTATACTTGTCGATAATTTTGGTATTGATGCTGTACTCTTGCTTTACTTGGTTTTCGAGTATCGTTTCTCCTTGTTTTAGTTGGTCTAAAATGTTTCGTATCTTTGGCCGTCAGAGTCGTCTAGGTTTCCCGTGACGAGTTTGATTCCGGATCCTAGGACATTAAGAAGACCACGTCGGGAGCGTGTCTTCGTTTTGTTTTTGTGAGTGTGTATGGCTGCTGTGGATGGCTTTGTGAAAGCAAGTTTTTCCTTGATGGTGGCAATAGTAAAGTTGATATTTTTAAGTTGAGGTTCAACCGTTGGCATTGCAGCATGATCTATTGAGACGTTTGAGAGGAAGGCGATGTACTGGCTATTCAGGATGGAGAATTCGTGTGAGAGAATTTCCGTGCTGTAATAGTGAACGAGAGTATGCGTAGTCCGTTGTAGTTTTGCGTCTCCAAGTTCGAGTGGCATGATTCCCGGGTTGCTTGTTATGTTTTTGATTGCATCGGTGTTTATGTCTGTGGCGGTGGACCACTTGAAGGTGTACAGCCATCTGCAACAAGAGGTGCAGATTTTATTAGTTTAGGGCGTCGCAATTGATTTATATGTATTTTTTTCTCCCGATTCAATGCTAGCTTGCATGCTGCAATTGCTATATCCGATCTTCCTATTCGGGAGTAGATTTTTGCTATCAATTGTAAAACAAATGGAGCTAGATTTCCAAATGCACATACTATATCCTCGAGATTGCTCAAACTCATATTCAAAGAAATTCAGAGGCACGATTCCGCTTCCTTGAACCTGGAAATGAGTCAGAAGATGTACAAGTTAAGTGATTGCTAATTTAGTAGCAGAGCGGCAACTGCGCCAGAGCATAAGCTCAGAGCAAAATAATAAATTCAAAGTACGGAATACAATGAAGATTTATTAAGTTCACAGAATAGAATTACAACTGACACATTAAAACGGGTAGGAACGCACGTACTAACGGCAGAGGGAACCGGGCCTAACTGGTATCACCGAAGAGAGACTGCGATTGAATTTGGAAGGATTCGGGTGTCATTTTATAATGACATCTTATCTAGGTCGATTGACGTAAAATAGGAGAAAAGGTCAATCGAATATCCGCAGTTAGCTAAAACAATTGCTTAATTAAGAAGCGTCAGCGAAGCTGTGCTTTTGTCTATCAATATTTGGAAACCAAATATTGTTACACGTGCCATGATTGCCAATTGGGCGAGAAAATGGGATAGAACATAACTCCTCCCTTCTTAGATTGAAATTTAAATGGTAAATGAAAAATTTGACGATTTTCAAAATTTTAAGAATTTTTAAATGAATAAAAAATTCAATAAGACTTCAAGTCCTAGAAGAGGACTGAATTCGTATGGGGAAATTCAAAAGGGGAATGGAAGGACCAGGAGCTTCAGGCTCCGTATCAGCAGGTAATGGAGAGGAAATAAATTCCGAATTCACCAAAACTGGGTTACGCTGTTTGCGAGTCCTCAGTTTGCAATACAAAACAATTAATAAAAAGAAAGATTACAAACGATGCTAAGCAAATTCCATATAAAACGTAAAAATGAATAGCTTTTTCAAAATAATAGATTGAAGGGGAGTTGGGTGTGAAGAGTAATATTCAGGACTCAGTTCCATCTGTAAGTGGTTCAGACTGACATTAAATGGTAAAATAGAAAGAGAAGAGTTCTCTAAGTTCAATGAAAAATCGGAAATGAGCATTTCAGCGGTAGTATTTAAACTCGTTGGAAGCGTTTGATTCCTGAATTTGAGGACACAATTACGGTTGTAGTACAAGTAAATTCCAGCAAGTAATTTACGTTCGGAATACGAGGGACAATCAAATTCAACAAGTTCCATGCGAGGAAAATAGAACACATACTGAGATGTTTCATAAATATTCTGGATATAACTTTCATTTAAGTTTACAAAAACTGTAGGGCAACGGGCAAATTGATTCCTCTGAACGGCTCGAACACTGCAAGAGTCTCTGTGCAAGGGTGTTGCTTCTTCACACTGAAAGCGCGTTGGCAGCTTCACGCAGGACACAGTGGGTGACAGGTAAGTTGACGTAGAAGAATCCTCAAGAAGGTAGCGCTGTTCTGGAATGACTGACATATAATATTCTGACCGTACAAAAGAGGGTAAGGAAAGCAATTTATGAAGAGTATAGTTTGTTTCAAAATTTACAGGTACCGTAATATAATAAAATATTTTTCCAACTTTAATTTCACATGAGACTTTCATTATTTCTTCCATCTGATAGGTTGGTAGTGAAGTAATATCCACGGGTATTGACTCACGAAAGTAAGAATAAATGCTTTTGATTTCCTGACGCAAATCATTAGCGGAGATAACAGACGGATGAAGTTGACCATTGTTGCAAAATAGGAGAGAAGTTTCAATTTCTTGAACGAATGTCAACAAGGTTAACCCATAACTAGATAAATAGCTCAAAGTTTCAGTAAAATGGTGATCATGGATTTCGGAGAAAGTTTCGTTTTGGATCTTCTGTAAATAATTCAATTTTTCAGTTAATATCTTCTCATTCTGTTCAACTCTTTTGAAAGTTTCCTGATTTTTATTAATGATACTAGTAGTCAGACTATAGCCATTTTTCACTTGATTTTTCCAAGTTAATCTCATTTTTGTCTAAATTTCTAGTAATTTTCTCCAAACGAGCTTGATCCTCGTCATCCATATTACCAGTGATAAATGAAATAGCTCTTCTAAGAAAGTTAGCTACACCTCTTTTTGGGCGTTGAGTCGAAGGAGTCAAGTAGTTCAGTTTATCCAAAAAACTACTTCCTAACACTTTAATTAGTTGAAGACTGGAAGTATAATTATCATGCTTATTCAAAACCATTTTCATCAGAACTCCATAAGAATTTTGATAAAGTTGTATCTCTCTTCTGAGGGAAGTTACATTAAGATAATGAACAAACGTGTGCGAAGTTTTTTGAAGGTAAGCATAGCCTAATCTTAGTGGCAAGACGCCAGGATTAGTGGTTATATTAGTAAGTCCACTTATAGCAGCACAAGTCCCAAAACATCTGAAACAAAATTAGTCAGGATCAGGAACAAAAGGAGTGCCTTGCTGTTTTTTGGGTCTCTTCGTTTGATCAACGTGAATCTTTTGCTTTACATTAGTTCTCGGATTAACGACAGCTAAAGTTCCTCTCTGTTTATCAAACTTAGTTACCTTAGAAACCTGGAATCGAGGAGAGGTGTTTTGGTTAGCAATTCTCTTCACTAATTTCCTATAAATAGGCTGTTTTAATGAAGGGGGATCCTCTCGCTTCACATTTCTCTTAGATAAGACCTTAACCTTTTTCTCTTCTATTCTATCGTGCACTTTTTGGAATACAAATTTAGAGAGTGCACAATGTTTACTAACATAATCTTGAGAAGTGATAAGTTCCTCATTTAAGCTTAGTGGGTCATTCTTAGTGTGACAATTTATAATTTCAAAAGGTGTCATTTTGGTAACACTGCTGTAAGAATTATTATAAGCTAAAACGGCCCTTTGAACTAGTTTAGTGATTTTTTCGTCTTTGTAAGCGGGCTGTAATTTAAAAAGCTTCAAATGTTCGGCCAAAGTAGAATGAAATCTTTCTACAGTGCCTTGTGAATTGGGGTGATTATGAGAGGTCGTATGGTACTTAATATTGTGAAATGCCAAGAAATCCTTACTACATGATTCACAAATTCAGTGCCCAAGTCAGAACAAACTTCCTTCACGCATCCATGATGGGTGAAGAAGGTAAATCATTTATCCATTACTTCAAGACCAGTTTTGTTCGCAACATGATAACACTGGGCATAACGAGAAAAAGCACAAACGATTGACAGAAAATTTTGTTGTTCAGCAGAATATAAGTCAATATGAATCGTTTGAAAAGGTTTGGTAGGTGTAGGAGTCTTGTTAAACTTTAATTTAATTGGATTTCTATCATATTTCGCAACATTGCAAAGGTCACAATTATTTATGAAAGTTTGAATAGATTCTCTCATATTAGGCCAATAATAATTCTTAGACAGATAAGTTTCAGTTTCCAAAATTCCTCGATGATTTTGAGGCGAATGATGATAACTTTTAATTATACCAAGTTGAGCATCTTTCGTTTCAACATCAATCAAAAGTGAAGTATACTTTGTAAAATTAATATTTGAAAATGACGTTTGACTACCTTAGTAAAAACAGTAAATAATTCTTCGTCCTTAAAATATAAACCATATTGTTCTGAGGGAACGACATGACTGAGTAAAAACTCATGAATATGCTTTTCAGTATCCTTATGTGGCAATGCAGCGGAGACTCGGACCTTGTCCTTGAAAAATGTCTCTACTTTTATTCCAACCTCGGCATCAGCTGTTAGAGAGAACACCAGCTGGTATCGTTTTAAATTAATCGGCTTCTCAACAATGGGAATGTTTACAACAGGTTCATTCACTGCACTGTGAACCGTAGATGCCGTAGACGGCGAGGCACCCGGAACGGGGTCAGGTTCAGTGGCACTCGGTGGCATTTTTCGAACGGGGCCCGGAAACCCCCCAAAATTATGTGGGTCGTAAATTTTTGCATTATTGGATAAAATCATGCGTTTAGTGAGCGTCTTGTTAAACTCAATGGCAATGGCTCAGTGGCAACCTTAGGCACATTGAAGTTAAGGAAATGTAGGCACATGCAAATTTACAAAATTTAAGGGTCCAAAGTTTTAAAAAATGACAAGTTAAGTTTTAGGTAACAAGTTTCAGAGTCAAAGTTTTAAAAACTACCTAGGAACGTAACTTCGTAAGTATAAAAAGAACTTAAAATGAGTGACAACGTACCTAGTCAATCAGCCAAGCTGATTCAGTTTTACCTGAGAAGAGAAGTAGGTATCTTAAAGGCACCTATAAAATTGGCTACTTACCTAATCAGTCTTAACAAAAGATCCATTGTTTATTAATCAGTGACTAAGTAGATACTACTTAAGAACTAGAGAGAGAGTCGGAATTTCACAAATGCATTAAGCTCACCGGGTAAAACCCTCTTAGTAAAAAATTAATAAACAGGTAACTAGAAAGAAACATAATTAAATACCTTGAGCATTTGAGAAAACGAAATCATTTAAAAGTACGATCAATTAATCTGAAGAAATTAATGGACTAAGTAAAAACGAAAATCTGACAAGTCATCAGAGAAAACAAAGTATTTTCTTGACCCAGTTCCCATTTTTGGGGCTTCTATCTTTTGAACAATCATGTTACCGCTGATGGTGTCATCATCAGTTAGAGAAGGTTTATAAAAGCTCATAGAGGTCTTTGGTCTCTTTTTAAGGTATTCAACGTCATACATTGTTCCGTCATCTGTCTCAGCCGATGACAACATTTTTCCCACATAATTGGTGACTGAATTATTTCTTCCTTCGTATTGTACAACCACCCACTGTCCTACTTCGACCCAGCGACATTTCTTCTTCCTGTTACATTCAGATTCGGCCCATTTTTTAGTGTTTTTTCTCCCAATGAATAAATAAGTGAATAATAATAATTGGGTAAAGACTTACTTTGGATCATCACCAGGATGGGTAGATAAGTTTGCCGTGAGCTTTGACGCATAATTGCACACAAAAGTATCTGCTAGAAAGTCAAATAGTATACGACACAGATGATTTCCATCAAAAATCCTCAAATCCTTGCAAGTTTTTTGTAATGAACGGACCTTCATTTCCTTATAATTCTGAAAACTATACTTTGATTTCAGGAATCAGTGGCGTTTTGATTCTCTGATTCCCTGTGTTTTGTCTGTTTATTTTTCCAATTCTGCGACTTTCTTGTAGTACATGCTGAAATATATCGTTGTCTTCAAAGGTGCATAGAACATCCTTTGTAACATTGTAGTGTATTTCTCGAAGGAAATATTTCTATTTGTTCCCAGAAAAATGAATTCATTTAATTGTATTACCTAGCAGCAATGGGGTATCCGCCCTATACACTTAAGGCGATATCCTTTTGTTTTTTCCGCCCCTTAATTGTCGTTTAAAGTTGACTGTACTCTCTATTTTTATAAATCTTGTGCTGTGATAGTAGTTTAAATAAAACCAATTGAACTGTAAATCATTGTTATCATTTATTTACTCTGCCTTCTAGGCTCTCATCTTCTATCTCGGGAAGTTTTTTTCTTTCGAATACTATACCATAAGGCCTTAATCACTTCTTCAGCCTTTTTTTCTTTCTTATGAATCTTATATATCTAGTAATAATCCGTTAAGACTCAGGAAGACGAAGTTTAAGGCATACTTGACCCTGAATTGGGCTACTCGACAAACGAAAAAAAAGCTGTTGTCTTCACAAAGGTATTCTTGAAGGCCGAGGGGTAGAATTTTTCCGGCAAGTTCCCAATATGAGGGGTTTGGAGGACGAGGCGAGTAAGTGCAGTTTTTGAAAAGAAAAAAATGAGATAACAATGATTTCAAGTATAACCAGCTTTAATTCTGTGAAAAATTTGCTCCTAAATTCCATTTTTGAAGCATCAAAAAGTCAGTTTGAACTTTCTTTCCGCCTCAAGGATCCATGTAATTTCGGGATATCAAATACGTATTTCTAGAAATAGCAAATACTGCACTTATGCGCCTTGTCCCCCGAGCCCCTCATATAATCTCTCAGCTTGCCGTTTAATTTTATGCATTTCACCACCGGCCTGAGCTCTGTAAAAGATACAGTCTTAATTTGATGGTCATACATATCACAAAACGGTAAAAAGCAGTACCCACCAACAGTCAGTGGCAATTTTGCAAGCTGGCATCACTGTTTTCCCTCCATTTATATCCATTGAGAAAATGCATTAAAGTGGAGGCAATTGCCTCACCAAGAATCGATTGTTTCACATACATTTAAATGGAGGAAAAACAGAATTGCCAACTCTCCAGAATCGCCACTGTCAACAGCAAAACTGTAGGAGCGCTTGTTATATCTCGTTATCGGTGTCTCAAAATTGAGACAACCTAAAGCAAACGGAGCGAAGTCTGTTCTTGTTGAATTATTGGCAAAAAATCAAAAAGAATTGAAGCACAAGATGTCTATGAAAGAAATTTAATTTATGCACCCTTCATCTTTGTGACAGATTGTCAAAATTTCACTTTCCTTTCTTGTGAATGAAAATATCATCAATTTCAGGAGTATACAAGAAATTGTATCAACATTTTTAGCAAAGCCGAGAATTAACACAAGGATCGTGACAGTTGCAACCGACCATTAAAAAGTACTAATCATGCGCAGGATATCAAAATTCCTGTATGACCCAACACAGGGAAAAGGATCCCAGTGCGGGCAAACTGGTGTTATAAAGTGACTGAATATTAACATTTAAAACATTTTTAACAGCTAAGAGTCTGTCACTAAAATGACCTTTTTATTCCCCTTTTTCGGAAACACGTAAATTTTCCTCAAATCCATCCCAAGCGAAACGTTATGATGAGACAATCCTTCAGCGCCGAGGCGTGAATTATCGATCATTAATATCTCCCCATTTGAAGCTATGCTAAAAAATCGATTATTTTTGAATTCAGTTTTTTCTACAGCACTGATGTGAAAAAAGACGTGGTGGGGTTTTTCACGCTAATATCTCAGCCAACATAAGAAGCGCATTCAGTGATATTGATAACAACGCTGATACAACTATTCGCACTCTATGGACGCGCGTGTTGCATGTGAAAAAAATTGAAGGCGCACTGGTCACTAGACCACGAAGCAGTGCACGCAGCAGCGCAGTGGATCGAGTCAATAGGAGAGGTCGGACAAAATTGGGAAACTTTAAACGCTTATAACTCCGTTTATACAAAATTTTGAGGTTCTTAAAGTGGTTCCATTATTGGTTTCCTCGTAAAATTTTCTTCTTGAGACACCCCTTGAAATGTAAATTGTGACGAAATGAACTCCAAACTTTGCAGTTTTAGTCAAAAATGTCATGTCCGATCTCTCTAATTGACTCGATCCACTGCGCGCCGCGCCGCTCATTGATTCCAAAGCCTGATTAAAGTGGCAACAAATCGATAAATTGAAGTGCAATAATCGTCGAAAAAGTTACGATTTTCAGATTTAGATCGATAGTAAATACTGGGCAGAAGACTCCTGTAAAACATCACGATCGAAGCTCTATTAAAGATGTGAGACGTGACAAGCATATGAGGTGCGACGCGCGGGGCCTAAGGAGTATGGTCTCAGCTACCCAGCGGCAGTGCTGTGTTTCAGGTTTTGTTTATGTTGTTTCGCCAGGCCTGAAAATGTTTCGGAACCTGATTTACAAATGAAGGGTAAGTCGAAGACGTTCCACGCTGAAACTTATTCATTTTTATCATATCTATTGCGCCAGGCTAATGCAGATTGCTTTTATTCGATTTTGGCTCAAATTTTAATATAATCGCTTAAGTAAGTACCTTAAAAATATACTTCGCTCCTATTTGTTCCCCGTAATTTTACTCGAAAGTCGTTGTCATGATTCTAGACTACATTCTAGTCCAGAAGGCAAGATCCGTCATCCACCGTTGCCTCTCGGAGTCCTCTAGAACAGCGTGCGACACCAAAAAAAAAAAAAAAAAAAAAAAAAGAAAAATGCTGTAGTAACATCCCGGATGTTACGGTTGTTAATATAATGTGCGACAACTCTTGGATGCTGCTATTAACACTCTTGCAGTTAACGTAGCATGATAGGATATAAAAGTAACATCCTAGGATGTTACTTTAACAGCCAGAGTGGTAATGACAACATCCAAGAGTTGTCGCACATTTTTTTAACATCCAGGATGTTACTGCAGCACCTCTTTTTTCTTCGGTGAACGTTACTTATGTGGTCGTCCCGGAAAGCCAATTTGAAGTTCCATAAACATTTTTTTCGATGTTTCATAGTGCTCCACTCAGATAAACTACGAACATGAATACATTTGATATCAAGTTGAGCGTGGTAGATTAATACGAGTTCATACGGCGGATTGATGCACTGAAAAAAAACTCCGGCCGTGGGAGCCGCAATAACGGGCTATACAGACATATCGTCCGTTCCGGGCTCAAAGGCCGAAAATTCCGGCTGCTGGAGGCGTAGCTATCTATGCCTCCAGCAGCCGGAATTTTCGGCCTTTGAGCCCGGAACGGACGGTATGTCTATATAGCCCGTAATTGCGGCTCCCACGGCCGGAGTTTTTTTTTCAGTGTGACTCTCGAAAGTAACGCTCCTGAGCTGTGAGATCCGGAGCACTATAATTTCAAAAGAGTGATTTTTTTTTTAGGAGTTTATTGGTAATTGCTAAGTTCAGCAATCCAGAGAACCTTTAAAAATGAATTTTGCGCGGTTTTAACATTTATCTGATAAAATCTCAAATCTGGCTTCGGAACCACAGCGCGCCGGTGCGAATAAGTAGCAAGATGCAATTCTGTGGTAAAAACTAAGGAAAAACGACAGGAAAGGATTTTCCGATCATTCTCAAAAATCAGGATTATAAATCCCACTACCACACCGAGTAGTGACAGCGTGTCCCTGCGAGCACTGCCTACTGCCTCCTGCTAGGATGACCGGAGCGCCTTCAATTTTTAGCATGCAACGCGCATGTCCGTAAAGCACGAATAGTTGCATCGAGGCGCTATTACCGATATCATTTACGCTCGGATATCAATACTGAAGTGCTGCGTAAAATGTCGTGAGAACTTTCGAGTGTTGCCAAATTTCCTTCGATTAAATAAGAATTATCGAAAACCTCCGGTGAAAATGTAACACGCAGGTACCCAGAGTGCTTTTCAAATGGACTACGCTTAACAGAAGGAACAAACCAAGCCACATCAGCTATTGCCAAATTGAATTGGGCAATTTAATTTTTTACCTAAATACGGTTGTGCAGATTTTTCTGCAAATTTCAGTGAATTTTCTGAGTAGTACGAAGCAAATTCCTCAAAAATGTCAAAATAATCCGCAAAACCGTTCTCTTGTCAAAAATTAAATTACTCTATTAAATTTGACAATAGCTGATGTGGCTTGGTTCCTTCTGTTTAACGCAATCCAAATGTTCTACAGGATAAAGTTCATAACGAGAGGTGATAGACCTAGATAGGTAATGGACATACGTCTGTGGATGGACTTGCCTGATTTGACCTGGACCCTTAACGTACAATCATCCGAAAAACTGAACTTAGCTTCAGATTGTTTCAGTTGGATTAATTTTATCAGGCAGACATTCCAGGCTCGTTTTTTAGAGACACTCATAGCTTCTAATCTCTGTATGTCCTTATTTTCCCCTCTGAGCCTGTTTGGTATAGGCCTGATAGTCGAAACAACGCATCTCCATTACTGTGCTTCAAAATTACCCGGCTCTCTTTTTTATTTTTTTCGAAAGAGAAACAACTATAAGTAGCTTAACAGATTTTGACATTTTTACAGATTTTGCTGCGCTGACCGAGGAAGAATAAACCAAGCCTTTTTTTTTTTTTTTTTAAAAAAAAAAAAAAAACCACGTTAGCATAGTTCTTTAATACAGAATGACAGCAAAAGTATGACAGGATGTCTACAACGTCGCAGATGGAAGTGGATCGTGCTTTCGCTCCTTAATTGGGCGATCTGATATGCTAACCGAGTTCAGGTCAGAGTAAGATTGAAATCCATCAAAAGTTTAACTTTTTTAAATATTTTCGCAAAGTTTTTATCAGCCGAACTACTCTCTATTCTCATCTCTTGTACCTCGAAAGTAAATAAAGTGATATTAAAAATAATTAAATAACTAAATATTAATCTCAGATGTTTTCCGTTATTAGTAGCTTTTATTGTCGTCGGCAGATTTCAAATAAATTGCTTTCGGCGTATTCGAGAAAGATAAAGGGTTTAATTTCAGAGGAATTTGGGTTCTTGCGCACGGGTGAACTGTGTATTTGCTAACGATGAGTGCCATAGCCGCCTTCATTTCCATCAGAGCAAATCTCTCGGCTGCAAAACAAAAAAATATATATTTTAGCTGTACGAAAATGCAAGAAAATAAGGTAAAACTGCATACGCATCTAGCAAAACTTATCCATAGTTAATGGGTCAGTTGCGCTGGTCACAGAATCGTGTATCGGTGCTTTATTTCTTGCAGATTTAGTAAAAATAATTCAATTGAGAAAGTTGCTGTTTGGACTGATCCTATTTTCAGCTAATCTACAAGAATCAAGCAACAAAACACGATTCTGTTAGGTACCAGCGCAACTGGCCCATTGATCAGAGAGCATACCGACAGTGGGACTGTAAAAAACCGCGCACTCTCGCAATACACAGTTTTTCAGGAGAGCAAAATCAATAGAACGAAATCCATTGTGACATAAGCTGCGTCATGCACGTATTATTATGGGAATCATTGTAATATAAGCTGGGTTATGCAGGTATTCTTGTGGATTTAAGGACTCATGTCAGAATGGATATAGTTTTTTTTTTTTTTTTTTTTTTTTTTTTTTTTTTTTTTCATTCAGATACAACAGAAACTTCATCGAGTTGCACCGGGGGAGGGGGGTGTCAGTTAGGAGCCGTGTTCGGAAACTCATCTTTGAGTTTCAGGTCGAGCTATGTGGCGCATCAAGCTCAATTTTTAGGGGCCATTGAAGATTTTTTAGGGGCCAATTTGACTTTCTGCCTAAATACCAACGGCGCATTTAGTGAAAATTTAGACGCAAGATGTTTCAGTTGCAGAACTAGTAATTGTTAACTTGGGGGAAATTTCAAAAAATCACGAAACAGAGAAATTAGAATTTTTTTGGAGAGGGAGGGGCAATTTTTAGGGGCCACGTTTGGCACAGAGCCTTCTTTTTTTAGGCGCCATGACGAATTTCTTAGGCGCGTTGGCGCATGTGAGTTTCGAACACTGGTTAGGAGAAGCTTTGAGTTCAACTACACGTAAATTTTCTTTTATTATAAAGCCGATGTCGAGGAAAAATATTTTGAAACTTGAAAATGGCCGTTAGGTAAACTTTTTTCTTAACATTGAGTCTTGGAGGAATGCAATTTTCTACTTTTTTCTGTTAATCCTAACTTAATGATACTGTTTGCAAGCATCGATCCAGATGTATTACCTATGCACAATCTTGGTCCATCACCGAACGGTATATAAGAGCCTGGGACGATGTTGTTTTTATTGTTTACGCTGAATCGGTCTGGATCAAATTTTTCAGGATCTGGAAAGAACTGGGCATCTCTGTGGAGGCACGCGATTGGAATCGAAATGTGCGAATTTTCGGCAAGAGTTAATGATGAATCTGGGATTTGATAGGCTTTCGTACATATCCGCTCTAGCCAACCAGCTGGAGGATGTAGTCGCAAAGTCTCTGGAAAAAGACGGAGGTAGAGAGAAAGTAAGATTTTTATAACTGCGCATTCTACTGGGCACACTAGTGCCATTCAAGATGCGATGGCACGATAAAAGAACAAAAGGAGAAAAATTAAGAACAGGAAGAAAAAGAAAGTTAAAGGGAATGAGAGAGAGGAAGTGAATTGGAGGAAAAGGAATAACAAAAGGGAATGGGAGGGGAGAAAACTGGTGTCAAAATTGAGAGAAAGCAAGGGAGGACTAGGAAGTAGAAAAGAGAACAGCCAGAAAAAAGGGAAAAGTCCAAAAAAAACCTGTTAAGAATTGGCAGTAGGATCTGTGTTCTATAATACTGTGTAGATCTACAGCCGGCTGTAAGATCTCCTATTGCCTCTATGACCGGCCATACAATTTCATATAGCCAGGCGATAAACTGCATAGCCCGGCGATAGGAACTATAGCGTGGCTGCATAATTTTTAATAGCTTCGTACAGCCGGCTGTATGATTTTCTTCGCTTTCTACAGGCAGCTTTATGATTTTCTATCGCCTTTTATAGTCGGCTATAAAAATTCCTATGGTATTTTGAAACTGAGCTCGTGTTGCCAATTTTTTCCAGGGAATATTTCGTAAAAAAACGAACATATATTTGATCTAAAGGGAAAACAGTTGTGATTAAACAAAAAATGTTTAAGTTCATAGGTATGTGAATTAGAGACGAAAAATTTTCAAGTCCAACTTTGGAAATGCGATCCTCGATCTGTATAGATTCATCGATAGGTACACGATGTATTGATGAACTCATAGAGTGAAGATCGATCATCACTCGATAGAATGACAATTTTTCGACAACAAAGCCGACGGACCTACATCCGTTGATACGTCTTATATTAGTGTTTGCTCCACCTGACTGCACCAACAAAATTGGCATGAAGAAAATCATCCTTAGATACCAAGTATCAGATACGTATCGTTTGAATACCTACCATATTTAATCTGTGTTTTATATTCATGCCGAGGGTGAAATTACCAGCAACTGTCCCATACGAGACCACGGAAACCGACTATCCTCGTCCTAACCTAATTGTTGCTCCTTGTTCGTTACAAATTACACTGTTGGTGTAGCATCGGATCACCCTATCTACAGTTTCTAGGTCGTTGATCCACCATCATGTCTGAGCAAAAACCGACGGCATTAAAATTAATGGACGAATCACAAAAGTTTGATAATAGGTTGAGAGGCATCGTGATTAAGTAGCTAGTAAGTACCTAGTATTAGCCTATGAATGGTACCTATTAGAATTTAAATCTAGAAAATAACAGATGAATGAACTTTTTCACTAATCGAATTACCTGAAATGACGCAGTGCAAGTATTCCATTTCTTTTAAAATATCATAATCAATTTTTCCGTCATGGGCATCTCGGACTCGTTTGACTTCCAAGTATCCCCATGTAGCAAAATTTGAAAGATGATTGCCAATATATTGATCATTATTTCCAATTTTATTCCAATTTGATTTCCATCGATTGGTCATTTATTGGTCATTTATTGCCAATAATCGACCAATCCGGGAATCATCGGTCGACCAATTATTTGTCCATTTTATTGCCAATCGAATTGCAATGAAATTGGAATATTTTGGTGATAAAACAGCAATAAACCATCAACATCTCAACTTTTTTTTTTGACCTCAGGATCAGGTTGAAAACAATTTTTCCCTGAAAAACCTGCACAGAATACTGAGAATTGAGGTTTATTACTTAGAGTTGAAAAATGGAAGTAAAATAACTCTCTGAAAAGATAATGTCATTCAGTTACATAATAGCACAAATGTTTAAAATAATCGTTTTCCCTGATCCTTTCTACTCTCCCCTAAGAAGTAGTATTTAAAGATTTTGATTAGCGTATTTTTATTTTTAAACATTTCATTTCAGTAGCTTATCTTGAGGTTATTTCTGCGCCCCATTAAGGGGAGAGGATACCTTCCGCACAGGAAATTTGACAGAGAAAACGCATTCTTTGTTCGCTGTTCAAAAATAGAAATGAAAATTTAAAATTGGATGCTGCTTGTCCTTTGTCAATGTAATGATGGACACTTCAGTTTTTACAGATAGAAATAGGTTATAGAAAAAATAATTAAAGGTGCCACCATACACTTAGATGAATTTTTCAATGGTTCTCACAATTTTTAAAAATACAATTTTGCCATTAGACAAGAGCTCCATTACAGCACTCCATTAAGATAGACATAAACCTGACAAATTTACACAAATAATTACAACAAAAATTCACATGGATCTTAAGTCTGAATGAGTTTGATTCAAACGCTGCCAACATTAGGTAAAATAACATTTAAGATTTCACACCAATTTAAAATAATTCTAATTAGTGTTCAGTTGAAACTTGCTGAAAAAGATATGATAGTGGATATATACTCACTGCTAACTTCCAGTGTTTTCTTCATAATTTGGTGTACTGTTCAACTGCGAATAAAGATTAACAACATTTGATTGCTTGGCAATTTTATCATCAATCAAAAGTCGTTAAAATTCTTATACGAACAGCTGTCTGACCTGCAGAACTTTTGTATACTCACTCCCTGCATCCTCATAATATTTTCACGCGAAGTGGTGAATACGAAAGTGCTTACACATCTCATTTCAATGTGGTTGAGTTGTGTAGCTTCAGGATGGATTTTAACAGTGTGCAAAATGATATGTTTCTGGAATCTCTGTGCTTTTCCCAATATACACTTACAGACACATTAGACTATTGCGTTATGACTCTTTTCATTTTGCTTTCTGTTAGCGGGTCAGTCAGCGGCAATGGATGTTTGATTAAGCTTGGTCTTATCAATTCGACAACCACACGAGCGGAGCCAACAAAGAAGGCTTTGTTGATCCTTCAACTCACAGTTTTTTAGTTTACGCGGTGAATTCAACATGAATTGTGAACGATAAAAAACAATCAATCGCCAAGTTTTCATGCTGATTTCACAGTACGACAAAAATCACACCGACTTTAAAACTACGGATTGGTTATTTTTTCTATTCATTCAGTGAGTAAGAAGTTGATTGATAAGTTGGCCATTATGTGAACTTCAGTTTGTGAGCGCCGTCGAAGAATTTACGCCTCTGCGCAAAGCGGTGTTCGCTACTATCCACCTTAAAAATATCAGGCTCATGATTGTATCGTAAAAAAACTACGTATCAGTTATGATCCGCAAACATTTATGTGGTTGTGATTTATGTGCGGCTAAAAATATAATTTTTACAAGGCTTGGAAGTATTAAAATACCTATCTAAGATTGCGTTTTGGCTTCTGCTAGATTCAAATGGTTTCATGTGGATACGCTTGCAAACCGAAAGAAAGTAAACAATGGCCAACTTATACGACTACACCTCTAAGTGGTTGACTGGTTGTCGGACCAAGAAAATAACCAGTGGAAGTTCTGTTACTTGTTTACAAGGAATGTTAAACGAAGTACCTCGTATAACGTGAACTGAAGTCCATAACTATTGATGGGTTGATTTTAAGTGGTCTTTCATCTGCTTATTTGAGACGAGATGCATATGAAGGCATTTCTAACCTCATTTGTGGCCTTGCAATATTCACAGGCGATTTTGGGAAAAGCATAAAGAAAGAGAAATGAGTTCATTCTAAGTAACTTACAGATTATTACGGCTAAAACAGAATAAAACGGCCACTGCGCTGAGCAGTTACTAGTGGACAACGTTAACATGAGGCACATTAGGATGTTATTGACGACGACCACAATAAGCGAGCGATAAATCACCAACTGGGATAATGTGCATGCACGTGCACAGTAAGATACTTGGTGTTTTTCATTTCTGAATCTTAGATACACTCAACCGAAAAATTGCCGTAACTAACACACAAATGACCAATTCACATCATCTATTACGTTGGTTTTGTAACCGACTAACCGACTCAAAACGCAAAAACACAACATCGACAACCGAGGTAGGAGGTACGACCGTACAGACAGGCACCTTCGAACGCTATTAAAGATGGCCGTCCATAATGACGTGTTTACTGTCCCGCGCGAAAAGTCAAAATAATTTTTACATAAATAATATAATGAAACAATAATAATGATAATAATAAAAAAATTGATGTACTGCAACTTTCCGAAAAAGTTAAATATTTTGAAGTTTCAGTCTCAAATTACTAATTCTAAGTAACAGGCAATTCATCCATGAGCAGCCAATTAATCGTCAATCTTGAAAAATTGTATTTTTTACATAAAAGTATTAGGTATAAGTTCATAACTTATCGCCGTAAAAAATGACATTAAAATAGCAATATACCTTCAACATTAAATTTAGCACAAATAAAATTGCAATTGAATGACAATTTTATTCCAAAAATATGTCCATTATTTGTCAATATTATCGGTTTCCAATAAATGGGTGATAAATCGGCAATTTATCACCCATCAAGATCTCAGTCCTGCTACATGGGTAAAGTTTCTCCATCACTTCCGGATTTAGGGCCAAGTCGTACAAGCAATGACTTAGAGTTGTCGAAACGGGATCGAAGCCCGCACCAAAAAAGATAAAAGCATTCGCCATACATACATCATCGTCGAAAAGAGGCTCTGAAAACAATCGAAAAGCAAAGAAAAAGATTATACTATAATGATGCTCATGATGATACTAGCCGTTCTGGGCGCTCTTCACGCGTCCGTCACGGCTAGCCACTGACCGCACTGTGTTTAGCGCAATGCGTGAAGTATTCATGCAGTCTTGTAGGCGCTATACATTTCACGCCGACCGCTGCTGACCGCACTGTGCTTGACGCAATGCGTGAAGTATTCATGCAGTCTTGCAGGCGCTATGCGTTTCACGTCGACCGCGGCTGACCGCAGTATGTTTGACGCAACGCGTGAAGTATTCATACAGTTACGTATGCGCTAATATGTGTTACATGCCGACCGCCGCACAGTGCGGCACTCCGTGGACAAAAATCGAAAAAGTCATCAAAAATTTTTTTTTGAAAACGCACAATTTTTCTTGATATTCATGGTGAGGAACGTTTTTCTGACAAGGAATGATAGTTTATTTGTGATTTTCATTCGTAGGTCACCATGGATAAGCGGGAAAAGTTGAAGGAAAAATCTCGGGAATGAACTTCCCCATTGAAAACATATGGGGAAAAGACAAAAAACTTAAATGACTTTTCTCGAGAAATACTCAAATACTCCTAGATGTTAACATTTTCTTATTCCTTATGTATCCTACTTTGATCGTGCCAAAGGGTTTTCCTATGTTGCTGCTAATATCTTTGTTATAAGAAGTTAAAGTTTGGGTATTTGACGTTGATTTTACATTGCTAACATAGGGCTGATTCGAGGTTGCCAACTTTAGATGGACTTTTCTCGAGAAATACGCAAAATACTCCTGGACGTTAACATTTTCTTATTCCTTAGGTATCATACTTTGACCGTGCCAAAGGATTTTCCTATGTTGCTGCTAATAATTTTTTTATAAGAACTTTAAATTTGAGTAATAAGTGCATACGTGGATTTTACATGGGTAGCATAGGGCTTATTCGAGGTTGCCAACTTCAAATGGACTTTTCTCGAGAAATACGCAAAATATCCTGAGATATTAGCATTTTCTTATTCCTTATATGTCCTAGAATGACTGTGCCAAAGGATTTTCCTATGTTGCTGCTACTTTCTTTGTTATTTGAAGTTAAGTGTTATGTTTTCAACCTAAAATGCATCAATTTTTGAAGGCGGCAACATAGTATGGGTTTTCCCATGCGGGAATTCCCAAATCCCACTGGACAGCGTTCATGGTAAACAAAACAAAACATATCTTGTGTTTTGTTCGTCTCGCTTATGCTTATCAATAGATACAATCGTATTTAGCCAATTTAGCTCAAATCATGTGCATGTGCCGAAGTAAATTCGCTCAGATTTAGCGAGAAAATTGTGATCCATTTCGTTCAGTTAACCGGAAGTGAAACATAGAATAGCTAGCTCTAGAAATGTGTGTCTTGGGTGCAAATAAGTACTTGGAGATTCGTGGATTTCGTTGTTCATTCTTAACCATGGTAACAAATATTTACACCTTCTTATTCAATGTATAAAGCTTCCAGACAAAGTGCGGATTTCTACCTTTACCCCGGCAGAATGTATGATTTTCAATGTTCTCACTCTCAGTGAATTGAATGACCTGATATCTCAGGCCCCAAACGTTTTCCTCCCATAATTGAATGAAGTAAGGTTTCTCTATTGTTCAGGTAAAGTCTGCCTTTACAATTTACCTCCTTTCAGCAAGTGGAATTTCTTGATTAGTGAGTATTGACTGTTACGCTGAGGTCAGATAGTGCGGAACGTTAACAGTATAACCTCTAATTCTCATGAAAGCAAGATCCATTGCTCAATTCAATAGTAGCTGTAAAATTATTTAAACAAATGGCATGATCACATATTGTGCTTCAGCTTTGTTTAAAAATTAGCAGTGATAATTCATCTATACCTACTTATCGTCACATTGAATACTGTGCGCGTTAATCAAGTCATGTTCGGTGCTTACCATCCTATACAGTTCTTAATCGTTCCTTAGTTTTTGAATCTCATAAAAGGCTGTGCTCCTGCTCGTTTTCAATCATTATGAGAATGAGTGAAATACTCCTGAATGTGGTGTGTGACTAAATACTTACTCTTGAGTATTTTTCCTTCTGGTTTGTCCTCAGGACACTTGCGTGGTGAGTTTCATTTTCTTTCTACTCAATAGAAAATTTATTTCCTCCTTTATATTTGAGCAAATCAGGGCCTGCATTTTGTTTCATTCAGGACCCTTAATTAGGAAGTTAGGTGTTTTAGTTTCCAATTTCTGCATTCTTAAAATTACCATTATTTCCTGCATATTCGTATCATGATGCCAACCATTATCAGTCTAGTCACGAATATATTCTCCTTGATGATTTGAGAGGGATTCTGTCATAATATGTCATGCCAAATTTGACCCGTATTAAGTTAAAACTCATTTGCGCTGCAGCACCAATCCTATGATGTCATAATTTCTCATGTAGAATCAGCATTGCCCAAAGCGCAGAATGCTTAAGCGCATACGCAGAGGTTAAGAAAGTGCCTCCACGATGCTACCATCAATAATTAATGGATTTAATTACCTACTTCTGCCACTGACTATACTTTGGCGTCAAATTAAGGGAAATATATTTCAGGCTGTTATTTCAGGCTGCATTCATTTGGCCAAAAACAACCGTTTTGGGAGATGGCATGTGTGCAGGTCACTTGGTTTGCAGTGTTCTTCATACAAGTCAGTGATGATTAGTGTGCTTTTGATTCATTTTAATGAATCATGCAGGTATGTGTATTTAGAAATCTGTAGAGGAACCAACTGTGACTTTGCTCATTCTATGATAAAGATCAAGATGGTATCTTTGGGGCTTGGAATTATTATCCCTACAAAAATACAAAATAAATATTTAGTTATTTTTCACCCAACTTCAGTTTTCCTCATGAAGAATGAACAAATTGAAATCTTGTGGCTCATAATACTTACCTTATCCGTTTTATTCCAATTTTTCGTTACTTAATGAGGAGATTTTTTTTTTTACTACCATACTGCTTTTAAAGCCATAACTTAAGTCCCAGAGAATTTTAGGTTGTAGAATTGGATTCCACGGGAAAATTACATGGGAATTGACACCTCAAAGACCTGCATCCGTACAATTCAAATTTTGCATTATTGAGAGGATCATTTTGAGGTTTTTTGGCATCCATCTTGTATTTGAAGCCAAAATTTCAGTCCTAGAGAATTTTAGTTCGCAGAATTGGGTTCTATGGGAGAAATTACATACGAATTGATACCTGAAGGACCTGCATCCGTAGAATTCAAATTTTGCATTATTAAGAGGATCACTTTTAGCTTAGGTACTTGGCAGCCATCTTACTTTGGAGCCAAAATTTCAGTGTTAGAGAATTTTTGGCTTCAGAATCGGATTTTACGGGAGAATTTACAAAAGAATTAAGACCTACATCCGAACAATTCAAAATTTGTATTATTGAGAGGATTATTTTGAGGTTTTTTGGCAGCCATCTTGTTTTTGAAGCCAAAATTTCAGTTCTAGGGAATTTTAGGTTGTAGAATTGGATTCTACGGGAAAAATTACATAGGAATTGACACCTCAAAGACCTGCATCCGTACAATTCAAATTTTGCATTATTGAGAGGATAATTTTGAGGGTTTTTTCGGCAGCCATCTTGTTTTTGAGGCCAAAATTCCAATCATAGAGAATTTTTGGCTTCAGAATCGGATTCTACGGCAAAAATTACTTCAGAATCAGCATTTTCTTGGGCCAATAATCCTTTTTTTCATCGTTGTAACGATTTTTGTCCACATCGTCCATAAGCATGCCGCACTGTGCGCCGCGCCGAGGGCTTCTCCTTTTCATCTCAAGTCCTCGTCATCATTGTTCTCTGTGTAGCACCCTTCCGGCCAAATTGCGTGTTTGATTTCTCTCTCAACTCGACTAATGGTCTATTTCTTGTACCACCAAAAGACGACAAAATTAGAAATTACTACACTCAGGAAATGAGAAATTTTGTCGCCTTTTATCCTTGGTATTTTTTTTTTTTTTTTTTTTTTTTTTTTTTTTTTTTTTTTTTTTTTTTTTTTTTTTTTTTTTTTTCATCCGATTTTTTCTTGGAAATCCACGTAAATCCATCCCATCCCATGTAAATCCACGTGAGCCCTGCTGCCCCATACGACTCCATGTTTTCCGGGCTCATATGGAAATTGAAGTGGCGTGGCGTGATTTGCGATGCATCGATTGATCTATCATATAAACCCATGGAAAAGGATCGATTTGTAGGGTTTTCGCAGCGAACATCTTAATAAACGATTATTTACCACGGGTTCAAATGGGGGAGATATCGATAATCGATCATTCACGCCACACCTCTGACAATGAGATACGCTCGTATGCAAGAGAAGCGAGGATTTATGAGTACGTGCCTACCTGAACCGTCTTTCTCCTCTTGTAGCATTTTCTGTTCCTCAGCCCGGACGTTTATGAGAAGCTGCATGAAGTCATCTCTTTTGACCTTTTCCTCCTCTCGATTTTGAATCGTGCTGCTGACCAAGGAGTAGAAAAAATTTTCAATGTCAGGGTCCATGATTTTCAGTTTGAAAGCCGCCAGGATTTTGGGGCTTACGGCGTTGAGCAGTAACATGCAGAGGCCCTGAAAAACGTGCCGGGCGCGCTCAGCTTTCGGAACGATCCGGTTGAAGTATGAATCCTTGTCCTCGATGGCATTACAGTTAATGCCGAAAGCGCAAATCCCGATCGTGTCGACGGCAAACTTCTGGAATAATTCACGCACCTCTATTTCATCCGACTTCCCTGTAAATACAAAAAAATTATTTCCTTAGTGTGCAAAAGACCCAAGTGGACCGCGTTAAGCGTGAGGGAACCAAGTCACATCAGCTAGACTCAGCTGAAGGCGCATTGCTCGTGCACATAAAACGTTTTCAGAGAGTCAAGTATGTAATGAGCTAAAATCAGTATAACTTATTTGCAACAGCAATTGCTGCGGAGGCAGTTGAAGGCGAATTGGAAACAACCGTAATATGCACGTTTTAGCTTTTAAATTAATATTTCACTAAAACAGAGTTGTACTATTTTATGGTCTTTTTGACACTGAACCAGAGATTTTAGTATTGGCCTGTCATTCATTTTTTTCAAACATTCGGAATTTCAAACATTGGTTTCCTCTCTCCGGACATGAAACCACGTATATTCCAATATTTTTCATTCTGTATGTACCATAGAGTCACCCAATGCAAATCGTGTTTGTGTACATTTTTGTCGCAATTTTTTTTTCTTTTGTGCTTTAAGACCACTGTGCTTCCCTCAAAATTTCATAAAAAGAATAGACAATTTACAGGTGTCTGGAATTTGATTAATTTCGTGTTTAGGTGGAAACTACTGCGTAAACTGAACACGAGGATACCCTTTATTCATGAAATGAACAATTATTGGAGAATGTATGGCAAAAATTGTCTAATCTGCTAAAATACGTGTGTTTAAATTTGAAATACCGCCAGATGACGTCACTAGGCGGTGCATTTTCTCACTGTTAAATCTATTTTTATACTATTTCCCATGTCACAAAAAAATTATAAAAAATACTGTGAAATCAGCTCTTTAAGCACTTTCAGATGAATCAATATAAAAGTTGCATGCAAATTCTCCATTGGTGCAGCCGAGAAAGAGGTATTCTGGAGAGCGTCAGGGACACTACAAAAATAGAACCTATGCATGGAAGTGCACGCGTCTATTCTGTACCTGGAACCTGAAGTGTTTGCGTTTGTATTTTCCTCTATGCATAGTAAGTCTGGACCCTCGACGTATCCACGCCACAAAGTGATCATTATTTACTCGTCTCATCTATTGACCTTGATAGCTCCGAACTGCTCATCTGTGAGAAACGCAGTCTCACGTCATCACATTAATAGATGAGGCGCGTTCGTAAGTAGATTCCCGTTATAAAGTCACGGGCAGAAGGAAACAATTTTTGTGGGGGACAGAAGGGTATACCTCTTCAGGGGGGCTTTGAGGGTACTAAAATATAGCCAATATGGGGGATGCGTGGGACTCCATCTGCTCAAAAATTTAAAATAGAGATGTTGCATGTGTGAGGAATTTGCGATTTGACTACTGATTTTTATGTTAAAGTTCGCGAGAAACACGATGATGCCACTGGTGTTCTCTGAAATTAACTCTCAAGCTCAAACAAAGTTCTCAAGTTGAGGCCAAAATGGAGGGGATATCCCACGCTATCCTGAGAGTCCACCTCTACATCAAGACAAACTCTCCATGCAAAGATAGGGAGCAAATACATTGACAAGGCTGCCACATTATTTGGGGACTCCACGACTGAAAACACGGCAACCCTGCTAATGTATTTACTCCCTATCTTTGAATGGAGAGTTTGTCTTGATGTAGAGGTGGACTCTCAGGATAGCGTGGGATACCCCCTCCATTTTGGCCTCAACTAGAGAGCTTTTTTTGAGCTTGGGAGTTAATTTAAGAGAAAACCAGTGGCACCATCGTGTTTCTCGCGAACTTTTACCGAAATGAGAATCAGTAGTCAAATCGCAAATTCCTCACACATGCAACATCTCCATTTAGGAGATCAGAAGGCTTATGATAGTGCCCCCCCCCCCCCCCCCCCCCCCTCAAATCGTGTTTTGACTCACCCGTGGTTCGCTCCAAATACTTGTCCAGAAGTTTGGTGCACTCATTCATGAGGATGGTCATGCGCCTGAGTTTGCCGGAGGTGAAGATGGGCGATATCTTGGAGCGGATGCTTTTCCACCGCTGACCCGTCAGATTGAACAGGTTATCCCTTTGGATGGGATCGTTCATCACCATGAGCATGCCGTGGTCGGTGAAGTGAGAGAAGTCCTTGATCATGATGCGCCGGATGAGCTCCGGATCCTAGACATCGTCAATTTTGTTTTAAATTTTTCATCTTTTCCTAGCGCAGTGACTCATACACTGGCGTTTAAAAATCTGTAAACAACTGTTGAAATTTTCGAATTAGGTGACCTTTCTTCGGATTTTTCACGTGTCATGGACTACATAGACCACATTTTCCAATATTAGGAACAAACTATTTACGCTCATTTCAAAAGCGATACAAGTGCTATTAATCTTACTGCACATGATAAATGTCTTGTTCGAAATGTCTTCTTCCCTTCCTCCTCTTCCTTCTTCTTTTTGTTTATACTTCTTCCTCGTTTTTCTTATTTTATATATTTTTGTTGTATTCTTTTTCCTTTCCTTCTTTCTCTTATTGTTTTCCTTCCTCATTTTTCTTTTTCTACTTCTTTCTCTTTTATTTTCCCCTCTACTCCATCTTTATTTCCGTATTCCCTGCTCTTTATTCCTCTCTCTCTTTTATTCTTCTCTTCTCTCTATTCTTTTATTCTCCTCTTTTCCTTTTCTTCTTTTTCGTTCTCCCTTGATTTTTACCTTTCTTCTTCTGTCTCTGCCTTCCTATCTCTCTCCTCCTGTCTTACTTTGATTCTTCCGATGTAGATAGAGGTTTTCATACAGATATATGCTCTTATGGATGAGCCAAAAATAGAAGTTCTCTACTGGAAAATCAATTCTATTTTTCAATAAGGAGCGGTTGGCTTAAATTGCAAAATGCGCATATCCGATTGCAACGTTTGAAATTGCTGCTCACGTTTGATTTTTTATTACTTTTGTTATGGGTAACTAATATTTCCTCATGCAATATTCTGTGAGTATGTCTGAATGGGTGAAAAATATTCCCAGTAAATATAAAATAATGTTGAAGACGGGAAGTCACGGGTAAGCGCTGAAGATGAGGGCAGAGCCCCAGAAACGCCTCCAAGGAAGTAATTAATTTTGTGCAAGTGAGTCCCAGTAATTTAACAAATCTTGTGCAGTCCTAGTGAAAAAGGCGTTTTCAATTTTTAACTGAGAAACGGTGCAAACCCTGGTAAAAATAGGCAGTAGAATCTGTGTTCCAAAATACCATAGACCTACGGCCGGCTGTAACGATTTCCAATAGCTTCTGTAGCCGGCTGTACAATTTCTTATAGCCTTTTATAGCCGATGGCGATTAAGTAACTCACAGCCAGGCGATAAAGTGTACTCTGATCGTCACTTATTACGGATGCTAGGACTTAGTGAGTTTTTGGACCACTGCTCTCTTTTTGGGCCGTAGTATCTTGATTTATTTTGCGAGGAAAGCTCCGTACTTTTGATGGATGCCTGCCATTCCTAATATATTAGAGCGCCTTCAGTTTCGTATGATACTGTGCAATACCTCTGGTGTGAAATATTTGCTTCAAGCGCCGTGGCACGCTGCGGTGCGGCAGGCGGGCAGCCATGCGCGAAACGCGCATTGGCGCCTACAAACCTAACAGGATACTTCACGCGTTGCGCAATGCGTGAAGTATCCCTGTTAGGTTTGTAGGCGCCAGTGCGTCGCCGCTCCGCTTTGTGTTAGGCTCTAATATTTAATCTAGCGGAGTCAGCGTTATTCAACTCATGATTTTGAAATGTTTGCACATCCTGTATGGATTATTCTCGTTTTAATTGATGAAAAAAAATCTTTATAAAAGGAAAATATAACGTGTGTTTTGTAAATATTAAGGTGGTTCCGCATCAAACTTAATGATTTCCAAAGCACACGAATTTCGACACAATTTCTTATAGCCTTTTATAATCGATGGCGAAAAAGCAACAGCCAGGCGATAAAGTGTAAAGCACGGCGATAGGAACTATAGCCCGGCTGTATAATTTTTTATCGCTTCGTATAGCCCGGCCGTATGATTTTCTCCGCATTCTACAGCAAGTTATATGATTTTCTGTAGCCTCCTTTAGCCGGCTATAAGAATTCCTAAGGTATTTTGAAACCTAGCTCTTATCGCCAATTTTTACCAGGGAAGGGAGGTCTCGGAGCTTATAGTATAGATTGGAAGGTCTCGGGGCTTGTAGTATAGATAAATAAATAAAACGTAGATTGGAAGGTCTCGGGGCTTGTAGTACAGATAAATAAATAAAATATAGATTGGAAGGTCTCGGGACTTGTGGTATAGATAAATAAATAAAATTTTAAAAATATCAACCTTGGATGAGTGGAAATTACACAATGCGTAATTTAAAAGTGTGTTCTAAATTAATTCATTTATATTTAATTTGGTTCGAGAGAGAATTCTTGACTGACCTTAATCATCAAATAAGGCGTCCCGCCTTGGTAGTAGCCGCCATAAGGTATCCCAGCGAATTCGTCGTAGATATCCTGCAAGTTGCACAGCCTATGCTTGAGGAGGTTCAGGAAAAAGTCCTTGGACAATCCGACCTGAGGGACATTGCGGTCCTTCCAAAACTGGTACTTCCGTTTCAAATTGTAAACGAGGTAGGCCAAAAAGCTAACGACCAAGAACACCCCCGCCACTTCCAAGTTGACCAGGGATAACATGATGCCCGATCGCAGTCACAGTTAGCGTGGTGTTCAACTAACTACGACTGGTGCAAGTCTTAAAAGCGCGAGCTGTCAAACAGCGTCCCACTTGACTGGAAAAGATAAATTCTAATTTAGAAAAGTACGTTCAATAAAAGATCGATGACGATAAATGCGTTGTTCAGACCCAGGAATTTGTTTTTCGATGAAAAACATGGAGAGGAGAAAGGGAGAAAAAGAGGATGAAGGAAAAAAAATAAGGAGAGGAACATAAAGAGAAATAATAAGAGGCAGAAAGAGAAATTCTCATTTCTCTTCTTCTTCCTCCTCCCCTTCTTGTCCCCTACCGATGACTAAAGTGCGAAACCACGTATCTCCGTTTGCGACGTTGCAGACTTCCTGTCATACTTTATTTTTTCTTAGGAAAACTATTTCATGTAAATTCTTAAAAATTTCCTAATTATTCGTTTGTGTCAACAGAATATTCTGTATAATTTTCAAGCTATAAAGTTGGGTCGTTTTTCCTCGCAAAAATAAAATAGGAGAGAGAATTTTGAGACACCGCAATGGAGATACATGGGTTTGCACTTTAGCCATCGGTATATCTTTATACCTCTCTTCTCCTTGATATTTTCCTCTTGTCTCCGATTCCTTGTGCGTTCTCCGTTTCCTGAAATATGTCGGGAATCCTAAGACGCACTCCTAATACACAAAAGTTAGGAGAAAAAAGAGAAAAAAAGTTTTTTTAGAAATTTGTAGGGTAACCTCGAGCTCTAGTGCTTATTGCCTCGCTGATCGCTCCTAGAGCGGGTACTCCAGACGAGAATTTTGGGTTACCTCGGCGCGGCGGGACGTTTGAATTGCCGTGTATTTTAATGGGCGGTTACCACTTTTTCCATCAAGTATCTTAATATCTTATGACACAAAGTTTTGAACGCCGTCTAGTTTGCTCTAATAAAGACAGGTTAAATTCCGATTTTGTGGAGCGGTTTTGAGGTCACGCAAGTGTTTCTAAACGAAATTGTCCCTTAAAGTCACCTCTGCCGAAGCGCTGTTTTTAGCGCGAATTTTGAATATCACGCTCTCGTATGAAGCTAGCCTCATGGAGGATGCTCCTATTTAAATGAGATGAAATCGAACTGCTTTAAATATTTTAATTTTGTAATTCTTTTTACTGTCACCAATATGTTGTATTAAAGTGATTTTTATTACATAATCTTCATAATTTTAAAGGGGATTTAAGAAAAAATTATTATTTCACCGAAACGTTCGTAAGTTTCTTGATTATTTTAATGTTGCGAGTGAATTTCTTGGGAGTTGGGCTTCATGCCTTACATTAATATTAATGAATATGATTTTGCTGTTTTTGTGAGGTTTATTGAAAGACACCATAACTGCAATGCTATGTAGGCAGAATAGTCTGTGTGTTGGTACACGTCTCAACATTTGGAAACTTGAGAAATATGAGTTTTCTTTTAACCTTTTCTGAGTAACTTTGTCCAAGGGAACATACTTACTTATTGGGAAGCAATTTACCCTCCTCCCATCCTCTATGGTAAAACCTGGTTAATGAAGCTTAACATGTGAATCTTTTCTTCATTACGAACTGTCACAACTGCCAACACTTACCCACGACTGGCTATTTTACTGGACTGATAGAAAATTAATTTGAAATCATGAATTGATAGTTGGTTCGATTTTTCCTTTTTTTATTTTTTTTAAAGAACCCTGCATGCAAAATTTTTCAGCCACTTCTTGCACAATCACCCTAACAGGCTAATGCCATCAAGGTAAATGTTTCGAAAGAATCAATCAAAATTCGAAAAAGAAATGAATGATGATAACTGAAAAAAATCCAAATCGTTGCCATTCATACATTTGATTTATTTTTCACTTAACATACAGATAAGGCAATGTTGGTTTAAGAGAAGTACTTGACATGAGACAGATTAGAAAATATGAGTATTCAAGATTTGAAACATAGATACATTTAATTTCGACAAATTGCCATTAGGTACAACACAAAGCAAAACAAATATTCCCAATTCACTGGGTCGCCTTTGCACAAGTTTCATTGCTAAGAAAAGTATATGGCAAGGATTATAGGGACAGAGGACTGACAAACAACTCAACTACGTACCAAGGTTCTCATTTATATTAACTTAATTTACTGTAAAACATTGCGTTGGTTCCAAAAAACTGAATAGTTTTGGATTTGAGGTAAGTAACATGAGCCTCACAATAAAGCAGAGGAACTTTCGCAACTGAAATGAAGGTACTTAAACACTATTTCCAACAAACTGAATAGTTTTGGATGTGAGGTAAGTAGCATGAGACTCACAATGAAGCAGAGGAACTTTCGCAACTGAAATGTGGGAACTTTAACACCATTTTACCAACCTCAGCCTTAATAACAATAAAACAGAACTTTTAAACGACTCAAGACTAACAATCGAGCAGAGGTACTTTGACATATGAAACATATCTACTTAAAAACTATTTCATAACGGCGAAAAAAACCCATCAGTCTTAATAACAGTGAAAGAGGACTTTCAAACATCTCAAGACTAACAATAGAGCGGAGGTGTTTTGAAAAAAAAATAATTATTTAAAAACTATTTTAACGTATTTACATGACAGCGCACCAATAAAAGGTAGGAATCACTCTTGATTACAGTGAAAGAGGACTTTTAAACGTCTCAAGACTAATAAAACAACAGAGGTACTTCGACATATGAAACAAACTTAGAAGCTATTTTAACGTATTTACATGACAGCGCACCAATGAAAGGAAGGAATCACTCTTGATCACAGTAAAAGAGGACTTTTAAACGATTCAAGACTAATAAAACAACAGAGGTACTTTGACAAATGAAACAAACTTAGAAATTATTTTAACGTATTTACATGACAGCGCACCAATGAAAGGAAGGAATCACTCTTGATCACAGTAAAAGAGGACTTTTAAACGATTCAAGACTAATAAAACAACAGAGGTACTTTGACAAATGAAACAAACTTAGAAACTATTTTAACGTATTTACATGACAGCGCACCAATGGAAGGAAGGAATCACTCTTGATCACAGTAAAAGAGGACTTTTAAACGATTCAAGACTAATGAAACAACAGAGGTACTTTGACAAATTAAACATACTTAAAAACTATTTCAACGTAATTACATGACAGCGCACCGAAAGGAAAAAAAAAAATCAGTCTTACTAACAGTAAAAGAGAACTTTTAAACGACTCAAGACTAACAATTGAGCGGAGGTACTTTGACAAATGAAATTTAGGTAAATAATTAAAAATTATTTCAACGTATTTACATGACAGCGCACCAAAAAAAAAGGCAGTCTTATTAACAGTAAAAGAGGACTTTTAAATGACTAAAGACTAACAATTGGGCGGAGGTACTTTGACAAATGAAACGTAGGTAATTATTTCAACGTATTTACATGACAGCGCACCAAAAAAAGAAAGAATCAGTCTTAATAACAGTAAAAGGGGACTTTTAAATGACTTAAGATTAATAGTGGCGCAGAGGTACTTTGACATATGAAACATACTGAAGAACTATTTCAACGTATTTACATGACAATAAAAACAAAGGAGAAGTCATCAGTCTTAATAATCAGTAATGCAGGAATTTTAAACAACTCAAGACTAGTAATAGATCAGACTTTGACAAATAATTAGTATATAAAAAATATTTCAACTTATTTACAAAGCAGTGCACCCAAAAAAGGAGGAATAAGTCTTAATCAAAGTAAAATAGGACTTTTACACGATTTAAGACTAATAATACTGGAGTGCTTGAAAACTATTTTACTACATTTACATGGCAAAGCACCGAAAAAACAGAAAAAAAACGATCCGTCTTCATTTGCCGAGATTTTTGATTGTGGTTGTAAAAAAATTTATATAGGAAGAATGAGAGTTTTGACTCAAGTTTATAAGATCTAGGTTTAACTCTGAGAGAGAACTTTCAAACAATCAAGGTAGATTAAATTCCTTGTGTCAAGAATAATTGTGAAATATTATTGAACAATGCACCAAAAATACCTATCTCGATTCGATGAAGAATTTTTATGAACATGTGCAAGACTGGTAATTTATGAACTGGGACAAGGTTAGCAATAGCTGTGGTAACAAATGAACTTAGATTGTAGCATCAAGAAAATGCTAGTGGCAAAAAGTCATGAGATTCAAAGTGCCTGATATGAGGACAGCAACATTAGTCTTTCGGGAGAATATAGTTATTATTCAGTATTTTACACATTTTCAGGGTTTGAGAGGCAGTAGCACGACTGCGTCCCCCTTTACGTTTCTTCCTTACTTCTGTATTTATTTTACGGTTGGTTATTCGTAGCAGGAAGTTAAACCTAGATCTTATAAACTTGTGACAAAACTCTCTGAAGAAACGACAATCGCACAACGGCTCTCCGCAACTGCTTATGCACTCCTGAATAATGTGGTCCATGATGTTCAATGAAAATTTTGTTAGGGTTTTCATTTCCCTGCGGCAAATTATTTCTAGTTTTTGGCCGACGACAAAAAGAGGCATTGGAGTATAATGAAGGCCACCCTTGTCACGACAAGCTGTGTAAATGCTTTCATGCAGAGGCAGGTCTCCCCTGAAGTATGGACAGTTGCTGCAGGCAAACTTCTTCAAGCGTGAAATCATGTGTCCAACAGCATCAGATAGAGCCTGTTCCTCCAAGGGCTCCAAAGTTTCTGATGGTGGGTGAACAGGAAAATTCAACTCTTTTGACAGCTCCTTGTAAATTACTTCTTCTTCATTTGTGGTTTCCTTGTTACTGTCACTGGCAATATTCACTGTTCCTTGAAACTGCAGTTGTTTCTTGCTCTTCTTTTCTTCATCTCCAGATTTTACTTCTCCCGGAACTTTAGCTCGCTTAGCTTTCAATTCATCATCTAATAATGATCGTCTCTTCAGGGCCTGTTTATTTCGTTTAATAGGTGACTTTAAAATGTCCAGATGGTGTTTGTCTCCATCATTTGCATAATTTGACTTTTTAACATCTTTTGTGAATTGCGAAAAGCACAAAAGTCTAACTGCCCTGAGAGCTTGTAAGGCAGATGGACATATAGAACCTTTACACCGAATAACAGAGAAAATATTCTCAACTCCATCTTGCAAGGTCCTTGAGCCTAAGAAGCAATCTATTTGTCTTGTAAAGAGTAATTTCTCGCTTAAAGAGAGGAAACTGAAGTTGGTTAAAATTATGCCAGCTTGAAACGGTTTCCATTTATTATCGGAAGTTCTCAGGCCTCGAAAAATGTCACTGACATGGCTGATTATTCGCTTCTTATGGGGAAAGTTCTTCCTGTTGATGGAATCTTGGAACCTCCTTGATGACATGATGCCATACCATTCACTGATTTTTTTAATGAACCAGATGGTTGTCCTTGCCTCTTCAGAGATGAGGTTGCGGATGACAGCGGTTTCTAGGGCAGCAGCTACTTCAAGCGAGAAAATTGAGGTGGCTAAGCCTACCCTCATTTTTTCATAATGTGAAGGCGATAATAAGTCGGTTGTCAGGTAAGGGGCTAATTGAAACACTGACTCTTCCTCACTCCGGACATCAATAAATTCATAAAGCCACTTGTGGGAGACAGGGGCATTTGGTAAATTGAATTTCCTCAGTAACTCAGGAGGTAGGTTAAAATCATGTTTCAAGAAGCCTGTTTTTAAATTCTTCAACAAGTGTGCAGCATCCGCAAAAAAATAGAACTCATCATTAGGCCTTGTTGGGTGCGGGATAGAAAATTTCTCTGAGACATACTTTCCATTTTTTTGGTTTTCCGGTTTTCTGGTTTGGTTTTCTTGGTTATTTGACTGCTGTTGTTGTTCAGATCCTTTGCTGCTTGTCTCCTGGTTAGCTTTGTCTCTTTTCTTTTTTTTCCCGATTTTCTTCTCCTTCCTCCTGCCTGCAGTTATTATTCCCGCCTCTTTCCAAACAGCACGATTTGAAGAGCCCATATCATTAACTTGACCATGCGCATAGTAGTCTGCTCCCTCGATGGATTTAATTCCTTCCAAGACAAAATTCCAAACCTCAGAGGGGGGCGGAGCAGCTGCAGTTGTAAGATGCCAGCCAATAACTTGCTTCCACTTCGTTGTGATCCCACGCGCTACAAGAAGCAACAATTTGCAGGCAACTTTACTTTTGTCTCCAAGGGTTGCGTAGCCTATATTTTCCTTCTGCCCTTGGTCGTAATCTATCCTCTCTGTTATTTCCATTTCATCTATGGAAAGAAAGCATTGCCTTTCAGATTTCTTCATTGTAGCTGCTTTTTGCTTTAGCAAAAAAATTATTTTGCTTGAGATTCCACATTTTAAAGGGAGCTTTTGAACCCGCTCACACAGAGTTGAGTAGGCCATTAATGGATAACCTTGGCTCCTTAAAAATTCATAGCCAGTCTTACCACATGCAAAACGGACCTGCAAGCATTTTTTCACCGTCTCCTTTGACCACTTTGAGACCTTTTTCCCTGCTAACCGTTGAATTTCATCCTGATTAAAGTTGCTGGTTGTCGCCTTTAATCTAGTTATTTCTGTCTTCAGCCGGTAATTTTCTCTGGTGACCGTACTTTTTTCCCTCTCAAGTTGCTCAATTCTTTCACTCAGTTGGTCTACGGTAAGCCCATTTAAATGATCCGCCGATGCCTGTCAAGAAACCAAAAACACACTAAGTATTATTCTGGAGCAACAACATAATGTTAAAATTTACTGACTTAAGATGACTTGAAATTTTCGCCATATTACATCACTTACGATAAGCTTCTCGGACGTTCCAATACACTTGGTCACTATAGAACAAAAGAGAGACATGACATTCAAAGATGCAAGGTCCTAATTTTCTCATCAATCGAGCTTGTCAGATTAAATTTTTCCTAGTTTCGCTAAGTTCTTCGACCCAAATGACAGGGATTTACTCTGAAACACCCCCCCCCCCCCCCCCCACAGGTGAAATCTTGTTAAAGTAAGTGGAACTTTCAGCTCCATGTAGGGGTAACTTGAATGGCAAATTTGAAAGAGAACACATATCCATCTGGCATTGCTCAAATTGTGCACTTTTCTGTCTGTTTCTCTACCTTATTCTTTTTTACCCTCTTTTTCTGCCTAGAGTTTACTTCTTTTGTTTATGGTAATGTCGGTGAAATTTGTGAAAAATTAAAAGAATTTTCAGTGGTGTAAAGGATTCGACAAATTGCACAATCTTTGTGGTAAGAGACATGGACAAGACCGTAGTCAAGTTTTCGGTCAAGATGGACATGTGTGTTTTTTCAAATTAGCCATTCAATTTTCATAAAATTTCAAAAATGAGCTTTGCATTTTGGTACATCAGACGTTCATTAATTTTACTGCAATAAAGAAACTATTAGGTATTGTAGGATTTTACCAAATAAGGAAATACTTACACAGACATTCATGTGTTCAGGACCAACAGAAACACGAATTGCCCCGTCAGGACTGGAGGTTTCTTCAGTAGCATTATCAACAATTATCTGTTCAGTTCCATTATCAACAATTATCTCTTCAGCACCATCATCAACAATTATCTCTTCAGCACCATTATCAACAATCATCTCTTCAGTTTCATCATCAAAAATCGTATCTTCAGTACCATAATTAAAAATCACCTCTTCATTTACATCATCCAAAACCATACCTGCTTCGGCTTCAAAACATTCTTCCTGCAACAAAGAGGGAAAAATGATTGACAGATATAGTTTCGTCACACATACGGCTCTATGTACCCACAATATATATTTACTAGGGGGCTCTGCTCCTCGCTGCTATGCGGCCCAACCTCCGAGGGTGCTTCGCGCTGGACACTCATGGGTGAAAAGCATAAACTGAAGAACAGCGGGCTCAGCTACAGTCAATATCTGTTGATAGCAACAAGAATCATGAAAATAGACAAACTAAAGGCCCAGTAGATACAAGAACGAACTGGGACAAGAAATAAAGATTTGAGGGGTCAGACAGCTAATAGTAATGATAATTGATGCAACAACTCCTCTTTGAGTCTGCACGGCTACTCATGTTACGTAGCATAAATTTCGACAACCACAAGAATACTGATGAGGCAGATAAATTTAACTTGTACATACACTGGTAGTGCAGTTCTATCAATATTCAATCATTGTTTGGCACAGGCTTACTTAATCAGTTACGGGGCATCGTCATGTGAAGAAATTTTTTCTCACACGGACCACCACCATTTCTTGACTTGGGCTCATTTGACTCGTTTACTTTAAAATTATTATGATGGTAGACTTACGATGGAATTAATATCAAGAACTAGCGCTTGTTGTTCGCCACCACTCTCTTGTACTTCTTCATTGATTGCCGTCAATATAGAACATAGCTCTGCTTCACCGATTTCCTCATGCTGCACTTCCCTTGTCTCTTTGACTAGATACTTATCCTGCAAAGCAATAGAAGAAACATAACAATTTTCATTTTTCATGAATTTCTGATACAGAACCCCTGACGTTGTCTACTAGAGAGATATGAGGTTCTTTTCTTTACAGCTAGTAGCAACAGCTCACTCAATCACTTTAACTTATCGCAAATTTACCTATTCCTTCAACATAAAATTGGACCTGGATCATTAATAAGTAATAAGTTAGACGGGGGGAAAATCATGGAAAAATGCTTATCTGTGAAGAAATGGTCAATTAAACCATGAGATTAAAAATACTCACCAAGGTTGGCTCATCCAAAGATTCACATTGATTTATCGTGTGAGTGGGGAACACAAGAGGAACAGCATCTGGCCGCAACCGACTTTCATTGATATCATCATACTGGCTTTTAGGGAAGTGGCACTGTGAAAGAGTAAGAAAGGAAAAATGTCACTCATAGAAATAAACAAAGCAAACATTTACCCCAAATGCAGGGACAGTCTAAGAACATCTTGCGACAGCTAAATGCCCCCAGGAGAGATATACAATGTATAGCGAACAGGGAGAGCGTCAATAGACAGCCAAATTTTTTGTACATGGAGAGGAGCAAATTAGATATTCTAATCTTAACTTCTTTCAGACAAATTGAATTCAAAAATGGAAGGACTTTACTAGACATTCATTGAAATGAAGAGTTCCTGACTGGAAATGAGAAGTAACCATGTAAGAAATCTTTTCTTTATAATGTAGCAAAGGATTGGCCAAAAGCTGGCAACACTAGAGATTCTTGTTCGCATTGCGTAAATATAACATTACATGAAGTGATCGGCTGTGCATGAAGTACAGCAACAAATTCATAGACTCTCCTCAATGGAAAGCACATTTGATAAACTTACAATAGTATGCATCAGACGCAAAATTACAATCATGTACTGATAATCTGATTCCGAATCAAGTTCACGAATGCTTGTGATGGCTCAGAGATAAAACCAGTTGCAGTTCGATTGTCTGGATTAAACAGAGGCAGAGTATGAAAAGGAAATATTAAGCATACTTACGGCACAAATGCGATGGAAACTTTTCCGCGTGAAATTTTTCCTCCGAAGCATTTGTTCCCACACTTTCGCTCTCACCTCATTTACAGGAAATCTTTTTAATTTGCAATTCTTGGCATTATGCGAGCATTGCACTGCGCAGCACGTAGCAGGCATGGTACTTATAGATTAAAAAAATAATTCAGAAACAGTTATTACATGACTAGATAAAATTTAAACGAACACTTCAACAAAACTTCAACACATGGCACATGAATATGATAACAAGGAAACATAACCTCAAACCTTCAGTCGTATGACAAGATGGCGTCGCATTGGGTTACCTGCCATAAGAAGTGAGGATCTGGAGTACCCACTCTAGGAGCGAGAAGCAAAGCAATAAGCACTGGAGTTCGAGGTTACCCTAGAAATTTGAAGTGAGCTGATTAAGTCAAGTGAGTGAAGTGATAAATTGAATGAACCTTGAAAACAATTCATTGAGCCTGTAACTAGGGTCTCTTCTTCACATTTGTGAGTGGGTGAGCACTTACGAAAAAAAGGTGCCGACTGTGGAGTGAGCATTATTCAAGAGTGTCGTTGAAAGGGGGGGGGGGGGGGCTCGATTAATGCTGCTGAATTTTACAGGGTCTTTCGAGGTATTATTAATTCGTCCCTCCTTTCAATATATATTTGAGTTAATAATTTGCAGTATATCATCGCTTTTCGGCTATAAATTCTTCACGGACGAAAAGAAAATGTACCAAGGCAAAGGTATTCATGGCCGTTTCTTGGACAGCTACTTCCCTTAAAATGTCCTATTTGGCTCACATGGTGATTAAAGGAGGTTCAATGAGCTCCGTAACATATCAACATTAAAAAGAAAATCTGAACAATCTTGAACAAAATTCAACAGGAGATATAACTTTAAAAATAGATCTTTCCAAGAGATTACAAGGATTTGCCGCTACAAAAAATTAAAAAAACGAAGAAAAATGTTTGCTGGTTTTGTAAATTATATAGGTAGGTTCGTGCCTACCTTAAAGTTTGTCAAAATCATAGAATTTTTTCCTCCGGATTTTTTGCAATGGCAAGTCATTATACTTCCTTGCAGGGGCCTATTTCCCAAGTTACACTCTTGAATTTTACTTGAAATTTATTATGATTGTCCTTTCTATGATGGTATGTTACCTACGGTCCTCAAGACCTTCCTTAATCAACTTGTGAACTATATAAGGCATCCTAAAGAAATAAGGATCTCGTTTAAGGATAAAATACTAATGGTACGATCCACAGACTTGCTGCTTCAGCATGTTTCATGGATGGTAATTTTGCCTCATTATTTCAGCCTGTCGGTGTCCTTGGTTCATTCTCACAGCGCTGAGCGACACTTGATACAGTTTAACAGGCAGGAACCAATTTTTTTTTTTTTTTTTGTTTTTTTTTTGAATACAAAGAGCCCACTCTTTATTTGCTTGAAAAGATTCCATAAACATCTCTACGTAGTTAAATCCCTTCCATAGATTGAATCTGACTAATACCTGTGAACCTATTTCCTCTCTCTGCATTGATTTGGTTCTTTTTGCACTCAGAAGAGGGGTACTAAGATATTATAAATTTTTAAAAAATAATGATTTCTCCGGAAAATTTGACTGTCTTGGTCCAATATACCTAAACTAACAAAGCATCTGCAGTTTCTTAAATTTAAAAATTTGAGACGCAAATTTTCTTTTTTATAAAAAAATAAACGGGAAAATCTACAATAATTTGTGTCCTTGTCTTCCAAAAAACCTCGGATCCAAAAAAAAAAAAAAAAAAAAATGTTCGTTCTATGCCATAAAATAGTTATGTGGCATACAGTGAAGCAAAATAACTTTTCGATGGCCAAAAAGCGAAACCACATATCTTAATAGCTGTGTTTCATAATTTCCGCTCATATTGTATTTTTTCGAAGAGAGTCAAGCCAACTTTATAGTTCGAAATTTTTACAGGACACTCTGCTGACTCAGGAGAGAGATCAAGGCACATTTCAAGGAATTACAGTAACTAGTTTTCCTAGGAAAAAATGAAATATGACAGGAAGTATGCAACGTTGCAAACGGAGATACGTGGTTTCGCACTTTAGCCATCGTGTATTTTTCTCCGTGTTCAAACAAAACAGTAATATTCACACATACCTCGTATACCCACCACACAAGATATCACTATCAACAAACAAATAGCGGAACAGCTGATCAAAGAATATCACTCACTTGGCACGTAAGTAAAATCACGCGTAAATTCGATTCACACAAAACACATTCAAAAATATGATTATCCCTTCATCTTGAATGGATCCGGTCCAGTTCACTATCGACAATCTCAGGTCCCCTCGAAAGAAATGACCAACGAATGAGAGGGATTAGTAGATGACGCAATTGATCCACGCTTTGCATATCACCTCTTGAAGGCGTTGGTTCCCACTAAAATTTAAATGCAAGCGCGCCCGGTTTAGTCACGGCACTTATGATACGCATCCACAACTGCTAAAGGCAACAGAGCGGAGGTTTGAACCAAACTAACATAATTATGATCGAGAGTCAGACTGATTGTCAAGAGCGCGAGGCAGTCAAGGTTTCCGTCCAATCAAGACTTCATAGCGCCGAGCTAAGGAAAAAACTCCGTATAAACCTTCAGGCGTTGTCAAATTTCCTTTGCTAAAACTCGAATTTCCGGGTAAATTTAAGAGTATTTTTCTTCTAATTTTTAACATAATTTTGTTCGCAATTTCACCTGAAGTTCTTGATAATTTCAAGAAAGAGGAGTCATAACTTTCCTTAAACATGAACATTTTATCGAAGGAAGTTTGGCAATTCTCGAATGCTCATATGGCGTTATTCCTTCGCACGGCAATATAGCACCTTTTCCTGCCAACGCTACCGTCCGCGCAAAAGCGCCGTAACTCCGCTTCGGATTTTGCATTTATCTTCCACACATACTGCTCTATCACACAAAAACCTGCTCACTATCATGCATCATTTTTCCGATATGAATTTCCAATGGTAAAGTCACAATCACTATAAAAAAGTAAAGGGTGTATACGCGTTAGTTTTCTCGTGGTAAAACGTTTTGTCGGGGAACGTTTAGAATGGAGTTACGGTGTTTTTGCTTTGGAGCAGTAGAGTGGCGTGAATTGCGATATATCGATTGTTATGCCATTTAAACCTATGGAAAAGGATCGATAGACAGGATGTTCGCGGCGAACACCTTAATAATCGATTATTTACCATAGGTTTAAATGGCATAACAATCGATACATCGCAATTCGCGCCACGCCACCGCTTTGGAGAGTAGAGTGGCGGTGCGGATTCTACGTTGTGGGTTCCGAGGTGATACATCAAGAGAGGGGCACCGATTTGACACCAATGATTTCATCACGACTAAATGAACATCGTGTGGTCTTTTGAAAAGGCTGCACCTATTTGACTTGAATTATAGTCGTTTCTAAGGCGTTAGGCCGGAATAATTGCACCGCATTTCGTCGTTTCTCGCACGAAAGAACGTAACTACACTTCAATGTTGCTAAATTTCTCCTCAAAAATTGCATTTTAACAAGGAGAATTATTTCTGACTGAAAATTTCACTTATTATTCCTCGGATTCCATGCAAAAATGGACTTTGGCATAAAATTGCACTGGCACATTTTTGTGAAGTAAAACAATTGTTTCAGTCAATTTGACAACCTTGGAATGAAGTTACGTTCCTTCGTCCGAAAGACAGCGATTTTGCAAAAGAAATTTCAGGCTCTCTTGGAAAAGGACGTATATGCCATTCCTTCCCATATGTAGGTAGGTGTTTTAATGAATGAGCCGAAAATTGTAGTTCCTTATTGTAAAATGTGGTCCGATTCATTCCGACAAGCTTCAAATTGAAAGCATGCATGCGCGTTAAATGGGTTAAACGGTGGTTCTGAACGGATGAAATGTTTCCTCTCTGATGTTTTGAAAGATAGGTTGGTCGAGTAAAATGATTTAAAAAATTGCAGTTCCATAGTCAGAGCCGAAAAATCCATTACTCCGATTGCGACGTTATGGACCTCGTTATCAACGCGCTCTTCAACACTTTTGTGTTGAAACTGCCTGTTCATTTATTCATGTCTATATATTTCTTATGCCCTTCTTTTTTATTTTCTTATTTAATCTTTAGAAAGGACGCAATCAAAATTCAGAATCTTTAGTAAATCAAAAACAAAAAGCGCAAAAATAAGCGGATAGTAACACTGATTATCAGTCAGTCTCTTTTGGCGCTTTTTCAACTCTATGGACCCGTTCACTTCAAGGATAATATATTTTGGACCCGCTTTTTGTTCGTTAGATGGTTCCTACTCATACTCATTTTTATATTTTTAACATGAGCATACAAATGGTACATAAACGTAAGTCCGGCACCGAGATATTACGAATTTTCAATGGTCGAAGCGCGCACTGTAGTGAACACGCAATGCGTGAAGTATTCCTACAGTCTTGTAGGCGCTAATATACGCTCGGAGCCAGTCGTAGGTCATTTTGAATTAACAACCCCTCTTCCATCGAGAGGATATTTAAATCGACTCATGCGAAAACCTTCTATACCTGCAGAACACATTCTCGGTTTACCTAATGCAAGAGCCTGAAAATTCAAAGGAGCCTGTTGCGTATTCATAACGCTATTTTTCATAGAGCTGTTTCCATCTTTTTTAATCCCATGTCTTTGCTCTCACTCTATGAATCCTAAATGAGCCACGAGCAATCTTCATCCACTCGTTGGTGTGATCAGTCGACCGCGTCTTTCTATATATGATTTTTTATCTCTACGGCAATTAGGAGGACGGGGTGATATAAGGCTTTTGCGTATGAGCGAAGCATTTCCGAGCTCCAGGAGACGACACTTAGGTTTTACATTTCCACCTTGCACCGCCAACCTCTTGTGCCTCCGAAGGGACTCTGTACCATTTGTAACGATTCCAGTCTTAGCAAAAAGCATAAGTCAAGTCAATAGTGTTCTTCCATAGTTTTTCCAGCTTGCAGGTTTTTGCTTTCCACTTATGGAGCTATGACGCTCAAGAAAACCCATCGTTCGCAATCATGGCGACATTCCACCGAAAACTCCATGTTTTAACCTCCTGTTGGGACATGGTTGCCTCACCAGTTGTAACAGAAGCCTCAAAAAATAAACATTTATCTACGACTCGAAGAGACGAACATTTGCTCGGTTCTAGAAACTGATAAACGCATGACGCCGCAATGAGAAAAAGTGTCATTTGCAGTAATTGATCGAGGGGGAAAAATTGAATTTGGACATTTTTGCATGAGCCAATAATAATTCAATTATAATCATCTTGATTGTCCTAACCATAACTCAATTCTTATCAAGTCTGTTTGTGGTTGTTTACATGACAAAGTGTTGCGCGTTTTGCAGTAATTTTTCAAAAGACGAGCCTTTGCCCCCATAAAAGTTTTATCAAATTGTTGGCAGTGGAATAATACACTTGTCTTTAAACCTCGTCTGCAATCGCCATTTCACATTAAATTTTACGGCCTGTTTGGAAATGAGTACCTATGGCTGAAAAAGATGTTGTCGATAAGGCTGGCTGCTGGATGTATAAAACTCTTATTGCACGCAGAGATGCTTCTATATTCGTTTTTTCCTTGTGTTATTTCAGTGCTAAGCTTGTTTTTTACCTCTCCCGAACTTAAGCTTCATTTTAAAAACGGCGAGGCTATTCACGAGATAAAAGGTACTATTTTAAAATCAGTGGCTCTGTGATAATGCGTGAATTAAGTTCTCCCAGGTATTTATGGTTTCAGCATAGGTAGTAGCGTTATTGAAAAACGTAAGAAAAATTAAAAACTTAACGTGAGCCGCTTTTCCGGCGCAAACACGCGTCGTAGACGGGATTCTTTTGACAAAAAGCACGGCTTGCTCCAGCTTGACCTACCCCAACCTCTACATCTCGTACAAGAACTGTTCGTACCTCTTCGTCACCAATGTAATCCGCATCAAGTGCATCAAGAGCAGCAGATCCCGCTGCAAGAGAGGTAAATCACAGTAGGAGCCTCACCACCACATCACCAACCCCTCGCATCTCGTCGTTAACAACATCTTCTCGGCTTAACTGGCAAGGTGAGTCATTGCATGATTTTTATATCGATGATGGCCAAAGTTTGACTCCGAATACCCAATATTCAAAGTGGCATTTTTAAACGGGAAAATCGCGATATTATATTGAAATTAAGTATGGACAGAGGACTGCAAGTCCGGAATTTCCGGAAAGTACGGAAGTAGTACTGATTTTTTAAGGGCGGTCCGGACGTACTGAAAAAGTGCGGAATTCCGCAAGAAGGTCCGGAATTTTTTCATTCTTTGGTAATTTTTGTCGCAATTTGAGCGGGAATTTCAAAGTTTTGAAATTTGCCGGATTTTATCAATGGTAGGTACTGAAAAAGTACTGAATTTTTCTTTTGAGAAGATACTGAATTTCTTCGGAATGTACTGAAAAAGTACTGTAAGTACTGATTTCCGGTCAGCCTGTTTTAGTAGACATCCTGACTGATTTTATCGGCGTTAAAATCGCTGGGATTATCAACACATCGATGGCCAAAGTGCGAAACCACGTACTTTCGTTTGCGACGATGCAGACTTACTGTCATACTGTATTTTTTCTTTGGAAAAAAATCCAATGTAATTTCTTGAAAACTTCGTTAATTTTCATTTTCGATTACCTGGATATTTTCTGTTTAAATTTATTGCAAGTCATAAAGTTGACTCGTCTCTTTTCGAAAAACTAAGATAGGAACGGAAAATTTTAAAAAATCGCAATTAAGGTACGTGGTTTCGCACTTTGACGATCGATATGAGCGATTAAGTATCCTCCATCTTATCGCGATCTCATCTTCCGGCAATTTATCACAACTCTAGCACAATGCAATGAAAATATTGAATGATATTGCAATTCACGACAATAAAATCGCAATTTTTTACATTATTTGGCTAGCAAATGCATCGGTTTTGAAAAATCCACAATATGAATCTGATGTGTAGGCAATTTGCTATGCCAAATAAATTGCAACTTATTTGACTTTCATTGCAATTTTCAATAAGAGGAGCTCCTTCAATTAGTGAATAGGCAAAATAGCATACACAGCACTCCAATGGAACAGCAATCGTTTTACTATGTAATTATTGCACTTTATTACAACCTGTGGTACTTGGGTATGGTATTTTCACAATGTGTTACTGTGTACGATATGGAGTCAGGCCAAATGAGTCTTAAAGAGGAAACTCAAATTCGACCGAGTTTAACGGAAACGTATCCATTTTGAAAAGAAAAAGTCAAGGAAAAAATATTATTAACGTGAAAATTGTCGTCAAAATTTTGCCCCCAAAATTATTTTCGTGAAAGGATAAAATTCCAAACCTGTTTTTCTCGGTTCGAACTTGAAGTGACTTAAAGCGTTTATGGTATAGATTCGACCCAATTGTTCTTGCAGTGCAGTGGAAAAACCGTATAATATGGTAAAACAAAACAGGCTTTTAGTTTTTGATGCTAAACATTTTCTTATGTTCTGAAAAACATTGAGGCAAAATTTTAAGCTATTTTCATCAGTAATGATATTGTGCCTCAGCGTTAAAAACAATTTTTTTACCAAGCCTGCAACGCACAGTACCAGCGAACCTTATAACGGCCTTTTTCTCAACTTCTCCGTTTTCACACTTGAACTTTGAATTTTTATCAAAGGTTTGAAATGTTTACATATTCTTTGGAGGGAGGGGGGTGGGCGCTGAATGGGTCACACTTAGCAGCAAGGAACCGATACGATTATACAGTGTCATCAAAATTGTGTTCCTTTTATTTAATTTAAAAAATGCGAAACATATGTACTTGCAGAAATAAAATTTGCGCGATCGTTTGCATTTAAAAATAACCCTTTTTTGATAGAGAAACTAAAAGTATTTCCTACGCTCGGTTTACTTTTAGAAATAAAGATGAAGATGCACGATTTTTACAACACTGTTATCGCAGAGTTTCCTTCTGCTAAATGCGATTCAAAGGATCCAGCGCAGTGGCCACTATTTTGATGTTAATTATTAGTATTACTCATACTTCTCTACGGTTATCCCTGTTGCATATTGTTGAACTTGAAGGCGCTTTTATTTCTGTAGTGCTCAGTTTCAGCACGCAACTGGGTAATGGTAAGTACGCGCGGTTTGTCGTCTGAACTCTAAAGCGACTGATGAGGTGTGATAATGATGATATTACTTGAAAACTTCATTAATGATGATCGGAAAGTGTTTCGAGGAGCACATTTGGATTGATAGCGTTCAGTAACTGCGCTGTCGCAATATTATTTCGTATTCGATGCCTGAGAAACAATACCGCATACCTGCAAACTGGCGATTTTGCCGGAAGGAGATACAATTTTGCCATTTTTGTAATGTTGAGTTTGGGTTTAAATTTTTTTAATACATTACAGCGTCATTACTGCGCTTTAATGCAAAATTGGAAAAAACTAAAAACATCAGCTCGTGTATTTTATAGTGGAGAATGCATCAAAATCGCTAACTCATTTCCGTCAAAATTGTCAGTTATAGGTAACATCGTTCCGTACCGCCGTGCTAAGGAACAACGCCGTATGAGCCTTCAGACGTTGCCAAGTTTCCTTCCATAAAAACCGAATTTACTGGAAAAATTGTAATTATCTTTTTCCAAAATTTTCAGTCAATTTTGTACGCAGTTTAATCTAAAATATTAGAAAATTTCAAAGAAAAATGTGCACGAATGTCGTAAAAAATACATGTGTTATCAAGGAAAATTTGGCAACTCTCGAATGCTCATACGGCGTTCTTCCCTAGCACGGCCCACGGGGTTCTTCCCTACCCCACAGTATTTCGATAAAAAATCAATAGGTTTACTCCAGTGGGGTGGCATACTTTTCGATAAATCGATTGATCTACCGTTTAAACATGTGGATACAATGATCGATACTTAGGGTTTTCGCAATGAACACCTTAATCGATTCTGTGCTATAGCTTCAAATAGGAATATATCGATAATCAATCATTCACGCCTCTGACGGTGAGGTGGGGGGGGGGGGGGCTTACCCCTCCCCGTTCCGCCCGTGTCCGTATGTCTCTGTATCGATTACTGGATCGAGTATCGAATCGCACACACAATTATCGTGGATCCACCTCAGACATGGGGTGATCTGACTGATCTGTAGCGTCGTTTGGTCTTTTGAGCTGGTTGAAAATCAGAATTGGGACCCGGCTCGGGTACCAGATTAATCTGCAGCGTTGAGTTTGTCCAACATTCACAGTCGTATGGCTCGTTACTCTCGTCACCGGTCCCACTATGACGTTGACCCAGAGTCGCCGACAAGAGAGATGCCACGTTGCAGTGTTGCCATACTGTCTTAATATTTTTTCGAAACTAACTAGCTTTGATAAGTGATTAGATGAGAGGAGGTGCTGGATTTGATTTTATCTCGCGCTTGGCAGCTGGCATTTAATTGCCGTTCATTTTTAATTTTTGATATGAAATAGTATTAGGGGAGTCCTGAGTTCCAATTTTAA